>NC_057795.1:172355008-172677947 GCF_018294505.1 Triticum aestivum
TCGCCGGCGCCGCGCCGCTGGCCGTGCCCGAGGCCAGCTCCCGGGTTCCCCCGATCGGGCGCCGGCAGCGCCCCTGCCCGTTCGGGTTGCGCCCGTAACCTGCACACCCGCAAAGGCCCCTGGGGCCTATGACAAGTGGGCCCCTGCCCAGAACATTTTAGTTAAAAAAAATTATTAAAAATTAATTAAAACAATAAATATATAATTAATTAATTAATTAATGAGTTAATTAATCCTGTTTAATTAATCTAATTAACTAGTTAGTTTAAATAAAGACTAATTAGACTAAACAGACAATGATGATCGGGACCCACACGTCAGGTCAACTCCCTGTTGACTGCTGATGTCATGCTGATGTCATGATGACGTTAGAAAACACTATTCTGGATAATGTTAGAATTAAATAGTTAAATAAATCCTAAAAATGATTTAAATCTTTAGAAAATCATATCTTTTAATCCGTAACTCGGATGAAAATACTTTCTACATGAAAGTTGCTCAGAACGACGAGACGCATCCGGATACGCAGTCCGGTCGTCCGCCACACACTCCTAGCATAGCGAACATGGAACTTTTCCCCTCCGATTCGTCTGTTCGAAAATGCTAAACCTGGGGAAACATTCTCGGATGTTATCCCCCTTTGCCGGTAATGTGTAGCACCGCGTTAGAACACGTCTAGCTCTGTTTGTTGTCCTGTTATGCTCTTGCTTGCTATGTATTTACTGTTTCTTCCCCCTTCTTCTCTCCGGTAGACTCCGAGACTGCCGCTGATGCCGCTGTGATCAACTACGTCACCGACGACCCTCCTTCTTGTCTAAGCAACCAGGCAAGCCCCCCCCCCCTGATCACCAGATATCGCCTATTCTACTCTATACTGCTTGCATTAGAGTAGTGTAGCATGTTACTGCTTTCCGTTATACCTATCCTGATGCATAGCCTGTCCTTGTTACTACTGTTGATACCTTTACCTGCAATCCTATATGCTTAGTATAGGATGCTAGTATTTCCATCTGTGGCCCTACATTCTTGTCCGTCAGCCATGCTATACTATCGGGCCGTGATCACTCGGGAGGTGATCACGGGTATATACTTTACATACATACATACTATACAGATGGTGACTAAAGTCGGGTCAGCTCGAAGAGTACCCGCGAGTGATTCACGGATTGGGGGCTGAAAGGACCTTTGTCCCGACGGCCCTCTGTGTGGATCTTTGTGGCGGAGCGACAGGGCAGGTTGAGACCGCCTAGGAGAGAGGTGGGCCTGGCCCTGTTCGGCGTTCGCGGATATTTAACACGCTTAACGAGATCTTGGTATTTGATCTGAGTTGGCTACGAGCCTATATGCACTAACCATCTACGCGGGAGTAGTTATGGGTATCCCGACGTTGTGGTATCAGCCGAAGCACTTCGTGACGTCAGCGACTGAGCGGCGCGCGCCGGGTTGGACTGCGTTAACGCAACTTCCTTTGTAATGGAGGTTGCTAGGTCTGCTCAACGGCCGCGTACGCAACGTCCAGGTGTGCTCAGGGCGATGGGCCCAGACCCCTGCGCGCTTAGGTTTAGACTGGCGTGCTGGCCTCTCTGTTTTGCCTAGGTGGGGCTGCGACGTGTTGATCTTCCGAGGCCGGGCATGACCCAGGAAAGTGTGTCCAGCCAAATGGGATCGAGCGTGTTGGGTTATGTGGTGCACCCCTGCAGGGAAGTTAATCTATTCGAATAGCCGTGATCTTCGGTAACAGGACGACTTGGAGTTGTACCTTGACCTTATGACAACTAGAACCGGATACTTAATAAAATACACCCTTCCAAGTGCCAGATACAACCGGTGGTCGCTCTACCTCAGGGATATGAGGAGGGGATCGCCGGGTAGGATTATGCTATTTGGAGATGCTACTTGGAGATGCTACTTGGAGATGCTACTTGGAGGACTTCAATCTACTCTCTTCTACTTGATGCAAGACGGTGGCTGCGAGAAGCGTAGTCTTCGACAGGATTAGTTATCCCCCTCTTATTCTGGCATTCTGCAGTTCAGTCCACTGATATGGCCTCCTTACACATATACCCATGCATATGTAGTGTAGCTCCTTGCTTGCGAGTACTTTGGATGAGTACTCACGGTTGCTTTTCTCCCCCTTTTCCCCTTTCCCTTCTACCTGGTTGTCGCAACCAGATGCTGGAGCCCTGGAGCCAGACGCCACCGTCGACGACGACCCATACTACACCGGAGGTGCCTGCTACTACGTGCTGCCCGCTGATGACGACCTGGAGTAGTTAGGAGGATCCCAGGCAGGAGGCCTGCGCCTCTTTCGATCTGTATCCCAGTTTGTGCTAGCCTTCTTAAGGCAAACTTGTTTAACTTATGTCTGTACTCAGATATTGTTGCTTCCGCTGACTCGTCTATGATCGATCACTTGTATTCGAGCCCTCGAGGCCCCTGGCTTGTATTATGATGCTTGTATGACTTATTTATGTTTTTAGAGTTGTGTTGTGGTATCTTCCCGTGAGTCCCTGATCTCGATCGTACACGTTTGCGTGCATGATTAGTGTACGATTGAATCGGGGGCGTCACACTTGACTAGGGAAGCATCATAACAGATTTCTAATTCATATTTTAATTGACCCGGGATGGCAGACTAAAACTAGTATCTAGAGTGATTTATTTAGTAAACAAGTTGCATGATTTGTAGTGTATAGTCCACTGCCAAAACAGTTTGTGGGATTTTGAGTTTCTATCATATGGTGTTGGAAGGTGGGAAAGCTACTTAAGAAATGAAATTATCGTCTGGCTGCATTCCAATATAAATTAAGAGTCAATAGCAAATCTTTTTCATGATTTGAAACATGTCACACAAAATTGCATCTCTTCACAGACTACCGAAGTAGGTCTAGATTTCATGTTCATGTCTATGTGTGTGTGTGTGTTTTCATGATTTGAAACATGTCACCCAAAATTACATTCACCCCCTTTTTTTGGAAATGGAGGTTTACCCCCGGCCTCTGCATCCACCCCGGGGTTGTGCTGTTTTTTTTCCTTCCTTTTTTCTTGTTTCGTGTGGTTTTCAGGACAGTTTTCCTTTGAAACCAGGTCATCTGTATTTGTTTGCTTTTTCATATCTTAATGAAATCGGCAGAGCTCCTGCATGAATCGTAAAAATAAGTACATGGCACAAACTGTTGCCGAGGCCTTTTTCTTGGCGGCTTCGTCGTCAGCCATGGAGTCGATGCAGGGGAAGTAGTGGAAGCAGAGGCGGACGGAGACGGGGACGGATCGGGAGCAGTCACGTCGAGACGCTCCCCAAAAACCTTATTGCCGTTCTCCCGGGCAGGATCTCGAACGACGGGATTCCTGAGGCACCTGCTCTGCCGACCAACCGTGCACGCGGTCGTCGGGATGGGATCGCCTGAAGCAGCACAGAGAAAGGAACCGAGTTAGGGTTGTGCGAGAGGGAGTGAGTGAACTGAGTTAGGGTTCTGGGCTCAGGCTCATTCCCGCAACCCGCAGCGCACACGCGCGTCGTGACGAGGCGAGGCGGGCGGCGGAGGAGGATGAGCGCACGTGTACAACTCATATTCCTAAGCTCCCAATGGCATGTGGTAGAGCAACCCTTATAAAGGGGTCTCACTCTTCTTACCGTAGCAGTATGGTACTAAACTTTCCACCACTTGCCATGCACCTAATTTTTTTTTTGAGAATCTCACAAAGCTTTATTACTGAATCATAATGTTCATAGGTACAAAAAGAAGATCGCCGGGTTGTCCTAGCCAAGTGTGTCGGCCAAACACTAAAGATAACGCATGCTTTGCGAGATTATGGGCCTCCGTATTGGAGGTCCTATACTCATGAGTAAACGAACATGAAATAAAGGTAGTTGCTCTAGTCTTGATTTCCTCGACAATGGCTCCAAATTCTGCTGAGCTTCCCTGTCTGATTGCATCTACCACCACCTTGCAATCGGAGGCAACAAGTAAATGGTTGATATAGAGATCTTCTGAAAGTGCTAATGCCTCCCGAACAGCTAGTGCTTCTAGCACTTGGGGGTTGTGCAGTCCTCTAAAAACGAGAGCTGACGCTCCCATGAACAAACCTCTCTCATCCCCGCAAACCACACCAACTGCGCCAAACGTACCTGGGCGTGACACGGCCGCGTCCACATTGAGTTTGTAGTAATCTGTTGGTGGTGGAATCCACGTACGGGGTCGTGGTACTGCTATCCCATGTGCTTCCTCCTTCTTCTTCTTCAAAAACTCTATGTCTGATAAGTAAGCTTTGATGAAGTTGTCAGTGGCAAACGGAGTCTGGTATATATCCTCATGTATAGCTTTCCGTCTTGCACTCCAAATCGCCCATAAAGTAACAATCATCAACTGAAATTGCTCCGGTGGAAGAGAGTCATTCATGGCAAAGAGCCACAGCCGTGCGTCAGGTTCTGAGGTTGCCCACATGTGCTCGACCATCTCGGCTTCTGAAAGTGCCCACACACACCTAAATGAGTCTTAGAGATTAAACAGGGATTATTGTCATATATGGGCCTAAGCCCATCTATAATCCAACAATGAGTTGAACTTTCACATGGAAGAAATAACTCAAAAAGGAAGAGGGAATATGCATGGCACAAACTAGTGCTAGCAAAGATATGTAAAGGTGTTATGGAATAAAAGGGTATATTTTTCCACTTGTAGAGCGATATTGGTAACCCGTGCAAGTAAGCATATAATAAGAGGATTAATGCATTATGTGTGTGTGGAGGGGGGGGGGAGCACAAGACGTATAATAGAAAGTAATGCATGATTAAGCACAACCATCAGCAGGGAAGATCATTACTTGCAATGAATATGTGTAGGGATGATCATGTGGAATATACTGGAGTTTAATAGTAGCATGCAATCCTCCTCAATCGGGAAAAAACAACTTATGTATCATGAATTTGATCATTTTTGTCACTATAAGGATGCTTTTGTTTGGCTTGACTAGAGAAGCATCATAAGAGATTTCTAATTCATACTATTTTAGTTGACGCGGGATGACCGACTAAAACTAGTATCTAGAGTGATTTATTTACTAAACATGTTGCATGATTTGTAGTGTATAGTCCACTGCCAAAATAGTTTGCGGGATTTTGAGTTTCTATCATATGGTGTTGGAAGGTAGGAAAGCTACTTAAGAAATGAAATTATCGTCTGGCTGCATTCCAATATAAATTAAGAGTCAATAGCAAAACTTTTTCATGATTTGAAACATGTCACACAAAATTGCATCTCTTCACAGACTACCGAAGTAGGTCTAGATTTCATGTTCATGTCTATATGTGTTGTTTTTTTTCATGATTTGAAACATGTCACACAAAATTACATCCACCCCGGGGTTGTGCTGTTTTTTTTTCTTCCTTTTTTCTTGTTTCGCGTGGTTTTCAGGACAGTTTTCCTTTGAAACCAGGTCATCTGTATTTGTTTGCTTTTTCATATCTTAATGAAATCGGCAGAGCTCCTGCTTGAATCGTAAAAATAAGTACATGGCACAAAGTGTTGCTCACAAGGATGGGAAAAACAAGCACGCTAAGATTTTGCATTTATTCGTCCGAAATGAAAAGGAGGTCGTTCAACTGCCTGTTTGACAGACAGTTTTCATAGGGGAGCTGATGCAAGCAAAAAAAGTTACATTGAAATTCATCACTGGTCTTGAAAGCCATGAAAGAAAAGCAATCCTAAACAGAAATTGCTCTGCTTCCCGCATGCAGAGTCAAAGTTCAGGCGTCCAAGCCTTCTAAACTGAGGTTATTTTCATGATGAAATCCACAAAAACCGTAGTTTTCAGATTTTTCATGCAGTGGTTTCATACTAACGAAACCCACAACCCGTACATCATTTTCACTATGTACGTTTGTGGTCTACGCCAGTCTGACGGTGTATGAAATACGCTGGTGCAGGTATTAAGCCTGTAAAAGAAGAACGTGCCATCAGCGAAAGCGTTCTCAAGAGAATGCAGCTCATCCAGAAAAAGACTTGGCAATGTGCAATAGTCATCTCCATGTAATTTCAAAATGATGAATAAATTCGATACCGCCATTAGCTTGCAGCAGCAACGGCGCTGGTTGTAACGGCGGCAATTTTCTCCCTGTAATTTCAAATACAGCTACTACATTCAGAGATCTCTGAACGAGTGTAACACGACGGGATCACCTAAGATCAGCACTACGCCACTATCTTATCTAACTCACATGCAATGCAACACTATATACACTGCACAAGCCACAGGCTGCTGGCTAGCGGTTCAAGAACAGAAGATGGGGAACCGGAGCAAAATAGTTAGTCAGAAGATGGTGTCTACTGTCAGCTTCCTCTTGGGTGGCGACCTCTCGATTATCTGCTTCTGCATGTCCATGAAGCTTAGCCCCTTGTGTGCAAACATCCTTCTGAGGTTGATCACCGAGAGCTCGCTGTATCTCGCGACAGCAAGGTCCGCTTGTTCCAGCTCGTACCTGTATGTCACCAGAAACAATTACACACAAGAAGCATCTATTGACTTTCCTATTGAACCGAACATTTGTGACTTGAGTGGAGCTACTAGATTGCTCCAAGGAAAACAGTGCTACATACGCCGGATGAGCACCAATCAGGGAAACTGCCATCATAGTGCAGTTGTGAGCAGCTGTAACGCCTCTTGGGTCATCCTCAAACACTATGCACTTCGAGGGCTTCCGATCCAACTGCCAAGAAGAGAAGATCAGCAAACATGTTCTTTGCACAGTTCAGCAACAATAATCAACTAGTAGTCAGGAAAAAACATGCCTTAACAGCAGCTGAGAGAAACCTATGTGCTATTGACTCCATATCATCCTCATCGGTCACAATTGCCTGTATTTGACAAGGCAAAAAACAAAATTAACTTGTAATGATCACCATATGCCTAAGCTAGGCAGTATGTTTTTCAGATCAGTAAACCTTGGGAAACTAAGAAGGGTGACAGAAAAACCTTGAAGTATTTGCTTAACGACATCCTATCCAAAGCTTCAACCATGCATCTCCTATCCAGGGACGATGCCACAGCACAGGGTATACCTGCTGTCCGAACTGCATCCAACCATTCTCTCAATCCTTCTACTGGGGTATCAAGCTGAATGACATGGATTTCAGACAGTCAGGGGAAATCATAGAGTAAATCAAATCCTACTCAATGCAAGAAGGAGAAGATTTACTTTGAAGAGGCTTTCATAGTACAGCTCTATAAGTCGTGCCTTCAACCTTTCCATTTGATCATCCTCTTTTGCCCAATACAAAACCTGGTAACCACAAGTAGAAGTGATGCTTCAAGTACCAGTGCCCTATTCAAGCGAAGGCATTGGAGCGACAAAAAAGGGGGTGCTAAAAGGGAACATGTAAATTTTCTAACATCTTTTTTGCAGCTAAAATATTTCTGTACCTTGAATTGCTAGATGATAATGTAGGCTTGGTATAAAAAATTCAAAAGATACGTCCACCGAAACACACACATACCTTTCTAAGGACATGGTCAGCAGCACCATGAATAATACTCTTTTGGATATGAGCAGCAGTAGGGATGTCCTTCCCTGCGCAAGATAAATTACATTAGTATGTGTTTACCAAGGTCATATAGCAATATGCGACTATGTTTACAAAAATAATACCTTCCTCCAAAGCAAGCTGTCTCCAAGCATCCAACTTTAGTGAGTCTGTGTCAGCCTAAGAGAACAGAAAAGAGCATCAAATGTCGGTCAATTAGTGAAGCAGTAATGACATAGCGGCAACCTATACACACAATATGAGGATTCACCTACAAATGAAACTACATAACAAAGAATCCTGTAATGCAATTGAACCAGGGAAATGCTGAATTATGTACAAGTATAGTTTGCTTGGCTATTGCTGCAATTAATAACTGTAGGCGAGCAAGTATTTTCCAAAATGCCATTTTAAACACACGGTGTCACTAACTATTGCAGTATGATACACTAACACAGAGACGAAAACTCACAATAACATTGTCCCATGAGAAAATTAAACCAAATGCTTCATCCGGCTTCATAGCATGCCTTATCCTTTGAAGGAAGCATTCTTGCAATTTTTCGTTAAGATAATCCTGAAAGGTAGAAGAAAGCTCATCCACTGAAGTAACATAACAGATAAATGATGCTCCCTCCGTCAAGATAGAAGAAAGATAAAGGTAGAAGAAAGCTCATCCACTGAAAGGTAGAAGAAAGATCTTATATTATGGGACGGAGGGAGTAGGTTGCTAATAGCACATAATGGTATAATTGCAAGTGGTATCATGATATATGCTTACCACATCGATATTGAGTGGTCCGTCCATCCTGAAAGTCTCGAAGCCTTCCCCATATTCAGCTCCAATTGTCTAACAGAAATAAATGCATAATCTTTTTAATCAGCAACAGATAAAGTTTAAAAGAAGATTTGCTAATCCTGCAGAGATTGTATTTAGTGAACCGGTATTAAAACTGGCTAAAGAAGGGTTCAGTTGTATAGCATACTACGGCTCCCACAGTGATGGCGATCCAGAGAAAGAATTTGCAAGGATCTTGATAAAAAAAAAGGCTAGTGAACAGTGATCTGCTTCACTGAGCAGCTAACAGATGAAACCATGAATTAATCAAAGAAGCACCTCACTGACTAATCCAGCATCAACCTATATGAAACAAATGTATCTAGTGGTAGAAATAATTCACTGGCAGAACCATGGAACTATCATAGATCCACTTTACTTGACCTAATTACATGAAACTCACTTGACTAAACTAAAATGGAAGAAATGGACAAACCCGAGAAGCTAGATAGCCCAACTCTACCCTACCACATCTATAGTAACCCGGGAACCATATCCATAGTACTACTATTTCTTCAAGGAAATAAGTGTGCAATCTGTAACCCGGAGCAGGGACAGCAAGTTCGTTGAGAGGCTAATCCGGAGCGCACACGGAGCTAATTCAATGCTAAGAGCATTTAATTGGACATTTGCACCTAGGGGAAGTCAGGGTTCTCGAAAATCAACAAATATACTAATCAAGAAAGCTGCTTTATTAATCCAAAAAAGGATTTTCATTTTTTAATAAACCAAGACTCTCACCTCCTCGACGAAGACCTTGCCTGGGAGGGGCGGGAAGGCATCAAACCCCGACGCCATCCTCCGCATCCGCATCTGCCTCCCATTTCTTGCTCTCTGTGCGGAAAGGAAAAGAAATCAGGGAACGGATGCGACAAAACACACAAAAAGAAAAGAAAATAGGAGGACGCGGGTACTGCTTACGGCGAACCGGAGATTGGGGTACGGCGCGCGAGGGGACGAGGAGGACGACGGAGCCGAGGGGAACGGCGAAGGAGAGGTGGCGGTGCGGAAGCTGCACGACTCCATGGAAATGGGAAGGGGAAAGAGGCGAGGGGGAGAGACGGGATGGAGTGGGAGGGTTTTCTTTTGGGATTTTTTTTATGTCACGCATTTTTTCATTTTTGCGCCTATATTGGTTTTGATTTTTCTGGCTGGAAAGCAGAAATTTTCAGACTTCGGTATTTAACAAATCATTTGAGAAAATAAAATATGAATCTAACTTAGCTGAAAGAATTGTCTGCGTAATTATCTCGTACTTCCTCTGTCTCTAAATATTTTAGAGATTTCAAATGAACTATCACATACGGATGTATATAGACATATTTTATTATGTAGATTTATTTATTTTGCTTCCATGTAGACATTTGTTGAGATTTTTAGAAAGAAAAATATTTAAAAACGGAGGGAGTAATTCTTTTGGTGCGTGTTCCATACTGAGAGATATTTAGCAATAAATAGTGAAGATGGATATCTGCTGATCTGTAGGTGAAAAATAGTTCAGAATTCGGATGACCTACACCTGCAGTCCCGTTTTGAGAGCATCTACAGTCGTGATGGATTAATTCAGTCCCTTAAACGCACGCGGACGCGTGGACACTGATCAGACACATCTAATATTTGACACTCTGCATCCGTATAACTTATATTCGGTAACTTATATCCATACTACACGTGCAACGTTGAGCTATTCTACAACATCTAAAAGATCAACTTAGTTCGTTACCAACAAGTTCTTAAACTTCTACAACCAAAAAGGATATAAATGTCAGGATCCCGACTCGATGTCACATCGATCTAGCCGGTAACACCTCATATCACTTTGCGGCCTCACGCACGGTATCCCCACGGGTGTCGCCTTACCTTTGCCCGGGACCGTTTGCGCCTTTTGGCTCACGTATATGATAGTGTCGCTAGCATCCATATGATAAAGAGCCCGGACTGACATGACTAGTCGTAAACCCAAAGTGGCACAGACTTACAGGGACAGGCATCCATGACCCAGCTTCGAACGTGTCGGTCATCAGCAAGTGGGTCCGGGCTGTAGCACTGGGCTAGCAGGACTCTGGTAAACCGGGCTGTAGCGGGCTAACAGGACTCCGGTACTCAAAGCGTGGCATTTCCCCGAAGGGACAGACACGGGAACGAAGAAGGACACATGCCGGCCAGCCTAAGTGTTCCAGAGCAGTAGCAAGCTACCATGGCTCAGCGGTAACACTAGGAGACATTTCCCGGTAAGAGAGGCTACTAAAGATAAACAACTAGATAGTCAGATCCCACACATACCAAGCATTTCAATCATGCACACAATATGCTCGATATGTGCAATACAATGAAGCATCACAACATGACTCTACGATATAAGTACTTTATTTAAGGCTCAGGGAGCCATACATAACATACACAAAGGTACGGGTCTCACGACCCAACATACAAGTCATACAGTCATACAAACCAGCAGCGGAAGTAACTTGTCTGAGTACAGACAACTAGTAAAATAAAAGAGGCTTGGGAAGCCTAGCTATACTACAAGGTCCTTCACAAGCTCAGGGTCACCACCTGTGTCTTTAGCCTACTCGTTGATGTCAACGTCTACATAGAACCCATCAGAAGGGGTTGCAGCGTCTTCTGTAAAAATGTAGATTATAGCAACATGAGTACAAAGGTACTCAGCAAGACTTACATCAGATCCTACATACATGCATAGTATCAAGAAGGGTTGGTGGAGTTATTGCAGCAAGCCAGCTTTGACTCTTGGCTAGACTATCCTACGATACTCCAACTTGAAATGGTTTTGCGCACACGAGTCCACTACTCACCACTTCAATACACTACCGAGGATCCACCTCCGTCTTCCTACGGAAGAGCCATCCTCGGCACTCACACTTATCTTGAAGGCTTTTAGTAGTTTCCATTTACTTGTCTATGAACTGTATAGGCAACCAAGTAGTCCTTTACCGCGGACGCGGCTATTCGAATAGATCATGATAACCCTGCAGGGGTGTACTCCTTCATACACGCACTCACCACTTACCGTCGTTTACACGACATGTACTCGGCAACCTTCAAGCGGAAGCCCAACGTGGGTGTCGGCCACGACCTACCTAATCACCTAAGCCTCCAGTCCAGGTTTATCGCCTATCCAGGTTCCATCCGCAGGGAGTCCGGCCGAGGTTTCCCATACGGCCCCGAACGATGTGAACAGGGTTCCCGAGATACCTAATGGGTATTCGGTACACCGTGCCACGTACCTACCGCATCACAGCCCACCCCTACGGTCAGCGCTGTCCACGGCCTCCAGTAGGCTACAAACACCAGAAACTACTTGCAACTCCTGGACGGAGAACTAGGGTGAATAAGAAGCCGAGAGGGTCCATTGGTTTCGGGCCCAATGCATGGTAGTAGCTGATTCTTAAATCACACATACAGATCTCAGTGCTTAAGGTCGGCTTCAATGAAACAACCCACCATGTACTCCTACATGGCCTCTCATCGATACCTTTACCAAATCGTGTTCACCACACCACTCTCATTACCGACATAATCATTTCACTCTAGCCCATCACCCAGATGAACCAGACCTGACACGACTCTAAGCATAGCAGGCATAGCAAGGTAGGAACAACACATACATAGGGCTCAATCAACTCCTACACATGCTAGTGGGTTTCATCTAGTTACTGTGGCAATGACAGGTCATGCAGAGGAAATGGGTTCAACTACCGTAGCACACAGCAGTTTGAATCGCGTTGTCTTAATGCAGTAAAAGAGAGCAGGAGCGAGAACATGGGATTGTATCGATATGATCAAATGGTTGGTTGCTTGCCTGATGGTTCGATGCACTGATACGGTTCTTCGTTAGGGTAATCACGGTACTCCTCGGAGGCAGAACCTGTCGCAAAGAACACCGACACACAACCATCACCAAACAATGTGTAACAATATGATGCATGCATGAAACATGGCAATATGAGTGTGTTGGGCTAATGCAACTAAAACCAGAAGGGTTTGAACAAATTTGAATCAAGGATTCAAATTTCAAATTCAAATATGGCCTTTTAAAGTGCTTTTCCTTGTTCTGCTTGAAACATCAATTTAACTTGTTTGATCATGCATGAAAATAGTACAGATGGATAGATTGGATTTTTCTGATCATTTTTCATATATAATTTGTCCAATTTGGAGTTACAGAATAAAAGTTATGAATTTTTGAAGTTTAAATAATATTCTGGAATTTCCTGATTTAAATTAAATCCAGAAATTATAATATTGCGCCAGCATGACGTCAGCATGACGTCAGTGGTCAACTGCGGCTGGCTGGGGTCAAACCTGACGTGTGGGGCCCACACGTCAGTGACAGGGGGGTTAAACAGGGTTAGTTTAATCCTAATTAGGGGTTAGTGGCGCTGGGGCCCACTGGTCAGTGTCAGGGGGTTAACTAACAGTGGTTAGCGCTAATCCTAATTAGCTACAGGGCTGGGCCCACCTGTCAGGGACTCAGGGGGGGTCCTGCCGTGGTCAAAGTGGGTCAAACCCACCGGCGACGTGACGCCGGCGAGGCCCGAGACGGCGGCGCGATGCGGGATCGCGCTACAGGGCACGGGCGAGGCCGTTCTTGGGCCCGTTGGAGAGCTCTTGCTCCCGCGCGTCGAACGGTGGTGGTGGCCGAGCCTGGGGTGGCCGGTACCGTCGACGGCGAGCTCGTGAGCGGCGGCCGGAGTTCGGGTGCGGTCGGAGTCGGCGTTGCAGGGTGTTTGGGGAGGCGTTGGTGCGTGCTGCGTGCTCCTAGTGAGGCGTGGAGCACGATAGTGTGCTCGGTTGGGCGCTACGGTGACCGTGGCCACGACGGCGACATCGCCGGCGGCGTGGAGCTCTCGGCCAAGGTGGGGCTAAGGCCTAGAGGTCGAAAGAGACCAGGGGAGAAGGGGGAAACGACTCGGGGGCTCACCGCGGTTGCAGTGGGCGTCGAAGCGGGCTCGGAGACGCGCTGGAGACGGCGAATTCGACGGCGATGATGGTCGGAGCCCGAAGAGGGGAACGGCGACGTGGCGGCGATGCAGGGCTTCCGGAGGCCCGTGGAGCGGTGGGGAAGAAGAGGGGGTTGTGGCGGAGCTTCTGAGCTAGTCGGGGGAGCGAGGGGTGGCCGGAGACGGCTGCTATGGCGAACGGCGGCGACGGTGGTGTTCGGCCGTGTGAGAGAGAGAGCGAGGGAGAGGAGGGGAGAGCCGGGGGAGAGTGAGAGAGAGCAGGGGGGAGGCGTGGCGTCGTCCGGGGCAACGAGCGAGGAGGGGAGGGCAGGCAGGCAGGGAGAGAGGTGGCGTGGCGCGGTGGCGCGCGCGCGCGCCGGCCACACTCCCCTCCCTCTGTCGAGGACGAAGACGACAGAGGAGGGAGGTGGGCTGGGCCGGCTGCTGGCTGGGCCGGCCAGCTGGCTGGGCTGCACAGGGAGGAGCCCAGGTAAGCTTCTCCCTTTTATTTTTTTCTGTTTTCTAATTTCTGACATTTGTTTTGATTTAAATAATATATTAAATCATTTATTTAACTTATGCCAATTTTTGCAGGGGCTAGATATATTATTTCAGAGCTCCTTTATAAATGGCATAATATTTGGACATATATTAATATATATAATTAATATATTTCCAAAGCAAATATTTATGCATTAATTCCAAATGCCCAAAATAAATACCTATGAGCTCTTAAAAATATTGGTTTGATTTTTATCTCTGTCCAATATTTTCAGAGAGCCACATGAGCATTTTCTTGGACCCTTTTGGAGAAATTTTTATTTGGATCATTTTCAAAAAGATTCTGAGGGTTTCACAGATCCCCATTTCAAGTTTCTGATGAAAGAGTAAACATGATGCAACACTCTAATGCATGACTAGCTAGGGTGTGACAACTCACCCCCACTCAAAAGAATCTCGTCCCGAGATTTGGGTTCCTCCGGGAAGAAGGCGGGATACTCAAGTCGAAGACGATCTTCCCTTTCCCAAGTTGCTTCATCCTCAGAATGATGAGACCACTGAACTTTGAGGAACTTGATGTTCTGACGTCGAGTGGTACGCTCGGCCTGATCGAGGATACGGATGGGGTACTCTCGATATGTAAGATTATCTTGGAGATCAAGTGTTTCGTGGTCCACTTCACGGATAGGATCCGAGAAGCAACGCCTGAGTTGAGAAACGTGGAAGACATCGTGGACTCTGGAGAGATGCGGAGGTAGTTCCAACTGGTAGGCAACTTCTCCTCGTTTGGCGAGAATGCGAAAAGGTCCAATGTAACGAGGAGCCAATTTGCCTTTGATACCGAAACGATGGGTTCCCTTCAGAGGGGTGACCCGAAGATAAGCCTTCTCGTCAACCTCGAAAGTCATAGCCTTATGTTTCCGGTCATATTGACTCTTTTGACGAGATTGGGCTGTTTTCAACTTTTCACGAACGATGCGAACTTGTTCTTCTGCTTCCTGAATCATGTCCGGGCCAAAGAATTGTCTTTCCCCGGTCTCTGACCAGTTAAGGGGTGTTCGACACCGTCGTCCATAGAGAACTTCAAAAGGGGCTTTACCCAAGCTAGATTGATAGCTGTTGTTGTAAGCGAATTCGGCAAATGGAAGGCACTTCTCCCAATCCATTCCGAATGAGATAACAGAGGCTCGAAGCATGTCTTCTAGAATCTGGTTGACGCGTTCCACTTGACCACTCGACTGAGGGTGGAAAGCGGTGCTAAAGGAGAGACGAGTTCCCATAGCATTTTGGAAACTTTCCCAAAATCGAGAGGTGAAAAGACTTCCTCGATCCGAGTTAATTTCCAAAGGAACACCATGAAGGGACACTATTCGGGAGATGTATAAGTCTGCCAGCTGACTAGCGGTTATACTCTCACGAACAGGTAGGAAATGGGCTACTTTGGAAAGACGATCGACAACGACGAAGATAGCATTATTCCCTCTCCTGGTCCTGGGAAAACCGGTAATGAAATCCATACCAATTTTATCCCATTTCCATTCAGGAATAGCTAAGGGTTGAAGGGTGCCAGCAGGCCGTTGATGCTCTGCTTTTACACGACGACAAACGTCGCAATTAGCAATATACTGAGCAATTTCTCTCTTCATCCTAGTCCACCAGAACCTCTGGCGTAGGTCCTGATACATCTTGGTACTACCGGGATGAATGGTGAGAGGAGATTCATGAGCTTCCTTAAGGATCAAACGCCTCAGGTTTCGCACTTTGGGAACCACTAGTCGATTCCCGAAGTATACGACCCCTTGATCATTAATGGAGAAGCAATTTGCAATTCCTTTCTGAATGTTTCTCTTGATGCGGGAGATTCCCGGATCTACCTTCTGTGCTTTGATAATCTGATCCGTAAGGGTAGGTTTTGCCACCAAGGTGGAAAGAAAACCTTGAGGAACAATGTGAAGGTTAAGCTTCCGAAATTCCTCATGGAGAAGCGGTTGACTTTGTTGTAACATCAGGTTGTTACAATAAGATTTACGACTTAGCGCATCAGCCATGACGTTGGCTTTCTCTGGGGTGTAAGTTATCCCTAAATCGAAGTCTGTGATCAACTCAACCCAACGTCTTTGCCTGAGGTTCAGATCCGGTTGGGTGAAAATGTACTTCAGACTTTGGTGATCAGTGAATATTTCGCAACGATTACCGAGGAGGTAATGTCGCCAAGTCTTAAGTGCATAGACTACGGCTGCAAGCTCTAGATCATGAGTAGGATAATTCTCCTCATGTGGGTGCAATTGCCGTGAAGCGTAGGCAATTACATGTCGATCTTGCATAAGGATGCAACCTAGTCCTTGTCGCGAGGCGTCGCAGTAGATAACAAAGTCCTTGGAGAAGTCTGGCGGTACCAGTACGGGAGCAGAGGTCAGGCGTCTTTTCAGTTCCTGAAAGCTGTGCTCACATTGTGGAGTCCACTCGAACTTCTTATCTTTCTTGAGGAGTTCGGTTAGAGGTTTAGCAACTTTGGAGAAGTTCTCGACAAAGCGACGACAATAGCTCGCTAAGCCCAGAAAACTCCGAACTTGCTTGACCGATTCAGGTGGAGTCCAATTAAGGACGGCTTGAACTCGCTCAGGGTTAACAGCAATACCTTTACCAGATATTACATGACCCAGATAGGTCACTTCTGGCAACCAGAATTCACATTTAGAAAATTTGGCATAAAGGCGATGCTCTCGAAGTTTCTGCAACACTAGCCTTAGATGTTCGGCATGTTCTTCCTCGTTCTTGGAGTAGATGAGTATATCATCGAGGTAAACCACGACGAATTTATCCAAATACTCCATGAAGATTGAGTTCATTAACCGAGAAAAGGTGGCTGGAGCGTTGGTTAAACCGAAGGACATGACGGTGTACTCGTATTGGCCATAACGAGTAACAAAGGCCGTTTTAGGAATGTCCCCATTTCTGATTTTGATTTGATGGTAGCCCAACCTCAAATCCATCTTGGAGAAGACTGAGGATCCAGCGAGCTGATCGTACAGGTCGTTGATCCTGGGGAGCGGATATTTGTTCTTGATTGTAACCAAATTGACAGGTCGGTAATCTACAACCATCCGGTCCGTACCATCCTTCTTCTTGACGAATAGGACGGGGCAAGCCCACGGAGAAGAGCTAGGTCGGATGAAACCCTTTTTCAAGGACTCATCGAGTTGTTTCTTAAGCTCGGCTAGTTCTAGGGGTGCCATCTTATAAGGTCTTCTAGCAATCGGAACGGTTCCTGGAATGAGGTCTATTACGAACTCAACATCCCTGTCAGGTGGAACACCTGGCAATTCCTCTGGGAAAACATCCGGGAAAGTCACGGACTACCGGAACGTCCTCAAGGTCTGGCAAAGGGCTGGCGTTAAGAGAATATAATTGTCGCTTGGCTATTCGGGTCAAGACATTGACTATCTTCCCCGAAGGATGGGTGAGTTGAACAGTCCTAGAGAAGCAATCAATTTTGGCATGATGAGCTGACATCCAGTCCATACCCAAAATGATATTAATATCTGAAGATTTAAGGGCTATCAAAGAGGCAAGGAAAACAAGTCTGTCGACTTGGATTTCATTTCCATGGCTTACTCTAGAAGTTTGCCATTTGGATCCCGGAGTTTGAATTACCATAGAGGTTGGCATATCACCGAATGCGACGTTATGCAAACGAGCATAATTTTCAGATATAAAAGAATGAGAGGCTCCTGTATCGAAAAGAACAGATGCCGGGTGGCAATTAACAAGAAGCGTACCGAGAACGACGTTGGGATCCTCTTGAGCTTCTTCGGCAGAGATACAGTTGACATGGCCACGTGAAGCGGTGACCGGCTTGGCGTGGAATATTTTTCCTGTCGGCTTGCCACGGCCAACAGCTTTAGCAGATTGATTGGGGTTGGTCTGGGGACACTCACGCATATAGTGACCAGATTCCCCACACTTGAAACAAGTCACGGAACTGGTACGTGGAGGAGCATTGTTAGTTGGACCCCCATAGGGCTTGGCCGGTGCAGACTGTTGAACAGGGCGAGGCGCCTGGAAAGATGGCCTCGGTGTGAACCTGGGTGGCAGGGCGGTGTTGGGTACCCACACGCGGCGCTTCTGAGGACCAGCACCGGATGAGGAACCCATGTCACGGCCATGCTTGCGTGTTGCGTCATAGTCAGTCTGACCAGTTTCAGCACTGATGGCTTTGTTGACAAGTTTCTGAAAAGATGTGCACTCATGCAGACGGAGGTCGCGGCGAAGCTCAGGACTAAGGCCCTTACGGAACCTTGCTTGCTTCTTGGCGTCAGTAGACACTTCCTCAGTTGCATATCGGGCGAGATTACCAAACTCCCTGCTATAGCATCCACAGAAAGTCGGCCTTGGGTGAAACTGCAAAATTCTTCACGTTTACGGTCCATGAGACCCTCCGGAATGTGATGTTCACGGAAAGCCTCACTGAACTCAGCCCAAGTAGTGACATGGCCCGCTGGGCGCATAGCTCCATAATTCTCCCACCATAGACTGGCGGGGCCTTCAAGATGATATGCAGCAAAGGTGACCTTGTCAGCCTCCGCTACCAGCGCGGAACGCAGCTTGTGAGCAATACTGCGAAGCCAGTCATCAGCGTCGAGAGGCTCGACGGAGTGGTGGAACGTGGGTGGATGCAATTTGATAAAATCACTGAGTGACACCACGTTAGCCCTCTGATGGTGTGCTGTATTCTGTTCAATACGCTCCAACAAACGGTTGGTCTCCCGCTTGTTTCTCTCAGCTTCCATCATAACCTCGGCTAGTGAAGGAGGATGAGGCAGATTTTCATTCCTGCCTTCACTGCCTTCGGCCTGCTCTTGAGAAGCAGGGTTAGCGCGCGTGTTGACCATCCTAGGTAAACAAGACAATGATTTAGTCAGGATGATAAGATTCCGACATAGGATAAAAATGTAAGGAATAACTCGAAATGCAAGATGATCATCCGTATGACATGGTAAATACAGAAACTGCTTCTTTATTCCATCGTCATACACACCATACAGGGTTTAGTACAAGACCAAACAAAGTACTATTACGGTGAAAGAGGATTACATCTCATCGGAGGCATTCCAAGCTCCTATACATTATTTTTCTACACCTCCGGAAAGAGTACAAACTAGGTCATATCCCACGAGTCACGCGGGACGATAGACGACACAGCTAGTGCGAACTAGTGATACTACCACTAACTCAGACCGATCCGTAGTAGTCCTCGTAGAAGTCACCTCCATAGCCTGGAAGCTCAACATGATCATCCGGAAACAGACGATCTCGCGGAGCTTGTGGACCATAGGGGCTAGGATGAGGTCTTGGACCAACAGACGGTGGCCTGCGGGGACCGCGAGGTGGGGTGATGCCTCCTACATCACGCCAAACCATCACGTCCGGCAGAGCAGATCTCACAGGATAGAGATCGCGCATATCTGAATATCCAGCTTGCACCGCCGGTGCGAACCGAGTCAAAGTGGCCCAGTGGTCAGCACGGGTATTGAAGAGCTCTAACCTTAAGGCCCGATTTTCACGGTCCTTATCCTCGAGCATCTCAGCAGTGGTGCGAGTCCGTGAATCCTCCTGAGTGGGGTCAGCATAGATAGCCTGGAGATACCCTTGTGCTCCCGGAAGTGATCCTGGCATATACCGGAAATCAGAGTCCCGAAATAAACCAGATCTGACTCGCATAATGGTCATCATAGAGTAGGCGGCGTCCTGCACAGCCATCTCAATAGTAACCCCGAGTCCATAGGAGCAGTGAAGAGGCTCGGTGGATCCAGGATAAGATGGAAATATCCTGACAGTGCAGAGATACTGGCTTTGATTAAAGTCTCGGAATTGCTCTTCGACCGTGTACTCAGGATACCAGCGGTATCCAGCCTCAGTCATTACCCTGACCAACTTGGCAGTATGGCCGGGTACATCTAGGCATCGAGTCAGGCGAACCACTTGATTGAGGTCGCGAGTGGCCATCTGAAAGCACAATCATAATGCAAAGGCATTAGAATTTCTAGCAAAATTTTGGCAGCATAACAGCTGTAAATGCTCAAGAAGGATTTTGAGATATTTGACAAAGGATTTCGTACACACTCAACATCATCATATCGAAGTTCTAAATCCATTCTAACAACATAATGTGGTAGTAGAACTGAACTAGGCTTGTATCCATCAAACTTATAAGGTACTACTGATTAGTAACACGTGATCCTGATAGAGAGAATAGGTCCTAATTCCTTAACCCCCGGTAGAAGAATGGACTGACTCAGATCAGAATGTCATAAGATAAAGGAGTAAAAAAAGAGCCTTACGTTCCAACCCACAAACAATTCCCCTACATATAACTAAAGAATTTCTAGACTCAACATCGACCAGTTTGGCTTGGAGAACCTACAGGCAGTCCGGCTCTGATGCCAACGCTGTCAGGACCCCGACTCGATGTCACATCGATCTAGCCGGTAACACCTCATATCACTTTGCGGCCTCACGCACGGTATCCCCACGGGTGTCGCCTTACCTTTGCCCGGGACCGTTTGCGCCTTTTGGCTCACGTATATGATAGTGTCGCTAGCATCCATATGATAAAGAGCCCGGGCTGACATGACTAGTCGTAAACCCAAAGTGGCACAGACTTACAGGGACAGGCATCCATGACCCAGCTTCGAACGTGTCGGTCATCAGCAAGTGGGTCCGGGCTGTAGCACTGGGCTAGCAGGACTCCGGTAAACCGGGCTGTAGCGGGCTAACAGGACTCCGGTACTCAAAGCGTGACATTTCCCCGAAGGGACAGACACAGGAACGAAGAAGGACACATGCCGGCCAGCCTAAGTGTTCCAGAGCAGTAGCAAGCTACCATGGCTCAGCGGTAACACTAGGAGACATTTCCCGGTAAGAGAGGCTACTAAAGATAAACAACTAGATAGTCAGATCCCACACATACCAAGCATTTCAATCATACACACAATATGCTCGATATGTGCAAATACAACGAAGCATCACAACATGACTCTACGACACAAGTACTTTATTTAAGGCTCAGGGAGCCATACATAACATACACAAAGGTACGGGTCTCACGACCCAACATACAAGTCATACAGTCATACAAACCAGCAGCGGAAGTAACTTGTCTGAGTACAGACAACTAGTAAAATAAAAGAGGCTTGGGAAGCCTAGCTATACTACAAGGTCCTTCACAAGCTCAGGGTCACCACCTGGGTCTTTAGCCTACTCGTTGATGTCAACGTCTACATAGAACCCATCAGAAGGGGTTGCAGCGTCTTCTGTAAAAATGTAGATTATAGCAACATGAGTACAAAGGTACTCAGCAAGACTTACATCAGATCCTACATACATGCATAGTATCAAGAAGGGTTGGTGGAGTTATTGCAGCAAGCCAGCTTTGACTCTTGGCTAGACTATCCTACGATACTCCAACTTGAAATGGTTTTGCGCACACGAGTCCACTACTCACCACTTCAATACACTACCGAGGATCCACCTCCGTCTTCCTACGGAAGAGCCATCCTCGGCACTCACACTTATCTTGAAGGCTTTTAGTAGTTTCCATTTACTTGTCTATGAACTGTATAGGCAACCAAGTAGTCCTTTACCGCGGACGCGGCTATTCGAATAGATCATGATAACCCTGCAGGGGTGTACTCCTTCATACACGCTCTCACCACTTACCGTCGTTTACACGACATGTACTCGGCAACCTTCAAGCGGAAGCCCAACGTGGGTGTCGGCCACGACCTACCTAATCACCTAAGCCTCCAGTCCAGGTTTATCGCCTATCCAGGTTCCATCCGCAGGGAGTCCGGCCGAGGTTTCCCATACGGCCCCGAACGATGTGAACAGGGTTCCCGAGATACCTAACGGGTATTCGGTACACCGTGCCACGTACCTACCGCATCACAGCCCACCCCTACGGTCAGCGCTGTCCACGGCCTCCAGTAGGCTACAAACACCAGAAACTACTTGCAACTCCTGGACGGAGAACTAGGGTGAATAAGAAGCCGAGAGGGTCCATTGGTTTCGGGCCCAATGCATGGTAGTAGCTGATTCTTAAATCACACATACAGATCTCAGTGCTTAAGGTCGGCTTCAATGAAACAACCCACCATGTACTCCTACATGGCCTCTCATCGATACCTTTACCAAATCGTGTTCACCACACCACTCTCATTACCGACATAATCATTTCACTCTAGCCCATCACCCAGATGAACCAGACCTGACACGACTCTAAGCATAGCAGGCATAGCAAGGTAGGAACAACACATACATAGGGCTCAATCAACTCCTACACATGCTAGTGGGTTTCATCTAGTTACTGTGGCAATGACAGGTCATGCAGAGGAAATGGGTTCAACTACCGTAGCACACAGCAGTTTGAATCGCGTTGTCTTAATGCAGTAAAAGAGAGCAGGAGCGAGAACATGGGATTGTATCGATATGATCAAATGGTTGGTTGCTTGCCTGATGGTTCGATGCACTGATACGGTTCTTCGTTAGGGTAATCACGGTACTCCTCGGAGGCAGAACCTGTCGCAAAGGACACCGACACACAACCATCACCAAACAATGTGTAACAATATGATGCATGCATGAAACATGGCAATATGAGTGTGTTGGGCTAATGCAACTAAAACCAGAAGGGTTTGAACAAATTTGAATCAAGGATTCAAATTTCAAATTCAAATATGGCCTTTTAAAGTGCTTTTCCTTGTTCTGCTTGAAACATCAATTTAACTTGTTTGATCATGCATGAAAATAGTACAGATGGATAGATTGGATTTTTCTGATCATTTTTCATATATAATTTGTCCAATTTGGAGTTACAGAATAAAAGTTATGAATTTTTGAAGTTTAAATAATATTCTGGAATTTCCTGATTTAAATTAAATCCAGAAATTATAATATTGCGCCAGCATGACGTCAGCATGACGTCAGTGGTCAACTGCGGCTGGCTGGGGTCAAACCTGACGTGTGGGGCCCACACGTCAGTGACAGGGGGGTTAAACAGGGTTAGTTTAATCCTAATTAGGGGTTAGTGGCGCTGGGGCCCACTGGTCAGTGTCAGGGGGTTAACTAACAGTGGTTAGCGCTAATCCTAATTAGCTACAGGGCTGGGCCCACCTGTCAGGGACTCAGGGGGGGTCCTGCCGTGGTCAAAGTGGGTCAAACCCACCGGCGACGTGACGCCGGCGAGGCCCGAGACGGCGGCGCGATGCGGGATCGCGCTACAGGGCACGGGCGAGGCCGTTCTTGGGCCCGTTGGAGAGCTCTTGCTCCCGCGCGTCGAACGGTGGTGGTGGCCGAGCTGGGGTGGCCGGTACCGTCGACGGCGAGCTCGTGAGCGGCGGCCGGAGTTCGGGTGCGGTCGGAGTCGGCGTTGCAGGGTGTTTGGGGAGGCGTTGGTGCGTGCTGCGTGCTCCTAGTGAGGCGTGGAGCACGATAGTGTGCTCGGTTGGGCGCTACGGTGACCGTGGCCACGACGGCGACATCGCCGGCGGCGTGGAGCTCTCGGCCAAGGTGGGGCTAAGGCCTAGAGGTCGAAAGAGACCAGGGGAGAAGGGGGAAACGACTCGGGGGCTCACCGCGGTTGCAGTGGGCGTCGAAGCGGGCTCGGAGACGCGCTGGAGACGGCGAATTCGACGGCGATGATGGTCGGAGCCCGAAGAGGGGAACGGCGACGTGGCGGCGATGCAGGGCTTCCGGAGGCCCGTGGAGCGGTGGGGAAGAAGAGGGGGTTGTGGCGGAGCTTCTGAGCTAGTCGGGGGAGCGAGGGGTGGCCGGAGACGGCTGCTATGGCGAACGGCGGCGACGGTGGTGTTCGGCCGTGTGAGAGAGAGAGCGAGGGAGAGGAGGGGAGAGCCGGGGGAGAGTGAGAGAGAGCAGGGGGGAGGCGTGGCGTCGTCCGGGGCAACGAGCGAGGAGGGGAGGGCAGGCAGGCAGGGAGAGAGGTGGCGTGGCGCGGTGGCGCGCGCGCGCCGGCCACACTCCCCTCCCTCTGTCGAGGACGAAGACGACAGAGGAGGGAGGTGGGCTGGGCCGGCTGCTGGCTGGGCCGGCCAGCTGGCTGGGCTGCACAGGGGGGAGCCCAGGTAAGCTTCTCCCTTTTATTTTTTTCTGTTTTCTAATTTCTGACATTTGTTTTGATTTAAATAATATATTAAATCATTTATTTAACTTATGCCAATTTTTGCAGGGGCTAGATATATTATTCAGAGCTCCTTTATAAATGGCATAATATTTGGACATATATTAATATATATAATTAATATATTTCCAAAGCAAATATTTATGCATTAATTCCAAATGCCCAAAATAAATACCTATGAGCTCTTAAAAATATTGGTTTGATTTTTATCTCTGTCCAATATTTTCAGAGAGCCACATGAGCATTTTCTTGGACCCTTTTGGAGAAATTTTTATTTGGATCATTTTCAAAAAGATTCTGAGGGTTTCACAGATCCCCATTTCAAGTTTCTGATGAAAGAGTAAACATGATGCAACACTCTAATGCATGACTAGCTAGGGTGTGACAATAAACATATGAGGAGGAGGGTTGGGATCACCACTTACTCCCTGGGCCTTTGCCATTCCAGTCGCCAACGCAGTTGTAAGTGTCCGAGGATGGTGAAGGGTCTTGGTCGTCTGAGGAGGAGGTACAGCTGTCGCGGTCGCCGTCATCGGAGTTGGAGTCAGAAGGGACGATGAGTCCCTTCATCTGACGGACCACCCTTTCCTGCTCCCGCTTCAACTTGCCGCCCCGAGCCTTCTCCGCCGCTGCCTCCTTCGCCTCGCACTCCGACTGCTCAATAGCAAGCCGGAGCGCCTTGGCGTTCTTCCGTCATAGGCGGTGAGAGTCCGTCTCTGCCGTGAGAGACCGGCGGTAGACCCATGCAAGGAGCCGCTCGTCCTCATCGGGCTCTGCCTGCATCCCACGGAGGAGGCGTGCGGACTGCTCCACTGCATCCCTCTCCCATGCCCGCTGCCTCTCACGGCCCACGGTGCGCACCTCTAATTTCGGAGTGCGCGTGGGGTCCGGCGGCGCGGGAACTAGCACCCGCCGTTGCCCGCGTGGAGGCGCGACCGGGGGAAGGAGACGGCTCGGGGCGGTGCGGACGGAGTTGTCCTGGCGGAGCTGCGCGCAGGTTGGGAGGGTCCAGCTCCGGCATCCGCGTTACGCCGTCGCGGGAGCTGTGACGATGCTCCAGATCCGGAGCTGTCGTCGGTGTCCACCTTGGACCGCTACAGTGCAATGCGGAGGGTCATTTCCTCCTCGTAGTCGAGGTCGAAGCGAGAGTCACTGCCGGAGCTGGACATCGAAGTGGACGGGATCGAAATCAGACTCGAAGAGGGAGAGGAAAGGACCGATTGAGAGAGAGTGAGCTAGGGTTCGGAACGAGGCACCCGGATTGTGGTTTTTTGTGGGACGGTGGTGGGATCGGTGGTGGGCCGGGCCTATCAAGCGGACGCGCCCGGGCGTGCCCTGGCCGCCCCATCGCCCTATATTTAGGCTGGATATGAAGGGTGCCGGTCAACCCGGACGTTTGTCCATAATTTGAGAGGTCGGGTTGGGTCGTTTGTTTTTGACCAGTCGGTTGCCGGCCGGCCTGCCCAGGCGTTTAAAATGAATATGAGAAGACCAGCTGTAGATACTCTAAACAACTATTATTTCCTTTTCTGCGGAGACATTTAAGGCAAAATTTTGTTGTCCGTAACTGTACAAATGGTGCTTTGGTTTGACCATTCAAACAGTTGCGGGCTCTCTTTTTTTTCTAATAAGTGGTGCAACAAATCTAACAAGTCACTATCAAAAATACAACTAATGAGCCATAGTACAAAACGATCACATCTGTAAATATCCACATCACACATGCTCTTATCTGTATCAGTAGTCTCGCGATATTGGCAACCACGGAAACAACTCGAACTAAAAGATAGACACGGAATATACAAAGTTTTTAGTATCTCCTATGAATTCCCTCGACAAAAAGTTATCTCATACGAATTAAAATACTCCCTCTCTTCATTTTTGTAAGATCTTTTAAACATTTAAGACATCATCTAAAATAGTTCAAAATTCAGCTGTATTAAACGACTTACAAAAATGAATAGAGGGAGTAATGTCTTTTCCACTACTCCAAAAGTAGTCGTTTTAAATCTCTTTCATGGTCTCCCAAATGCAACTTCGACTATTATTACTTTTTACATATGTATATAAAACTGAAAGGATATTTGGGCGATCGAGTGAATTTTGGTAATTAATAACATGCAATTAAAGAAATGATATGTGTCTCGTATTATTGATTGTCAAGCATCGGCGATCCCCCGTCCTGATGGTGCGTCTAGCTTCGACGGAGGGCGTTTGGAGGTGCATCTTCATTAGATCTCGCGGGATTCGGTCTGTATTGGTCTTCGGTGGATCCATTTGGATCCGGTCTTTGTTTGGGTGTTTACAGATTTGATCCTTCCAATCTATGACATTCTTCATCGGTGATGGTCGGTGCTCTGGTGCGCTGGTCCTATGGGGCCTTGGCACGTCAACTTTCCGACTGTCTACTACAACAATGTTTGCCCGGCTCTGGCAGGGGATGGGCGATGATGGCGACGCGTCTTTGGCTCGTCCCAGTGCTTGTAGTCATTGCTCGATGATCCACGGACCTGCACTAGTAGAAAACAGGGCATTACTCCCGGTTCCAGAGGGCCTTTAGTCCCGGTTCTGGAACCGAGGCAAAACAGACGAGACTAATGCCCGAAACATTTAGTTCCGGTTGGCTTACGAACTAGGACCAAAGGAGGTCCACGTGGCCGCTGTGGGCGCCCAGGCAGGAGGACCTTTAGTCCCGGTTAGTAACACCAACCGAGACTAAAGGGTAGCCACGCGTCAGTAGCTCCCAGGCTGGTTTTTTTTTGAAAGGGGGTTTTATTAGGGGTTTTGGATGGTTTAATTAGGGGTTTCATATTGTGTTAGCTATAACTACTACATATAGAGAGAAGTGACCTCTCTTTCTATGTGCTTGGTCGACGCTAGCTACTACATATAGAGAGAACTCGACGCTAGTAAGAAAATGAATGAACCATTAATTACACAAGATCGTCATGAACATATACAGAGAGAAGTGACCTCTCTTTCTGCGAGATTGGTCAAACAACAAGTTTTCGTATTTCTATCTGACGCTACTACATATATACAATATAACATCTCTTACGATCCCTGATATCATATATCAAAAATCAGCTTCAATTTCCACATGGCATTCTCCGTCTTTATGTATGACGTGGTCAAGAAAGAATCCCGCCAATTCCTCTTGAATTGCTCATATGCGATCATATGGTAGGAGTTCATCCCGCATCTCCCGCATCTAATTTAAAGAAGGGGGTCAATACATATATATATGAATGAAGCTCAACACAATTGATGGTAATAAAATAATACTGTGAATATTGTTTATGTAATTCATATTGTTTGTCAGAGTAGCCCCGCTCAGAGGTCGAGTGGCGGATGAACTCGCAAACGTAGTATCCACATCCACATAAATTATTCCCGCCTTCCTGCCACAAGCACTTTACGAGAAATAGAGTTCAATCAAACTGATAATCAAGCATGATAAATGGTATTGATGAAACTAGAATCAATGAGAGATGTGCAGAACTAGCTAGTACTACTTACTTTGGGGTGTGTAAATCGCAGCCCCTTCTGCAGACCCGGAACCATTTCGATGAACTTTTTCCAAACCCTGTCAGGCAAAGAAAATGATTACTTGATATCAGGAAATAAATGAAAGTCGCCGATATGGTGCGATAATGATTGAACTTACTTCTGGAGCATTGCAGTCATGTTCTCATACTCCTGGGGATCTTTACGTCTCGAGTCTAAGACATTTACTACTCCCCCGTCAAACTTAATCTCTAGCAGAATAAAGTGGAACCTGTGCACGCATAACTCATCAATTACATTACTACAACCTCGAGTAAGCGAAACCGAATATGCACAAGACAGTAAGACTCACTTGAAGTTGTAAGGAAAGAGTATTTTTCGTTTGTTTTGATGTGAAGGAACTATTGTAGCAAGTTGTCCTCAGTATCTTTGACTCTCTCTTTTACCGACCATTCATTTATGGTATTTGGGATAATGAACCCAAGGTCATAGATTTGTCCTTTTTTGCATTCGACGATCTTCAGTCTGCATAATATAGTGAGGATAATTATACATACATGCAATGAAATAACTACAGAAGTAATACTTACAGAAAGTAATACTTACAGACAGTAGCAAGTCATGAGTTGTTTGTCGAGGGCGTCTTGATTGAATAACTGAAATAACTCCAAAAATTCAACATGCATCACCTCAACTCCAATGAGGTCGTGCTCCTCTTTAATTCTCAACAACATACTATCGGTTACAAACTTCCTACAAGTATCCATGTACCATTCATGCAATCTTCGCATCATCGTTGTTATAAGAAGATGATCAGGTTTGACGAGAGGCTTCCCGTGCTCGTATCTGAAGATCTCTACTACCTCTAATGTTTCAAACTGTACATCATCTCTCAGGTAATCACCAAGATTGGTACCGGGCACTAGCCCCGGATGATTAGCGACGATATCGCTAGACACCTTGAGCAGGGTGCACGATCGCTTCGCCTGTTCGCCGAGCTGGGGAATTGTTTTCCCACTTCTTCATTCTGGTAATCTTGCATCACTAGAAGTACTTCCCGACCGCCGTGCTTCATCATATGTCTTTGCAATACAACAGTTATAGTTGGATTCCGGCGGAGGCAGTGGTGGTCGCTTAAGGGCATCCAGAGTGCGCTTCACTTTCACCAGATCTACCGTTTCCTTCGGAGGTGGAGGTTTTCATTCAAAATGGGCCTGCACTTTGGCTGCCATGATTTCATCAGTCTCCTTGTTAGTCCTATCATATGGTAACTTTGGAAGAGACTTTAGGCTTGGACCAAATCTGTATTTCTTCCCGCCTCTTGTACTGCTAGTCGTCGAAGCGGCAGCGTATCTCTTCCGTCATTGCTGATGAGGCAGAGTCCGCTGACACGCCGTAGGAGGCAGAGGAGGAGGCATAGTGCCCTGACATGCCGGAGGAGGCGGAGTGCCCTCACGCGCCGGAGGAGGCGGAGGAGGAGGCAGAGTGCCCTGACTCGCCAGAGGAGGCGGAGGAGGAGGCGGAGTGCTCTGCGCCGGAGGAGGAGGAGGAGGTGGCGTCCAGTTTGGAAGCTTGATGTACTCCTTTCTCCATAGACAGGTACTCCTTAAAGCATTTCCCAGATGAATCTCTCCTTCAGCTATAGTGTAGTCAAGCTCCAGCTCCTCAAATCCCTCCATTATTTCATCCACCGTCACAATAACATAGCCATGTGGAATTGGACGACAATGAAAAGTTCCCTCAGCTTGAGGAGGTACAACAGAGCCGATCGCCGCCTTCAAGGTCAGGTTATGGCATTTTGTCATTAGCTCGCAATGTTCAGCCTCCGTGATACTATCCACGGGGGAGTGAGGAGCCGTGAAATCAGGCTGAACAAGCTCCCTGGAAGCCACGCTGCTTCTCTGCTGAGATGGTGGGGTAGCTTCTGGGGCAGCGTCAAAGCAAGGATTGCTGAGATGGTTGGCCGGTAGCTTGCTGGCTCTCAAGTTCCTCTAGCTTTGCTAATCTTGCACTGAGCTTCTACATTTCGCTTGCTTCCAGTTTCCTCTTTCTCTCTCAGCTTCTATAACCACCGCTGTCGGGAAACCCATGCACCCACTGAACGGAGCCTGGTGTGCTTCGTGTTCATGCAGGGTGTTCAGGATTCCCAAGGGCCTCTGTCAGCTCATCCTTCTCTCTGTCGGGAATGAACGTCCCTTCTTGCGCTGCCTTGATTCCTACCTGAAGCTTCGTGATAGGTATTGCAAGTTGCTTGTCTGTCCAAACACACTCCCCTGTTTCTGGGTCCAAAGTTCCCCCAACCCCAAAGAACCAAGTCCTTGAATGATCTGGCCAGTGCAATGTCGCTGGTTGGACCCCTTTAGCAAGCAGGTCTTGCTCAGCTTTGTCCCACAATGGTCAGGCTTTGTAGTAGCCACCTGACCCCATGCGATGGTGATACTTCTTCTTTGCAGCATTTTGCTTGTTTGTCGGTGACCTTTTCTTACCCTTCTCCGATTTCTTGTAGGCCACAAATGCGGGCCAGTGATCTCTTATCTTCTCATATCGGCCGATGTATTCTGGAGTCTTCTCTTTGTCGACAAACTTTGTGTTCAACTCTTTCTTCTAGTTCCTGAATAGTTCTACCATCTTCTTAAGAGCAAATGCCTTGACCTTTCGCTCTATAACTGGGTTATTCGGCTCCTCCTCTGGCGGGAGGCTGAAATTTGCCATTAGTGAGGTCCAAAGATCATCTTTCTATCTATCCTAGACATAAGATACTTCAGGGTCGTCCTTATTCTTATTCCATTCCATGATGTTGATTGGGATGCTGTCCCTAACAACAACTCCACACTGATGTACAAATGCGTCCTTGGTCTGCTTGGGAGCAATCGATTGTCCATCTTTCGCTACTTCTGTGATCGTGAACCTTTCATCCTGGCGCAACCTTTTCTTCGGGACTCGTCTCCTTATGGAAGTTTGGCTCTATCTGGAGGGCTAAAAGAAGAAAGAAGCATTAATATATATATGTACATACCAAAACAACTAATGCATCAAGTCAGCACATGCTTAATTAATAGGGTCTTTTACATCTGTATCCCTAACTCGAACCCACTACTCACATTTGCCCTTAATTTTGAAGTGTGCTCAAATTTTCCCCTCTGCCGTTAAGTGCACATATAGAAATGCCCTTCTGTGCCGTTTCCGTCCGGTCAAAGGGGTTTGACTGCTATCTGAATGTTTGGTGGACAATTTGCCCCTAACTCCATGTGTCACTTACAGGTGGGACCAACTCCTCTAAATAATAAATGGAAAACTCTTTCTCTAACTCACCCCTCTCTATCACTTACAAGTGGACCCAACCGACATAATAAAAATAGAAAAACTTTCTCCCTCACAGCTCCGTCTCTCTCACAGCCCCGTCTCTCTCAGGGTCAACACCGGCCCTTGCTTGGTCATGGCGAGGCTTGGCGGCTCTGGTGGCCGTCGCCGGCGAGGGCCTGGCGCGCCTGCATGTGAGGGCCACAAGACAGGCTCTAGGTGGTCTGGCGGGGCGGGGGGTGGAGGTCAAGGCGGACGGCGGCGTATGGCGGCACCATGGACGGGGATGGTTCCGACACAACTCTGCCGCCCGTAGCTATCGTCGGAGCCGATGCTCCCGTGCCACTCCAATGAGCGTTTAGTGTTCTACATGATCTGCAACTCCATTCGGCCCACTCCCCAAGCCTCCTCATCTCCTATAACGAGTGCTCGAAGTACGCCTGAGAGCGTCCAGAGCTTCTGCCAAGGACGTCGTTGCTAGCCACCGTGGCCGGAGGCTAGATAGAGAGGTACGAGCATGTCTATGAGCTCCGTCTTGCGCCTCTCCTCCGGCCTGCGCGTTCAATCAGGCCTGGGGCCACCTATACATGACGCATGGGACCTCGAGATCCACCACGGCCGTCGCTCTTCCCCTCCTAAATTCGGCTGCCCCGATCCCCCCTTGACCTACCCGGCCACTGTGTCGTCATCTTGGAAAGCTTGCGCCCCTACATCCATCTTCCCGCACTCGATTCCGTGCCCGGAGCGCACTGCCCGAAGCAAACCGCCATGACCGACCTCGGCTAGCTCGGCCGTGCGGCCTCCTCCCGCGGACAGCATGCCTGCCGCGCCCAGCATGCCAACCGTGCCTGACGCGGCTACACAGCGTGCCTGGCGCTCTCCTCCCGCGGCCATCCGCCCCCTACGGCGAGCCGCCGGCGAGGTCAGCCTCTCACGCACGGGCACACAAGGACCGGCGTTGACCCTGACAGTGGGTCCTGTGGCCCACATGTCAGGCAGAGTGAGAGTGAGAGGTAATGAGAGAGGGAGAGAATTTTTTTATACGTAAGGAAGGAGGGGCAAAAATGTCAAAGAAACGGCACGGGAGCGGTCAAACAGCCTTGACTGGACGGAAACGGCATGGAGGGGCATTTCTGTAAAGGCACATAACGGTGGAGGGGCATTTTTGAGCAGGCTTTTGAATTAGGGGTATATCTGATTAGGTGGTTCGAGTTAGGGAGAGAAATGCAAATGGCCCTAATTAATATATATATACACACCTCACCAGACTTTGCAACAACTCCCTCCTCCGTTCGGTCACTGGAGCCGTCATCATGATCTCCTTCCTCTGCCATTCGATGACCGGAGCCGCCATGATCTCCTTCCTCCTCCATTGTTGGATTACTGGAGTCGTCATCCTCTCCTTCCTAACCATTGGTGTCGTTGAGAAACGACAAGGGATCACCTCCGGCGAGGATTATAACCCCCAACAATTGTTCTTGTTCTAAGTCTCTTTCCATAGTTTCTGCAAATGTTACAACATGGCAATATACAAACACGAGAGATGGATTAGTGGCAAACATAGACCTAGCTAATCACAATAAGGAATCATATGCATATATGAGCAATGGATTAGTTGCGGACCGCCTCCCTCATGCATGTCCGACGTCCCCCCTCATGTCAAAGTTATCGGGCCGGGGTTATACTTTCAGGAGAGGACACTTTGAAAAAAAATTGCTATGCAGGGAGGGGGTAGATTGACAACGCTCTTTCTTCTAGGGTTTGGGTGCCCTCGAGAGTTGGTCGGGCGAGCAGACCGGGAGTAAAAACTTTTAACTTGGTAAATTTGGGTGGCCTCAACAACGCTCTTTTAACTCATTTAACTTGGTAAATTTGGGTGGCCTCGACAACACTTCTAGGGTTTGGGGTGGCCTCGACAACGCTCTTTTAACTTGGTAAATTTGGGTGGCCTCTACAACTCTTCTAGGGTTTGGGGTGGCCTCGAAAACACTCTTTTAACTCATTTAACTTGGTAAATTTGGGTGGCCTCGACAACTCTTCTAGGGTTTGGGGTGGCCTCGACAATGCTCTTTCAGTCCCGGTTTGGGTGGACTCGAGAGTTGGTCGGCCGAGAGGGGGTTGATCGACGTCCCCCCTCATGTCGAAGTTACCGGAGTTTTCTATGAACAAAAAAAATTCCACATGAAAACATCTCATTTCATCTCCACAAAACATATAATACATATTTATCTATCTATCTCATCTCCACATGAACATACATCTCATCTCCACATGAACATACATCTCATAAAAAACAGAGCACGAAATTTATCTACCTATCTATCTCATCTCCACATGAACATATACATCTCATCAAAAAAACACAGCACCATATTTTTAGCAACGGGGGCTACCAGCGACCATGGGAGAAGTTTTAGCAAGATCATCATGAACAAAAAAATCACACTAATTTCTGTGAACAAAAAAATCCACTTGATAACTCATACATCTCATCTCCACGTGAACATTATCTAAAAAACAGAGCACCATACATCTCATCTCATCTCCACATGAACATTATCTATCTATCTATCTATTCATCTAAGAAAACAAATTTTTAGCAACGGGGCCGGGCGGCGACCATGGAGCAGTGGCAGAGCAAGGGGCTCGGGGGCACGCGGCGATGGGGAGCAGGGGACCATGGGAAGACGGGCTCACTGGGGAGGGCGCGATGATGGCTCGAGGCTGGTGACGAGGACGGCGGGCTCGAGGGGGGGCACGCGTGCGGCGATGGGGAGGAGGGCGCGTCGGCGAGGGCTCGGGGAGGAGCAACAGCACACATGCTCGATGGCAGCGATGGCGGCGGTGACGATGGGGCAGGGGCGCTTATATAGACAGAGCATTGGTCCCGGTTGGTAGCACCAACTGGAACCAATGCCCACCTTTCGTCCCGGTTCATGACACCAACCGGGACTAAAGGCCAATTTCCAGTAGCCCAAAGGGCGGGAAGCAGAGCCCTTTGGTCCTAGTTGTTGGCACCAACCGGGACGAAAGGGGGGCATTGGTCCTAGTTGGTGCCACCAACCGGGATGAAAGGGGCGCATTGGTCCTGGTTGGTGCTACCAACTGGGACGAAAGGGCTGTGGCTGGCACAACATTGGGCGGGTGGATGTTTAGTCCTACCTCGCTACCTGAGAGGCATCGATGGTGGTTTATGAGCGCGGCTGCTCCAACCCTTTCGAGCTCCTCTCTTATCCAGGCCTATGGCCTAAACGCACTCTCTCTGCCTGTGGGCCTGCTGCGCGCCTGCATCCTGGCCCAACTAGCGGGTTGAGTTTCTAGTCATATGCAGGCCATGGTGGCCCAGTAGGCGGCATTTTTAAAAAAAAAAATCCAGTATTTTTGTTTTGTTTTTTGCTTTATTTATTTTCTTTTGTTTCTACTTACAGCTAAATACTTAGAGTTTTGAGTGATTCCTTTTGCTTTAGGTCACAAAAAATTACAAACTTTCTGTTAGTGCCATTAGTTTTCAAATTTGAATAGTTTAAATTTTTATTCTTTGAAATTTGTGTGAATCTCTAGTTTGTGAATAACTTTACTTTAAAAATAGATATTTGAGTGATTCTTTTTTCCTGCTATCTAATATTAGTGTGTTTTATCATTATATTCAATTTGGTAATTTTTAGGTTATTTTAAATGGGTGTTTTAATCAAAAATGGATTTTGTTATTTTAGTTTGCTATTAAAGTTTCTAACAAAAAAATACTTTATGGAAATTATTTTTGCTATTAATGTTTTGAACAAAAAAATACTTTGATAATTTTAGTTGCATACATTTTATATAATTTTAGTTTCAAAAATACTAGATGTTTATAATAGCTTTTTAGTTGATTCTTTTTGTTGTTGAAAAATATTATAGTTTTGTTTTAGTTGATCATAACAACAAAAAAATTGATTCTTTTTAGTTCATTCTTTTTGCTATTAGAGTTTTGTAAAAACTTTTTAGTTCATTCTTTTTGCTATTAGTTCATTCTTTTTGCTACGTTCTAAATGACCCTGAAATTGAAAAGCACTACAAATGAACTCTGAACAGGTTGAAACTTGGCATGGTATCATCATTTCACCCACATAGCATGTGCTAGAAAGTTGAGAGGGTTACGGGAAAATTGGATGCACTTCGTGTACAAACTAGACAATCTCTTTCAAAGTATCAGGGTTTCAGACGAAAACTCATGTGTTACGAAGGCATTTCATATTTTTTTTAAACTTATTTGAACTCCAGACTTTTGTGCGTTCAATATGCACCATTCAAAGCCACATCAGCAATTTTCAACCCTTTATGACTTCATTTGCTATTTTTCATGCATTTAATCTTTTCTTTGAGCTAAACAAACCTGAAATTGAAAAGCAGTACAAATGAACTCTGAAAAGGTTGAAAGTTGGCACGGTATCATCATTTCACCCACATAACATGTGCGAAAAAGTTGAGAGGGTTATCACAAAAACTGGATGAACTTCGTGTACAAACTGGACAATCTCTTTCGAAGTATCAGGGTTTCAGACGAAAACTCATATGTTACGAAGGCATTTCATATTTTTCTAACTTATTTGAACTCCAGACTTTTTGTGCGTTCAATATGCACCATTCAAAGCCACATCATCAATTTTCAACCCTTTATGACTTCATTTGCTATTTTTCATGCATTTAATCTTTTCTTTGAGCTAAATGAACCTGAAATTGAAAAGCAGTACAAATGAACTCTGAAAAGGTTGAAAGTTGGCATGGTATCATCATTTCACCCACATAGCATGTGCTAAAAAGTTGAGAGGGTTACAACAAAAACTGGATGCACTTCGTGTGCAAAATGAACAATCTCTTTTGAAGTATCAGGGTTTCAGACAAAAACTCATATGTTACAAAGTCATTTCATTTCTTCACATGTAACTGCAGTGATATTCTAGATCAAAGGCATCATCAAAATAGTTATGGAGAGAAAGTCTTCACTTTTTCTTCGCGTGTGTCCCTTGCTTATTGCGCTGTAACCATGGATAATCTTCATCGTTTAACAGGGTGATTGGGTCAGCCTTGACTTTGAAGGAAGGAATTTCATGAAACCTTTCATAAGAACTATGTGGCGCTTTGGCTCATCATATGATGTATTCACTTCCTTATTTTTCCTTTTTCTCGGTTTGGTAGACATGTCCTTCACATAGAAAACATGAGCCACATCATTGGCTAGTACGAATGGTTCATCTATGTACCCAAGATTGTTCAGATCCACTGTTGTCATTCCGTACTGTGGGTCTACCTGTACCCCGCCTCTTGACAGATTGACCTATTTGCACTGAAACAAAGGGACCTTAAAATCATGTCCACTATGTAACCATAATAAGTGTCATTTCCCCTGCTGGTTGCTGCATCAAAGCGGACACCACTGTTTTTGTTGGTGCTCTTTTGATCTTGGGCGATCGTGTAAAATGTATTCCCATTTATTTCATACCCTTTGTAAGTCAATACAGTCAAAGATATTTTCCTGGCCAACGAGTACATCTCATCTGCAACAGTGTTGTCACCCATGAGGTGTGTTTGCAACCAACTACCGAAAGTCCTGATGTGTTCACATGTAATCCAGTCGTCACATGATACGTCTCCAACGTATCTACTTTTCCTAACGCTTTTCCTCTTGTTTTGGACTCTAATTTGCATGATTTGAATGAAACTAACCCTAGACTGGCGCTATTTTCAGCAGAACTACCATGGTGTTGTTTTTGTGCAGAAATAAAAGTTCTCAGAATGGAACGAAACTTTGCGAGGATTTTTTATATCAAATACGAGAATTTCTGAAGCCAGGAGGTACCCGAGGGGGGCACTTGGGTGGGCACAACCCACCAGGGCGCGCTAGCCCCCCCCCCCCCCAAGCGCGCCCTAGTGGGTGCTGCCCACCTGGTGACCCCGCTGACCCTCAAACCGACGCTATAAAATCCCATATTTCCAGAAAAAATAGGAGAGAAAGAATTATCGCGTTTCGCGATACGGAGCCGCCACTGTCTCCTGTTCTTCTTCGGGAGGCCAGATCTGGAGTCCGTTTGGGGCTCCGGAGAGGGGGATCTTCGATCTTCGTCATCACCAACACATCTCCATCGCCAATTCCATGATGCTCCCCACCAGGAGTGACTAATTCCTTCATCGGCTCACTGGTCAATGAGGAGTTGGATGAGATTCATCATGTAATCGAGTGTGTTTTGTTAGGACTTGATCCCTAGTATCCATTATGTTCTGAGATTGATGTTGCTATGCCTTTGCCATGCTTAATGCTTGTCACTTTGGGCCCGGGTGCCTTGATTTCAGATTTGAACCGTTTATGTTATCACCATTATACCCATGTTCTAGATCCGATCTTGCAAGTTATAGTCACCTATTACGTGTTATGATCCGGCAACCCCAGAGTGACAATAGTCGGGACCACTGCCGGTGATGACCGTAGTTTGAGGAGTTCATGTATTCACCGTGTGCTAATGCTTTGTTCCGGTTCTCTATTAAAAGGAGGCCTTAATATCCCTTAGTTTCCAATAGGACCCCGCTGCCACAGGATGGTAGGACAAAAGATGTCATGCAAGTTCTTTCCATAAGCACGTATGACTATTTACAGAATACATGCCTACATTATATTTATGAACTGGAGCAAGTGTCGTATTGCCCTAGGTTATAACTGTCTCATGATGAATATCATCCAACGAGTCACCGATCCAATGCCTACGAATTTACCTTATATTGTTCTTGCTAAGTTACTACTGTTGCTACTGCTATCGTTACTGCTACAATACCACTGCTATCACTGTTATCGTTACTACTGCTACTGCTGCTATCATCAAAACTATCATACTACTATGCTACTAATCGCTTTGCTGCAGATAATTAATCTCTAGGTGTGGTTGAATTGACAACTCAGCTGCTAATACCTTCAAATATTCTTTGGCTCCCCTTGTGTCGAATCTATAAATTTGGGTTGAATACTCTACCCGCGAAAACTGTTGTGATCCCCTATACTTGTGGGTTATCAAGACCTTTTTTTGGCACCGGTTCCGGGGAGCATAGCTATATTAGTTGATTCACTTGGGATTATTATCATATTGCCACTATGAAGAATCTGAAGGATGCTAAGACTAAGATTTTTCCCTCAAAGAAGAGGGGAGGTAAGGAACTGCCATCCAGTTATGCTTTAGATTCACCTTCTGTTATAAGTAAACTTGCAACACCACAACATGCTATGTTGCAAGTTATTGATGATGCTACTTCTGCTTTGAATGCTACTCATGATGATGCTAGTACCTTGCTTGATGATGATGTGCCACTAGGTGAATTTCTTGATGAACAAATTGCTAGAGTAAGACAACATGATATTGTCGCATCTTATGATGAACTTGAAACTGAAAATCTTAAAATACCTACTAGAACTAGTCCTCCTAGATATGATTTACCAAAGGTACCGGAAGGTTATACTATGAGTGAGGAGACAATTAGAGATATTCTTGCTTGTAAGGATAGAGATGATCTAGAGAAATTATTATGCAAGTATAAAGAAAGATCTCTGAATGCTAGAATGAAATGTGATCTTGAATTTTCTACTTCACCTATTGTGATTGATGATAAGGATTATGAGTTCTCTGTCGACCCAGAGTTAATCACTTTGGTTGAATCTGATCCTTTCCATGGTTATGAAACTGAAACTATTGTGGCACATCTTACTAAGTTGAATGATATAGATACCCATTTTGCTCATGATGAGAATATTCGCTATTACTATATTCTCAAGTTATTTCCGTTCTCATTAAAGGGTGATGCTAAAGCTTGGTACAATACTCTTGCTCCTGGTTGTGTGCGTAGTCCCCAGGACATGATCTATTACTTCTCTGAAAAATATTTCCCTGCTCATAAGAAAGAAGCTGCCTTGCAGGAAATATGTAACTTTGTGCAAATTGAAGAAGAGAGTCTCCCACAAGCTTGGGGGAGGCTTCTCCAATTGCTTAATGCTTTGCCTGATCATCCTCTTAAGAAAAATGAAATACTTGATATCTTCTATAATGGACTAAGCGATGCTTCTAGGGACTTCCTAGATAGTTGTGCTGGTTGTGTTTTCAGGGAACAAACTATTGAGAAAGCTGAGGAATTATTGAATAACATATTGAAAAATTATGATGATTGGACTCCTCCTGAAACACCTATTAAGCCCACTTCGAAGAAGAGGGTATCTTATATCTCAGTCCTGAAGATATGCAAGAGGCAAAGAAATCTATGAAGGAAAAAGGTATTAAGGCCGAGGATGTTAAAAATTTACCACCTATCAAAGAAACACATGGGCTTGAAGCACCACCACCACCCAAGGTGGTAGAGGTAAAATCTTTAATGAAATTCAATGGTAGTGATGATCCTCATAATAAACATCATGGTCAATGTCTTTATATAATTACATTAGAAAGCAAGATCACTTCAATGCAAATGTTATGCAACAATTGAAATACGACTCTGATATGATTGCTCGCTTAAGTGACTTGTTATTTAGAATCTCAAATGATGTTAGAGGTGTAGGAAAACATGCCTCTATGGTTCAAACTCAACTAGAACAAGTTGCTAAATCTCAAAGAGAGTTACTTGATGAAATGAACAATAATATAAGTGACTTTGCTGTTAGAGTAGAAACTAGAGGAGGTAAAATGACTCAGGAACCACTTTATCCCGAGGGACACCCCAAGAGAATTGAACAAGATTCTCAAAGGAACAACACTAGTACACCTAGTCCTTCTAAAAAGAAAAAGAAGAAGAAAAATGATAAGACTTTGCCTGCCTCTAGTCAACCTGAAATAGAAAAACCTCCTGATAATGATAATGAAGTTTCTATCTCTGATGCTGAAACTCAATCTGGTAATGAACACTCACCTTTTGATAATGAAAAGGATAATGATGAGGTTTATGAAAAAACTCAACCTAATGATAAAGAACCATATAATGATGTTGAGATAGAACCAGCTATTGATCCTGATAACCCATAACCTAAGAATAAAAGATATGATAAAAGAGACTTTGTTGCTAGAAAACATGGAAAGGAAAGAGAACCATGGGTTCAAAAGCCTATGCCCTTTCCACCTAAGTCAACTAAAAAAGAAAGATGAAGAAGAATTTGAACGCTTTGCTGAAATGATTAGGCCAGTCTTTTTGCGTACTTGCTTGACTGATATCTTGAAAATGCCTCCTTATGCAAAGTATATGAAATACATCATCACCAATAAGAGAAAAATACCGGAAGCTGAAATCTCCACTATGCTTGCTAATTACACTTTCAAAGATGGAGTACCTAAAAAACTTGGAGATCCGGGAATACTAACTACACCTTGCTCCATTAAAATAAATTATGTGAAAACTGCTTTATGTGATTTGGGAGCTGGTGTTAGTGTTATGCCTTTCTCTTTATATAAAAGACTTGATTTGAATAAACTCACACCTACTGAAATATCTTTGCAAATGGCTGATAAATCAACCATCATACCTATCGGTATTTGTGAGGATGTGCTTATTGTAGTTGCTAATGTTACTATTTTGATCGACTTTGTTATACTTGAGATGCCCGAGGATGAAAACATGTCGATTATCCTTGATAGACCCTTCTTGAATACCGCAGGGGCTGTAATTGATTGCAATAAAAGCAAGGTCACTTTTCATATCAAATGAGCATACGGTGCACTTTCCGAAGAAACAATTCCAAGTGAATGGTATCAATGTTATTAAAAAATCTCCGACAATCACTATTGGAAGTTTTCAACTACCTCTACCTACTGTCAAAAAGAAATATGAAATTCTTATTGCTGGGGACATTCATATCCCCATTGAGGTAACTTAGTGATATACGAAAGTTCTTTGGTTTTTCATGCTAATCGAAAGTGGTTGTTAATAAGACTTGATCAACCTTATTAATGGATCATTTTAAGAGGTATGAAGTTGACGAAATTAGTAAGCACTACCTTCTGTCCCTACCTTTTGTTTTCTGTTTTTCTTAGTTAAATAAAATATAATGCCATGCTTTGTCTGTTTTCTGCTTTTTCTGTGCAATAAAAAAATGACCCAAAGATAAAAGTTCTCAGAATGCTATGAGAATCTGATACGATTTTTTCCTGAATATTTATGAATTTTCGGTGCAAATAATATCAGAGGGAGGAGTGGGCACAACCCACCTGGGCGCGCCAGGATCCCCAGGCGTGCCCTGGTGGGTGCTGCCCACCTGGTGGGCCTCTCACTTCTTCCTCCCACACCACTCCATTCACACAGAGAAAAAATCACTACCGCTCTCTCTCGTGTTCTTGCTCCCAAAACCGCGGATTTTGATCTCTTTGCTTGAAGCTCCATTTCCAAAACTGTTTCGAGGAATTGTTGCTTGGTATGTGAATCCTCCATGTGTCCAATTAGTTTTTGTTTTAGTGGATTATATTTAGAATAATTAGATACTCTTGGTGCTGCTATAGATGATCTTGCATGTTGAATTCTTAGAGTTCTAAGTAGTTTGAATGCTTGCTATGGCCTCTATACATCCCTATGAGTAGTTGCTATCAATTTTGTGAAGTTTTATTGAGAAAAATTTGTGGACTAAAAATTTCAGAATTTTGTTCATAGGAAAAAGATGAATATCTTTAGGAAGTTTTCTTACAAGAAGAACTCCAAGGGGGTTATTGGGCAGTCATCTCACAATGATCTTCATACCTCGAGGTTGGCGGAGTTACGGCCGTGTGAGTTGCCAGACAATGAGTTCATGGGAGAGGCCAGAATCCTCCAAGAGTTCAACCAATATGCTGCTAATGCCGGCCTCACCAACTTCATCGCAGCTGAATGCGAACAGAATCATCTCCTCACAAATTCCTTTGTGCAAAACTTTCATTTTCATCCTAGGAATAACCCCCCTGAGGTGCAGTTTAATTTATATGCTGAAACCCACCAGATACCACTTACTGAATTTTGTGACATATGCATGCTTCCTTCTGATGGGGGTTTGGTAGAGCCTAGGCCCTCAGAGTTTGATGGTTTTTACCATACTCTGACAGTGGGGGATGAGAGAGGAGTATCGGGCACCAGTACCACTAGCTTGCAGTTTCCTGCCATGCATTATTTTGCTTTATTTATCGCAAACTGCTTGCTAGAGAGAGAGAAGGTGGGTGAGGGAGTCCTGGACTAGGGGGTGTCCGGATAGCCGAACTATCATCTTTGGCCGGACTCCAAGACTATGAAGATACAAGATTGAAGACTCCATCCCGTGTCCGGATGGGACTTTCCTTGGCGTGGAAGGCAAGCTTGGCGATACGGATATGTAGATCTCCTACCATTGTAACCGACTCTGTGTAACCCTAGCTGAGGGTGTTCCGGACTAGGGGGTGTCCGGATAGCCGGACTATCGTCATCCGCCGGACTCCAAGACTATGAAGATACAAGATGGAAGGCTTCATCCCGTGTCCGGATGGGACTTTCCTTGGCGTGGAAGGCAAGCTTGGCGATGCGGATATGTAGATCTCCTACCATTGTAACCGACTTTGTGTAACCCTAGCCCTCTCTGGTGTCTATATAAACCGGATGGCTTTAGTCCTTAGGACGAACAACAATCATACCATAGGCTAGCTTCTAGGGTTTAGCCTCCTTGATCTCGTGGTAGATCCACTCTTGTAACACACATCATCAATATTAATCAAGTAGGACGTAGGGTTTTACCTCCATCAAGAGGGCCCGAACCTGGGTAAAACATCGTGTCCCTTGTCTCCTGTTACCATCCGCCTAGACGCACAGTTCGGGACCCCCTACCCGAGATCCGCCGGTTTTGACACCGACATTGGTGCTTTCATTGAGAGTTCCTCTGTGCCGTCACCATCAGGAAGGATGCCTTTTCCCGTCTTTAAAGACGGTGCCATCGTCAAAGGAGCTTTGGCCGCCGGCCAGACTATCCGGCTTGGCGGTTTTCTCATAACCGCCTGTTCGGCCACCGCCCCGACAATAACCTCTCAAGTCATTAAAAGCGATCTTCACGTCAGCTCGGAATTCGCCGAACAGCTAGATCCGATTGAGCTCTCCTCCGTAAACGAGCTCTTGGATCGCATCGCCGCCCTGGGAGTCGCTACCGACTACGATCAGATTGGGCTTAAAACCGATCTGAGAGAAATTAACTCTCCCCTGGTTACCCACCACGTTGTCGTGGTAGAGGGACAATGCGGCGACTCTTCTTCTATGTTAAAAACCAACTACGTCCGGATTCCAGATCCCTCCATGCCGGATTCCTGCGGAGGGATGGACGCTAATCAAATACTGAACCTAAAGTCAGGCATCAGACCAGATTTGTTGGAAAGCGCTCAGCAAACCAAGCTTCCGAATCCGGAAGCTTCCTGGCCTTTGAGCCTCAGATCGGGCGGGGTTCCAAACTTAATTCCACCCGCCCACCCAAACATAAGCGATCTATCTCAAATACGGCAAGAGGCCGATGAAACAGTACATCATTACTGGGCCAGATTCCTCCTGGTTATGAACAGGATAAAGGACTGCCGTGAAGAAAGCGCGATTTCAATCTTCTACAACAACTGCATGGACAAGGGAATCATAAACGCCATGAGTCATCGCGAAGTTACACGCTTCGCCGACCTAGCGACCATTGTACAAAAATACTGCGCGATGGAGAGTGCCTGGAAAACCGAAACTAGGTTTTGGGACAATCCGGCCATGAATACAACCGCAGTCCGAAATAAAAGGGTGCGTCATACTCAAGCACCTGGGTTAAAAACCAAAAAGCAAAACCCCCCTAAAGGGTACGGAACCGTACTGGAGGGATGGCTCAACGGACCCTGCAAAATCCACAGCATGGAGGGTGCCACTCCAACACATAGCCTTCGAGCATGTTGGATACTACGGCAGGTGGCCAAAAGTGGCGTAGGCTTTTTAGCCCCAGGCAACCAACCCAGCAGTACCAGTACGGTATTAACAGTCTTCGAGACTTTCGCATCAAATAACATGCGGAAACGAACAATCCGCAGCCTCGCCGAAGTCTACCAAGTAGCAACAACAAATCCATGGAGCGACACGGCTATCACCTTCAATGCCAGCGATGAACCTAAATTCCGAACAACTAGAGCACCAGCCGCATTGGTCCTCAGTCCGATAGTGGACGGTTTCTGTCTTACTAAGGTGCTCATGGATGGCGGCAGCGGATTAAACCTCATCTATGAGGAAACCCTACAAAAAATGGAAATTGACTGGAACCGCATTGAGCGAAGCAACACAACCTTCAGAGGAATAATCCCTAGTCGAGAAGTACGCTGCACAGGAAAAATCACACTAGATGTAGTGTTCGGCTCATCGGACAATTACAGGTCCGAAGAGGTCACGTTCCAAGTGGCCCCATTTGGCAGCGGATATCACACTTTGTTAGGGTGAGAGGCATTCACAATCTTCCAAGCTATACCTCATTACGGGTACATGAAGCTCAAAATGCCCGGACCCAATGGAATAATCACTCTCGCCAGCGATCCAGATACAACACTCCGTGCTGAAAATAAGACAGCCGCACTTGCCCTAGAGGCATTGTCCGAAGCCCTAGCGGGAGAGGAACTAACCGCGCCGCGCTCCACGGTGGATAGGGACGATGTGATACTCGATAAGAGGTCCAAGTCCACCTCTTTTAAACCAGCAGACGAAATAGTCAAATTTCAGGTCCATCCAACGAACCCCACAAAGACGGCCTCCATTGGGGCACAATCAAGTCCTGATGTCGAAGTCGCACTACGAGAATTCCTTCGGGAAAATTGGGACATTTTTGCCTGGCACCCTTCAGACATGCGAGGAATCCCAGGCAGGCTGGCAGAGCACAACCTAAATATCCTAAAAGGATTCAAGCCAGTCAAACAAGCTCTTCGGCAATTTTTCGAACCCAAAAGACAGGCAATGGGAGAGGATCTAGCCAAACTCTTAGAAGCTGGATTCATCAGAGATATAAAACATTCGGACTGGCTAGCTAATCTAGTAATGGTACCAAAAAAGGACAAATCCTGGCGCCTCTGCGTCGATTTTAAAGACATTAACAAGGCCTGTCCAAAAGACCCTTTCCCTCTCCCCCGCATCGACCAAATCATCGATGCTACCGCAGGGCACGATTCATTGTGCTTCCTCGACCCATACTCCGGATACCATCAAATCAAGATGGCGGAGAAAGACCAGGCCACAAACGGCATTCATTACTCCATATGGGCCATTCTGCTTCAACACAATGCCCTTCGGACTCAAAAACGCCGGCGCAACATATCAGCGCATGATTCAAACATGTTTGGCTACCCAGATAGGCAAAACAGTAGAGGCATACGTAGACGATGTGGTCGTCAAGACCAAACACGTAGAAACTCTGGTAGAAGACTTGAGGGTCACATTCGACAACCTCCGAGCATATGACATTAAGCTCAATCCGGAAAAATACGTCTTCGGGGTACCAGCCGGAAAGCTCTTGGGCTTCATTGTATCCGGTAGAGGAATTGAAGCAAACCTGGCCAAAATCCGAGCTCTGGCACAATTGGATATTCCAAAAGACCTCAAGCAAATACAAAAACTAACTGGATGCGTAGCGGCCTTAAGTCGCTTCATCTCCCATTTGGGAGAAAAAGCTTTGCCCCTCTACCGCCTCCTCCGGCGCACTGAATGTTTCGAATGGACGGATGCTGCCACAGCCGGACTCGAAGAAATAAAGGCCATACTGGCAACAAATCCGGTCTTGGCCGCGCCCAATCTGGGCGAACCTATGTTATTATACATCGCAGCAACACATCAAGTCGTCAGCGCGGTACTCGTTGTCGAACGAGAAACAGAAGGGCACAGATTCCCTCTTCAAAAACCAGTGTACTACGTATCCACTGTTCTAACTCCATGCAAGTCCCGGTACCCACATTATCAAAAGATAGTGTATGCGGTGTTCATGGCATCCCGGAAACTGCGACACTACTTTCAAGAGTGTTCCATAACGGTGGCCTCCAAAGTACCTCTCAACGATATTATAAACAATCGCGACGCAACGGGCAGGATTGCAAAATGGGCTATTGAGCTCTTACCATTTGACATAACCTACAAACCACGGCGAGCTATAAAGTCGCAGGTTCTGGCTGACTTCGTCGCCGAATGGACCGAAGCCGAACTCCCTAAAGAGTACGTTGCGTACTCCAACTGGATCATGCATTTCGACGGATCCAAAATGTTGGCTGGCTTGGGGGCTGGCGTCGTCTTGACGTCCCCAACTAGAGACACAATCCAATACGTACTTCAAATAATGTACATGGACTCCAACAACGCAGCCGAATACGAGGCCCTTCTACATGGCCTCCGGATGGCAATCTCCATGGGCATTCAACGCCTAGAGGTGCGCGGGGATTCAAACCTCGCAATATCCCAAGTAAATGGAGACTTTGACGCCAAAGATCCAAAAATGGCAGCTTACCGCAACGCCGTCCTAAAAATGTCAGCTCGGTTCGAAGGACTCGAATTCCACCATGTAGCCCGGGATAATAACCAGGCAGCAGACGTGTTAGCACGCATCGGCGCGAAACGAGACGCCGTCCCTCCAAACATCTTCCTGGAACGGCTCTTTAAGCCATCCGTATTATGGGAAGAGGAGTCCGGAAACAACAATCCGGAGCCAGCTGCATCACCTAACTCAGACCATTCTGACACAATCGGCGGCTCAGCCAATGAAATAACACCTTCAGCCCACGAAATAATGGCAGTAATTGCCCCGTGGACAGAACCATTCCTAGCCTACTTAATCCGGCAGGAACTTCCCGAAGACCAAAATGAGGCCCGCTGCATAGTTCGGCGATCTAAAGCCTACAAGGTCATGAGGGAGAACTTTATAAGAAAAGCACAACCGGAGTCCTTCAAAGGTGTATCTCCGAAGAGGAAGGGCGAAATCTCCTGGCTGAAATTCACGCCGGACTCGGCGGGCACCACGCTGCAGCCTGGGCCCTTGTAGGCAAGGCCTTCCGCACAGGATTTTATTGGCCAACAGCCCGGGCAGATGCTCAGGACTTAGTCCAACGATGCGTCGGTTGCCAGCTCTTTGCTAATCAGAGCCACATGCCACCCACCGCCCTCAAAACTATACCCATCACCTGGCCGTTCGCGGTCTGGGGGCTTGACATGGTTGGACCCCTTAAAGGGGGAACCCACAAGCACAAATACTTATTGGTCATGGTGGACAAATTCACCAAATGGATTGAGGCCAAGCCGGTTAAAACGGCAGAATCCGGACCTGTGATAGACTTCATATCCGGGGTAGTACACCGTTTCGGCGTCCCCCACAGCATCATCACTGATAACGGCACGAATTTCACGGCCGACGAGGTTAAACTCTGGTGCAAAAACATGGGCATCAAGCTCGATTACGCTTCAGTCTATCACCCCCAAACTAATGGTCAAGTCAAGCGAGCAAATGGTCTAATCATGAGCGGCATCAAACCCAGACTAGTGCGGTCCCTCAAGGAATCTAACACGCACTGGGTAGAGGAGCTCGACTTCGTACTCTGGGGGCTGCGGACCACGCCAAACCGAACTACTGGATTCACACCATTTTTCATGGTATACGGCGCAGAGGCAGTTCTGCCCTGCGATATAATTCATGACTCACCTCGTGTGCGCATGTACGAAGAAAGAGAAGCTGAGTTGGATCAGCAGGACAGTTTGGACGCCTTAGAGGAGGAGCGGGATGTGGCAAAGGCTCGTTCCGCATTTTATCAGCAGCAGGCTCGAAGATATCAAAGCAGAGAAGTACGGGCCAAAACTTACAATGTTGGCAAACTTGTTCTACGCCTGCCGGACAAGAAAAAGGACAAACTTAAGCCCAAGTGGGAAGGTCCCTTCATCATCGACCAAGTCCTGACCGGCGGAGCATACCGTCTACGTAACGCATCTGACAACCGACTCGAGTCGAACCCATGGAACGCAGCCTGTCTCCGAAGATTCTACGCCTAACGCCGGACTCAGAGTTCGTCTCACTCCCCCGTCCACCTTCTTATATTTTTTACTGTCTCTTGTCCCCCTCCTTCTTCCCACCTTTTTTTTCAATACCTTTCTTAGGCTGATTTGCGCTTTGTTCGCACACACTTGATGTGCTCCTAGCACTCATTATACCTGGGGGCTTCTTTAACAGAAGCTTATTCACACGGGCTTCATGCCCAATACATGTGTCATACTTCCGCATGTACCTTTTATTCACCATTATATGCATCGATATGACTTAAGTTTTGGCCAAGCTGGGTTGCCTGGCTCCTGTGCTTACCCCTACGTTCCCGATTGTTCGGCTAGGAGGTAAAGGGAGCACCTCTGCGATTGTTACTGCCGGGTCAGCCGGATGTGTACCTCAGACTGGGTGAAGCCGAAAGCTAGCGTTCTTAAGAGAATATTCGGTCGGTGACTTGAAAGATGATTTATTACTTACTTATTTATCTGCCCCCAGATGCTTTTTCTGCTATTTTCGCAGTCCGGCATTGCACTTTAGGGCATGCCTCCCAGGGAAAGGAACCCTTAACGGAACTATTCTCCCTGGAAGATGTTTCTTACTAACCATGTAATATAACATAGCTAGTTGGGCACTTGTCTGATAAAGCAATTATGACCCCGACGCCTTATCTCCATGCATGCCCCGGTTCTTTTATAACCGTAAGGGTATTCGGACACACTCCGGACTGTTGGGTCCCGAGGTTGAAGCGAAACGGTCCGCAAAGACAAACGATCTACAATCCGGCTAGAAGGCATTCTACATGTCATTTAAAAAAAGAAAATTTTTACATCGTCAAACTGATTGATTGTACTCCTCTTCAATCCCATCTAACAGGCTGTCTAATTACAGTCCTGTTGGGAATATTTCGCGGCCAGCTCTACTTGGCTGTACATCAAGCTCATAGGGATCTCCTTCCCATCAGGCCCCGTAGGTCCGACCTCGGCCATGTGGTTCGGGTCAGCCTTCGGGTACCGCGTCTTCACCATGGCCCAGGCCTCCCTGGCGCCTTGACGGCAGGCCAATATCTTCCACAAACGGAGGCATCGCCGTGCTCCCTGAAGCTTCTCAGTAAGCCCTCCAAGGCCCTCGGGTAGGGAGACGGAAGGCCATAAGGCCTGAACGACGCCACTCATCGCCTGCCGAACACGTTCGAGCAGTTGCACCAGCTCGGGAAGTTGGTCACCCGTTGAACCAGGCATTTCCTCCGCAGGGCGACCTGTGAGCACACCTAAAGACACATTTCTGTCATCGACTTCCTCGCCGAATTCATCTTTTCAAAGGAATTTGCTCAAGCACTTACTATAAATGCCGCGACGAAGCCGCTGATTCTCCTTCACGGAGCCAGACAGCTGGGCCCGAACACCTTTTAGCTCTTCTCCTAGCTGGGTGTGGGCATCTTGGAGCTTGTTTCTCTCCTGCTGCACCTCCATAAGCACCCTCTCGCCGGCCTTTAGCTGACGCAGTAGCTGTTGCTTGTCCGGATCTAGTCCGGCGCCCTCTGCAATATTATTGTCAGATTTACGCACACGCCACACTTTGTTAACTACTTATCTTTTCGAAGTACGTATTACCAGCGGGGGTCTCTGTGGCTCCCCCTGTGGCTGGCTAGTGCGGCCTCAAGTTGGGCCTTGCACTCTTGAAGCTCCTGGGATAGGTGGGTATTCTTCTCCATAAGATCCTGCATAATAAATGATCCTTAAATCAGTTGTTTTAACTATTTTAAGTCTCGGGGGCTACTAGCATATATAACTATTAAAATTACTTACCCGTATGTCCTTCACATACTGCTCCGTGGCTCTGGTTAAACCATCTTGAGCAGCACGGAGGTGCGCGTTTCCCGCATCAAAGGCATTCAACGCCTCCGGGGAAAAACACGCGTCACGAAGAACTGTCCGGCGATGCCTGTGATTCATGGCGCTCTCCACCTCAGATCGGGTGGCGGACAGCCTATCGGCATCCTCTGTCGGAGGAGCATCCAGCTCTTGCCTTGTGTTCGCCTCCACTTCTGGACCACGCGATGGAGCATGGCTGGCGGAGGCTTGATTGGCAACCTCTCCGGACACTGTCCGGCGAGCGCTCTTCCTCCTGGAAAGAGTTATGAGCGTTAATATACCTCATAGGGATGCTTCCCTTAAAAACAACGGTGCGCCGTACCGTTGCGGCGACGTTTCGATTTGCATCGCACTCCTCTTCCGCCTGCTGGGCCGAACTGACCCTTGCTGGTCAGCCGCCGCAGGTTCGGCTTCCCGCCTTAAAGGCGCCTCCTGCGATGCACCATCAGTATAGGATGGTCAGAATTAAGCACGGACCAAATGATGGTGTCAAGACCTCGGTCGTAGTCACCTGGGAGGCCGGAATCAAGCTGGGGTAGTCAGCCGTAATGGCGACTAGAGCATTGTCCATGCTAAGTTGGTGGAACACCCCGTCAATCAGCTCCACCTTTATGTCCGGATCCTCTTCGGAGGTCGGATCAAGGGATCGTTCCAGATCCTCGGGCTGTGGAGTTAGGCTTCCTATGCCCTCCACATCTCAGCACAGCTCCTGCATCGAAATCACAAAGTAAAATACTTGACTTTGGAAGTATGGATCGGGTAGATAAAACATCCACTTACCCAGCTCCGAGGGTTATTCATGGAGAATCCGTTCAATGGATCTGTGCGGAGAAAGTCCTCCTCCTCCCCCTTGTACAAGCCGGACAGGATCTTTGCCAGATCGGCTGCCGAGCTCTGCCCTTTGCGGCCATGATGGGTGGCGTCATCTTCCCCGTTGAAGTCCCACATAGGGTGGCCCCTATATTGGAGTGGCTGCACCCCTCGCATAATGCACGTGGCCATGATTCCAATCATGGTCAATCCGGAGTGGGCCAGTAACCTAATCCGGCCCATCAGATAATGGACGCTCCCATCCTCCTCCCGTTGAGGGCTCCGCGGGCGCCAACTCAGGCGTTTCTTCAAGGGAGCATTGCTGAACTCCGGGAGGCCGACCCGAACTGGATCCGGCAGAGGGGCGTCCTCCATGTAGAACCATTCCGAAGGCCAGTCTTCGGACGCCTTCTTCGGGGTGCCGGATAGATATCCGGTCCCAGCGATGCGCCATATTTCGGCTCCGCCCACTTGATATATCGACCCCTCATAGGAACGGGGTACGAGGCAAAACAATCTCTTCCACAGCGCAAAATGGGGCTCGATGCCCAGGAACAGCTCGCAAAGAGCTACAAAGCCCGCGATGTGCAAAATGGAGGCAGGTGTGAGGTGGTGAAGCTGGAGTCCGTAGAACTCCAGGAGCCCCCGAAGAAACGGGTGTATGGGAAATCCGAGTCCCCTTATTAGATAAGGGACGAAGCATACCCACTCTCCTTTGGAAGGGTTGGGGACGCTCTCCACCTGCTTTCCGCCCTTAAAGGTGGCCAGTCCGGCTCGAACCGGAACCATGAAAGCTGGGGGAAGATATCCCTTGGTTTGGAGTGCCACTAGCTCGTTGTGCGGAACTGGAGCATCTCCCCCAATCTCCTGGCTTAGGGCTGGGAGCGCGAGAGGAGGAGCCGCGTCGACTATCCATGATGGAATGGATTTTTGTCAGAAGCGCTTCGATGAGAACTTGCGAATGGAGGATGGTGTGAGCTTGATCTAGATCCTCGCCTCTCTTATAGGCGGCTCGTTCGCACGGCTAGGGGGTAAAATGTAAAATACCCTAGCTTTTCGCATTCATACGACACGTGGAAGAAGGCCATTATTGGGCGTAGAAGCCAAGGAGCGCAACATTTATAAGGAAGCCGGACACTATTCGACAGGAACATGAAGTTTGAAGGAGAACCCGCCTTGCAACACCAAAGACAATATACGCGCCCGACTCGTCGTCGCTAAAGCCCGGTTCGGGGGCTATTGAGGGAGTTTCGGACTAGGGGGTGTCCGGATAGCCGAACTATCATCATCGGCCGGACTCCAAGACTATGAAGATACAAGATTGAAGACTTCGTCCCGTGTCCGGATGGGACTTTCCTTGGCGTGGAAGGCAAGCTTGGCGATACGGATATGTAGATCTCCTACCATTGTAACCGACTTTGTGTAACCCTAGCCCTCTCCATGTCTATATAAACCGGATGGCTTTAGTCCTTAGGACGAACAACAATCATACCATAGGCTAGCTTCTAGGGTTTAGCCTCCTTGATCTCGTGGTAGATCCACTCTTGTAACACACATCATCAATATTAATCAAGCAGGACGTAGGGTTTTACCTCCATCAAGAGGGCCCGAACCTGGGTAAAACATCGTGTCCCTTGTCTCCTGTTACCATCCGCCTAGACGCACAGTTCGGGACCCCCTACCCGAGATCCGCCGGTTTTGACACTGACACAGCCTTCGTGTTATCACCGGAGGGTTTAGTTGTAGAGGATCTTGTAGCTTTAGGGTTGCCCGCTTGTCCGTATTTCTATTTCGGGGTGGTTTACCCCGAGAGGGCCGACTGGGTCTCGCTTGTTCTGTACATCCGCGGCCAGTGGCCCTCCGAATCCGCGTTTGACACGACATTGGTGCTTTCATTGAGAGTTCCTTTGTGTCGTCACCTATAGGCCTGATGGATCCTTCGATCGTCAACAACAACGCGGTCCAGGGTGAGACTTTTCTTCCCGGACAGATCTTTGTATTCGGCGGCTTTGCACTGCGGGCCAATTCGCTTGGCCATCTGGAGCAGATCGAAAGCTACGCCCCTGGCCATCAGGTCAAATTTGGAAGTTTGAACTATACGGCTGACATCCGCGGAGACTTGATCTTCGACGGATTCGAGCCACAGCCGAGCATGCCGCACTGTCACGATGGGCATGATTTAGCTCTGCTGCCAGACAGTGCCCTGGAGGCCGCACAAGAGTCCGCTCCGACCCTTAGCTCGGAGCCAACTGCGCCGATCGAGGATGGGTGGCTGGACACTGCCTCGGGGGCTTCTACCTCTACGGCGATAGAGCCGAATACCAACCCTGTCCCTTGTGAAGCTCGTGACTCCAAGGTGCTGGACTCCTCTCCGGATCCCGAACCTTCCGCGCCACTGCCAATCGAATCCAATTGGGCGCCGACCATGGAGTTCACTGCCGCGGACATCTTTCAGCACTCGCCTTTTGGCGACATCGTAAATTCGCTAAAGTCTCTCTCTTTATCAGGAGAGCCCTGGCCGGACTATGGTCAGGTAGGTTGGGATGCGGACGACGAAGAAATTCAACGCCCACCCACCACCCACTTTGTAGCCACTATCGATGACTTAACCGATGTGCTAGACTTCGACTCCGAAGACATCGACGGTAAGGACGACGATGCCGGAGACGACCAAGAACCAGCGCCTACAGGGCACTGGAAGGCCACCTCAACTCACGACGTATATATGGTGGATACACCTAAAGGAAGCGATAACGAGGAACAACGGGACGCTGCGGAGGATAATTCCCTCGAAAAATAGTCAAAACAGCGACGTAAGCGCCGCTCAAAGTCCCGCCTCGACAACGATAGCACCCATACAGACCCAGCCATAGAGCAGGGCAAACCGATGGACGACGAACATGCCCTCGAGCAACCATCCGAACAGGATAACTTGGATAAACAATCCGTCCCCGGTGAAAACAACAGTTCGGACGATCTCACGCCGGACACATCGTTGGAGCATAAGAACCTCCACAAAAGGCTCATCGCCACTGCACGAAGTTTGAAGAAGCAGAAGCGAAAGCTCAAAACAGCGGAAGACATACTCAGAATGAGATGGAGCAAAGTACTCAAGACCGTAGATAAATACGGCGATAGTCGCCAAACAAAGAGCTACCCGAAGCGCAAACTACTGCCCGAATTTTATGAAGAGGCCGTAGAGCCCCCACAATCAAAGAACAAAGAGGCCGCCCGGTAGGATAGATGACCACATGACAAACAAAGAGCGGAAAGCGGCGCCGCACACAAGCCGGCACGCGATCCGCATAAGGATCCTCACCAAAAGGATGGCCCGGTCAGGTCCATCTATGGGCCAAGAAAGCAAGCTCTAGAAAGCAATACAACACGTCGAGTATTCGAACATCACGACACATCCAAATACAGGGGCGCTGCACACCCCCTATGTTTCACCGATGAGGTGCTGGATCATGAATTTCCAGCGGGATTCAAGCCCGTAAACATAGAGTCATACGACGGAACAACAGACCCTGGAGTCTGTATTGAGGATTACATCCTGCACATACATATGGCCAGAGGAGATGACCTCCACGCCATAAAATACTTACCTCTCAAGCTCAAAGGGCCAGCCCGGCATTGGCTCAAAGGCCTCCGAGAAAATACCATTGGAAGTTGGGAAGAGCTCGAGGATGCGTTTCGGGCAAATTTTCAGGGGACTTATGTCCGCCCTCCGGATGCAGACGATTTAAGTCACATAACTCAATAGCCCGGAGAGTCATCCCGCAAATTCTGGAACAGGTTCCTCACCAAAAAGAACCAAATAGTCGACTGTCCGGACGCCAAAGCCTTAGCAGCCTTCAAACATAATGTCCGAGACGAATGGCTCGCTAGACACCTCGGCCAGGAAAAGCCAAGAACAATGGCCGCACTAACAAGCCTCATGTCCCGCTTTTGCGCGGGAGAGGATAGCTGGCTGGCAAGATACAACACCAGCGACCCAAGTACATCCGAGGTCAGGGATGGAAATGGGAAACCACGACGCAGCAAGGACCAGCGCCGGACTAAGGGAAACGGCCCAAAGAGCACGACAGTCAACGCCGGATTCAAAAGCTCCCGGCAGAACAACAAAAGACTGCCTCTCAAGGACAACAACAACGAGCTATCCAACCTAAACAAAATCTTGGACAAGATATGCCAAATCCACAGTACCTCCGGGAAACCTGCAAACCACACCCACAGAGATTGTTGGGTCTTCAAATAGTCCGGCCGACTTAATGCCGAACACAAGGGGCTCGACACACCAAGTGAGGACGATGACGAACCCCACAAGCAGAGCATCGGAAAACAAAGGAATTTCCCACAAGAGGTCAAAACAGTAAACTCACTTCAAGTGACAACAGGACAAAATAGAGCGGCGCCCATTAAAATACGCGCCGCACGGTCCACCCCAGCGGAGTCCCGACACTAGATGTCAAAACCAATCACTTTCGACCATCAGGATTACTCCGGAAGTATCCGGAACGCAGGATGGACTGCTTTGATATTAGATCCTATAATCGACGGACTACAATTTACATAAGTCCTAATGGACGGCGGCAGTGATCTAAACCTGCTATATCAGGACACAATCCGCAGAATGGGGATAGACCCAACCAAAATGCGCCATAGCAACACTTCCTTTAAAGGAGTGATGCCAGGCCCATATGCCCATTGTACGGGCTCTCTACCACTAGAAGTTGTGTTCGGCTCATCCGACAACTTTCGCGAAAAGTTAGTCTTCCACATCGCCCCATTTAAAAGTAGCTATCAAGCACTATTGAGACGCGAAGCTTTCGCCCGCTTTAATGCAATACCGCATTATGCGTCTCTTACACTTAAAATGCCCGGTCCACGCGGCATTATCTCATTAAAGGGAAACTTTGAGTGTTCCTTGAATACAGAAGAAAGTTAGACTGCCTTGACAGCCACACACTAATCCGGCTTTGCTGATCAAAGCACCTAAACAGGTCATTCAGATCCCGGACACGGTTAAGCAAGTCCGGCATAAATAAACAAGGGCCTTACTAGCCGCGTACCCCCTTACAAGGGGCTGCACGCATGTACAATAAGAGACAATAAAGCTCAATTTTGTTCATTTTTTGAAACGTACTTTGTTTATTTCAAAATACATTTTTCGCACGATCCTTTTATTCCGACTAAGTTCTTCTCTTTTACATATGAACACCGTGCTACACCCGTCCAGGATACGGCACAACGGAGACACAGGCGCAGACGTGCAGTAGGGACCCGTTGCAAGGATTCTTTTCAGATTAAGACCCTGCGTAAACCTTTCTTACTGTCTCTTGTTGATGCACATCCCCCGGTTTCTTACTATAACCGAGGAGGAGGCTGGCGTTTTGGTATCGGCCACGTTAGAAATTTTTGCGCGTACCTGGACATTAGGGGCTTAGGGCATTGTTCTGCCCATTTTCATAAAGACCGAATACCTCAGGGAGTGTTCGACGTCTCGAGTTAGGCCTTATATGCATCAGCTCCGAATCATGTCTTTGGTAAAATGTTGGGTTTGCCCGGCTCCTGTGTTTTGCTGCCTTACGTTCCGTACTATCGGCTAACGCGACACCAGGAGAACTACTGCGATTGTGCCCCGGTTCGTCCAGGTGAGCACCTCAGTAGAGAAAGCCGAAAACTGACTGTCATGATATAGCGAGAGACTAGTCAACCACTCGATCGACCACCGGAATGTTTAGAATTCCTCCGCTTTAACGAAGGGCCGTTTCCCGGTCAGGCACACACGCGCCCCGAATTCGGAGAGCGCGGGTGCCCCTAGGGGCTATATAGTAGCCCCACCATCGAACTCCTATGGCTAAGTAAAAGTGATAAAGCATTATAGTCCGGTTGCCTAGTTTGCTACACTATCACCTCCTTCACAGGACCAAGACGTTGGATTAAGTGTGAAAATGCGCCTTTTTTGCAAACACCCCCGCACTATCTGCGTGGGGGCTGAAGCCGAAGACTGCCATCTCTCAGGTTATATACACATATACATTAACAGCCACACAGGGGGTATTCCAATACTTGACCGCACAAGTATAAAAAAGCCATTATATTATATTTGAAACATGGTTTCACAAATCATACATGTCCATTTGAACATAACATTTCTCGAGCACTGCGTCTCTATTAAACGAGCGCCATGTAGGACTTCCTCAAAATAGTGCTCAGCAGGTACTCGGCTTCTGCCCGAATCCTGGGACGCAACGTCGGTGGCCTTCATCTCTGCCCAGTATGTTTTGACACGGGCAAGAGCCATCCATGCACCCTCTATGCATGCCGACCGTTTCATTGCATCGATATGCGGCACCGCATCAAGGAACTGTGCACCAAGCCAAAATAACTCTTCGGCTCGGGCCTTTTCGGCCACAAACGAGTCATGACATCCTTCATGGCAAGTCCGGACAACCTATTCAGCTTAGCCCATTCGTCTAACTGATCGGTCAATGGAAGTGGACGCTCTGGACTATGGAACTGCGACCAAAAAAGCTCTTCCATTCCGTGATCCTTTTGGCCTCGGAAGTATGCGACCGCGTCTGCGGCACCCGCCGCCAAATCCAGATGAGCATCCTCCGCACCCCACAGTTGGCCCAACTGAGCATACTTCGGATCCGTGAACTTCCTCCGCAGCAGAAAGGGCTTTCCAGCCGCGATATCCCCAGCTTGACATAGCTCCTCCTTTATAGCTCTCATCGCGGAGCGGGCATCCTTGGCTTCGGCGGTGGCCTTCTTTAGGTCCTCTTGCTCCGCTCGGCGTTCTTTTTCAAGAAACTCGCAGCAGTCGGCAGCATTCTTCAGCTTCACGGCCATCTCGGCCATTTCCTCCCTGCTTCGGCAGTGAGCAGCCTGTTCGGCTTTTAGCTCTTCGACCGCCTTCAAGGCAGCCGCATGACTTTTTCTGGCTTGCTCCTTGGCTTGGGCGAGCTCCGCCCGAAGGTCCTCCATAGCAGCGGCGCCATCTACATTAAGCATACATGTTGTAAGGCACGGGCGTCAAGCTCCCTTACCAGGTGTCTGCGGAGAAGCCACATACCTTGTGACTCGTCAAGTCGCTTATTGACCAGCGTGATGCGCAACGTCAAGTTGCCGCTTCAGTTCGGCAAATCCATCAGTTCGGCTGGCCACCGAACGATCCGCCACCTATATAGGAAGGGCAACATCTTACAACTGAGATTATGATCCTCGGCACGCTGTCGCCTTTGACAACACACCGAGTCTCAGGGGCTACTATTTATACACGGCGCATTCTATATGCAAAACTGTCAGAAGGTATATCATTTTTGCGTACCTCAAACCCCGTCAGTAAACTTCTAACGACTTCATGCAATCCGCTCTCAGCGGATGAAATCCTTTCAATCACCATACCCATTAATGTGCGGTGATCTTCTGAGATAGACTCTCGCCCGAGTAGATCGTTCAGCTCCTCCGACCGTACACCAGTTGGTGCCGAACCTTCCGGCCCAGCCGGACTCAGGGAAACCCTCGGCGACGACACCTTAGGGTTGTCCGCCCCGCCTGACGGTGCGGCAGATGGAGGCGTTTCACTCTCCATCATCTCCGGACGAAGATCCCCCGAAGATGAGCTCTGCTGAGAAGGGCTGAGATCTGAAATACAAGGTAAAACTTCGTTTATCTTCAGAAATGAAAACAGGGATGTCCCTTCTTACAAAACTCCCCTTTTTACTTACGGCTCGCTAGAGGGCGGATTTCCTTGGGGAAACAGTGCGGCCGGGGCTCCTCCTGGCGCAGGACCCTCTGGTGAGGATTTCTTCCCCCGCTTTGAGGCCTTGGCCTCCGGATCTTCAGAAGCGGTCCTCTTCTCCCCCTGGAGGGAGGGATTCTCGATCCCCCCTTTTTGAGAGACTCCTTAGCGAAGGCAGTAGCTTTCCTGTTCCCCCCTTCGCCCTCTTCCAAAGGCGCAACCTCCAGCACCTTAGATAACATAGGATCCGGCGTTGTCTCAGGGAGGGGGGCCGGACACCTTATTAGCTTTGCTTTTGCTATCCATTCCTGTTCAAGGGACAGCTCTTTAAAGGGCAAGATTATGATAAATGTACGGACATCGTGTCCGGGCACAGGACTACTTACTTGAGTATCCGAGCGATTGCAGCTCAGACCTGCGTCCTCGGTCAAGTCCGGACACATCTCTTGTGATCCGAAGAACAGTTTATACATCTCCACGGGCGTCGCACCCATGAAGTGTTGGAGAGCTCGCGGTCCCTCCGGATTGAATTCCCACAGGCGGAGGGGGCGACGCTTGCAGGGTAGAAGGCGCCAAATCAGCATGACCTGCGCCACTACAACCAGATTGATCTCCCTCTCTTGGAGGTCTCGAATACGGCCCTGCAATAGTGGTACGTCCTTGGATGCCCCCCAGTCAAGCCCTTTGTTGACCCATGACGCCAGCCATTATGGAGGGCCCGAGCGAAAGGCAGGCGGCGCCACCCATCTGGTGCCCCTGGGAGCGGTGATGTGGAACCACTCCTGTTGCCACAAACCAAGCTCCTCTTGAAAAGAGCCCTCGGGCCAGGGAGCGTCAGCACTCTTGCTTATAACAGCCCCTCCGCACTCTGCCTGCTGCCCCTCGATCATCTTCGGCTCCACATTGAAGGTCTTGAGCCACAATCCGAAGTGAGGGGTAGCGTGGAGGAAGGCTTCGCATACAACAATGAACGATGAGATGTGGAGGATGGACTCCGGATCCAAGTCGTAGAATTCCAGCCCATAATAAAACATGAGCCCCCTCACGAAGGGGTCCGTCGGGAAGCCTAAGCCCCGACAGAAGTGAGACACGAACACCACGCTCTCACCAGGCTAGGGAGTAGGAATAACTTTCCCTTGGGCAGGCAACCTATGCGAAATTTCGCCGGTTAGATACCTGGTGTCTCTCAGCTTTAGTACGTCTTCTTCCGTGATGGAGGAAGGCATCCACCGGCCTCGCAGGTTGGAGCTGGACATTGTCGAAGGTCCGAAGCGCCTGAATTTGGAGCCTTGGGTGTTGGAACTCGAGGCGAGGGGTGGATTCGATTGAGATTGAAAGAAAGGAGCAGGCCTTGGTCTCGTTATAAAGAGGTTGAATACCAAGAGCCCTCCCCGTGACCGTTTGGGACTCGCCTTCGGTAGAGGGGCGTGCCAATAGGTGCGGTTGGGTTATCCACGCCCGTATTGATGAGAATCCCGGAATAAGGGGACACGATATCTGCTTCGACAAGATGTGCCAAGGAAACCGCTTCCCTAAACGCGCTGAGGTGGAACAATAAAAACAATTCGAATAAAGGCTTGGCCGTGGTGTGACGTCATGCCGCGAAATACGTCAGCAGATTGAACTTGTGTAAATATTATTCTCTCTATGGTGGTATGTGGAACTTATTTTGCAGAGCCGGACACTATCCCGGTGTTCAAAATCTTCTATGAATTATTCGGAGGAGGAACCCGCCTTGCAATGCCGAAGCCAATATGCGCGCCGGACTCGTCGTCATTGAAGCCTGGTTCAGGGGCTACTGAGGGAGTCCTGGACTAGGGGGTGTCTGGATAGCCGAACTATCATCTTTGGCCGGACTCCAAGACTATGAAGATACAAGATTGAAGACTCTGTCCTGTGTCCGGATGGGACTTCCCTTGGCGTGGAAGGCAAGCTTGGCGATATGGATATGTAGATCTCCTACCATTGTAACCGACTCTGTGTAACACTAGCCCTCTCCGGTGTCTATATAAATCGGAGGGTTTTAGTCCGTAGGACAGACAACAATCATACCATAGGCTAGCTTCTAGGGTTTAGCCTCCTTGATCTCGTGGTAGATCTACTCTTGTACTACCCATATAATCAATACTAATCAAGCAGGAGTAGGGTTTTACCTCCACCGAGAGGGCTCGAACCTGGGTAAAAACATCGTGTCCCTTGTCTCCTGTTACCATCCGCCTAGACGCATAGTTCGGGACCCCCTCCCCGGGATCCGCCGGTTTTGACACCGACAGTGGGCTCACTTAGTGCCCCGGATTTTGCTGTTTTGCATCGCGCACTTTATGGCGACAACACTTTTAGCTTGGGAGCTATTGGGGCACGTTGCCTTCACCTTAGCAGATTCAAGTGTAAAATACATGGGGGCATTTACGCTACTCGTTTGGCGACTCACTTCAATGTGCAGATATGCCAGCATGATCACCCCGTGCCCAAGATTTACTTAGATAGAGTAGCTATGAAGGACCACCAGTTTCTTGCTGCTGATTATCCTGATATTGACTTGCCTTACAATTTAGTTTTCAGTGTGGAAACTCGTGATGTTATCCCCTTGCCTGCACCTGCTTTGTTTGATTATGTTGCTAGGAACAGATACAGAGTGATGCCTGAGGACATTGTCGCTTACCAGAATAACCTGGCGGCGGCCGCAGGCGGAGTCTCTGCAGTGGGACCCTATGGTGCATGCTCCCCAACACTTCAACATTGGACCTCATGGCTTCTACGACTGGTGATTACCAAGTTAGGCCAAAAGCTTAAGGTTGGGGGAATACATATTTCCACCGACATTACATTCATGTTCGCACATTTCATTCCAGTTGTCGCTGTCCACACTTTTTCTTTGTATCATCCATGTTTAAATTATTTTCTCGCTTTCTTCTTGTGTGTTCGAAAAACTTTGAGAAAATCCAAAAATATATTTCTTGCTTCTTTTTGACTTTCCTTCCTAGTTTAAATTACTGTTGCACTAAAAAGAAGACCCAAAAAGATTTCCTTGTTCTTCTTTTACTTGTTGGGAGCTTTCCTGTGTAAATAGTTTTTCTTGTTTTTGCTTTCCCCCTTTTTGTTTGCCTGCTTTCGAGAAAACCAAAAACTCCAAAATATTTCAGTGTGTTTCTCTGAATTTCTCTTCCTTTTTATTGAGTCTTACCGAGGAAAAGACCACAAGGAAATTGTTGAGTGGCCCTCATTTGCATTGTTGATCTAACAACGAGCCCATATTACCTTGTATTCTCCTCTTGAATAAAATGTTTGTAGATTCCATCTTAGTCCACGACACTCTTGCACTATTATTATTTCAAATCGTTTGTCCGTGCAAGTGAAAGGCGACGATATTAGATGAACTGGCCGTGGCAGAGAGAAACGGGTATGAACTCGACTTGTTTTGTTTTTGTAAATATATTTAACCTAATATCCATGCTTCAGCCTATTATGATCAAACATGTTTGCAATGACAATTAGAGATTATATTTTCTCATGCCATGCATAAGCAGCTAGAAGTGAATAATGACTTATCTTGGATATCAACATTGCATTAAAATGATTGTGATGTAGTATGATGATATGGTATCCTCCTCTGAATGTTCGAGTGGCTTGACTTGGCACATGTTCATTGATACGTCTCCAACGTATCTATAATTTTTGATTGTTCCATGCTATTATATTACCCGTTTTGGATGTTTATGGGCTTTACTTTACAATTTTATATCATTTTTGGGACTAACCTACTAACCGGAGGCCCAACCTGAATTGCTGTTTTTTTGCCTATTTCAGTGTTTCGAAGAAAAGGAATATCAAACGGAGTCCAAATGGAATGAAACCTTCGGGGGCGATCTTTTTGGAACAAACGCAATCCACGGGACTTGGAGTGGACGTCAAGGAACAGAGGAGGCGGCCACGAGGGTGCCCGGCGCGCCCCCTAGGGGTGGGCACGCCCCCCACCCTCGTGGCCCCTCGAGCATCCACCGACCTACTTCTTCCTCCTATATATACCCACGTACCCCGAAAACATCCAGAAGCACCACAAAAACCTAATTCCACCACCGCAACCTTCTGTATCCGCGAGATCCCATCTTGGAGCCTTCGCCGGCACTCCGCCGGAGGGGGAATCGACCATGGAGGGCCTCTACATCATCTCCAAGGCCTCTCCTATGAGTTGTGAGTAGTTTACCACAGACCTTCGGGTCCATAGTTATTAGCTAGATGGCTTCTTCTCTCTCTTTGAATCTCAATACAAAGTTCTCCTCGATCTTCTTGGAGATCTATCTGATGTAACTCTTTTTGCGGTGTGTTTGTCGAGATCTGATGAATTGTGGGTTTATGATCAAGTTTATCTATGAGAAATATTTGAATCTCCTCTGAATTCTTTTATGTGTGATTAAGTTATCTTTGCAAGTCTCTTCAAATTATCTGTTTGGTTTGGCCTACTAGATTGATCTTTCTTGCAATGGGAGAAGTGCTTAGCTTTGGGTTCAATCTTGCAGTGTCCTTTCCCAGTGACAGCAGGGGCAGCAAGGCACGTATTGTATTGTTGCCATTGAGGATAAAAAGATGGGGTTTATATCATATTGCATGAGTTTATCCCTCTACATCATGTCATCTTCCTTAACACGTTATTCTGTTCTTATGAACACAATACTCTAGATGCAGGCAGGATTCGGTCGATGTGTGGAGTAATAGTAGTAGATGCAGGCAGGAGTTGGTCTACCTGTCATGGACGTGATGCCTATATACATGATCATGCCTAGATAATCTCATAACTATGCGCTTTTATATCAATTGCTCGATAGTAATTTGTTCACCCACCGTAATACTTATGCTATCTTGAGAGAAGCCACTAGTGAAACCTATGGCCCCCGGATCTATCTTTTATCATATAAGTTTACCATCTACCTTTATTTGCATCTATTACTTTCTAATCTATATCATACTAGTATGTATACACGTGCAATGCACATCTTAACAGTGTAGCTCCTATGATCCTAGTAAAAGAAGAAAAAAAGCATATAGTGCTTTGCAATGAATTCACATCAAAAATAAATATTGTTGGTGTATACATGCATGGAAGTAATAAAAAATTGGCAATTAGCATGATAGAACGCGTGTGGCCTACTGACACCCAAAAATTTCCATAGGGAAAAATAATAAAGATGTACACGGTGAAACCAACAAACTGTTTGCTTTTGTTTCTTTTCCTAGACAATACATCTCTCGTACTCGGCCAAGGGCGAATCCAGGATTTAGATATGAGGGAGGCGAAAAGTCAATGTTCACAAAAGTTACGAAACATCACGATATGTTATGTCTCACGATAGCATGGATGACAAATCATCATAATATATATCTAGAACTACAAAAGGATGTTACATATCTGTTAACTTAAATTGAGCCCTACAACCAGGAGTGTTGAACAAGTTGATAATGTCAACTTTACAGTTATTTTTCTTTACAATCATGTAATGTAAAGAAAATTGTTTTCATTCTATTTCAAAAACATGTCTTGAAGACAATTGGAAGAGAATTAAAGCAATTAGTGTTTATCATCAGTATTTTTGCCATTGTCAATTCTTCCGTGCGGTGAGTTTTGCCATGAATTATGAAGTGGCAGTTTTCTGCTAATGAATTTGGTATTGTGGCTGTCTTTTACATTTCACTGGGCTGCAATAAAAAACGCCCTAAGTAGTCCAGCCGAACACACACGTAGATCAATCAATCAATCAGATTGATCAATTATGCAAGGGCAAAACAATAGTTAGCCAAACCTACATGTATGGGCTACAGGGCTTTGGTCTTCTCTATATTCGGTGTAGTTGATTCCAGGAATGTATTTTTTTATATGAACTAATGATGCAATTAGCTGCAGCCATTAGCTGATATACATTATATAGCCCGTTAAAAATGTTCACTTGTCTCCGCCTCTGTCTCAGCTCTTTGCCTGATGCAATGTCACATGCAACATGGCGAGAAGAGAGGAGGTGTGATGCGATTGTTCCACAAACTAGCGGATGCAGCTGCAGGCTACTGTTCACTCTGAATCCTTTGAGTCTCAACCGTTAGATTTATGATACCAACGGATAGGATCATGCTGTTGCTTCAATTCAAAACTCGTACACTATATAGTAGTATAGAAAAATACCAAAAATATTTATCTTATCATATTATCTCTATCAGATCTCACTTTCACAAGTGGCCGTGAAGGGATTGACAACCCCTTTATTGCGTTGGTTGCGAGGTTCTTGTTTGTTTGTGTAGGTGCGTGAGACTTTTGAGGAGCCTCCTACTGGATTGATACCTTGGTTCTCAAAAACTTAGGGAAATACTTACGCTACTTTGCTGCATCACCCTTTCCTCTTCAAGGAAAACCAACGCAAGCTGAAGACTTAGCAAGAAGGATTTCTGGCGCCATTGCCGGGGAGGTTGTCGGTGTCAAAAACGACGGATCTTGGGTAGGGGGTCCCGAACTGTGAGTCTAGGCGGATGGTAACAGGAGACAAGGGACACGATGTTTTTACCCAGGTTCGGGCCCTCTCGATGGAGGTAAAACCCTACTCCTGCTTGATTAATATTGATGATATGGGTAGTACAAGAGTAGATCTACCACGAGATCAGAGAGGCTAAACCCGAGAAGCTAGCCTATGGTATGATTGTTGTTCGTCCCGCGGACTAAAACCCTCCGGTTTATATAGACACCGGAGAGGGCTAGGGTTACACAGAGTCGGTTACAATGGTAGGAAATCTACATATCCGTATCGCCAAGCTTGCCTTCCACGCCAAGGAAAGTCCCATCCGGACACATGACGAAGTCTTCAATCTTGTATCTTCATAGTATAGGAGTCCGGCCAAAGAGGATAGTTCGGCTATCCGGACACCCCCTAGTCCAGGACTCCCTCAGTAGCCCCTGAACCAGGCTTCAATGACGACGAGTCCGGCGTGCATATTGTCTTCGGCATTGCAAGGCGGGTTCCTCCTCCGAATACTTCATAGAAGATTTTGAACACAAGGATACTGTCCGGCTCTGCAAAACAAGTTCCATGTACCATCATAGAGAGAATAATTTTTACACAAATCTGCTGACGTATTCCGCAGCGTGACATCACACCACAGCTAGGCCTTTATTCGAATCGTTTTTTGCTGTCCCACCTTAGCGCGTTTAGCGAGGCGGTTTCCTTGGCATGTCCTATCAAAGCGGAGATCATGCCCCCTTATTCCAGGATCCTCATAAATACGGGCGTGGGTAACCAAACCGTGCCCGTTGGCACGCCCCCTCTATCGAAGGCGAGTCCCAAACGGTCACGGGGAGGGCTCTTGGTATTCAACCTCTTTATAACGAGACCAAGGCCCGCTCCTTTCTTTCAATCTCAATTGAGTCCGCCCCCCGCCTCAAGTTCCAACACCCAAAGCTCCAGATTCAGGCGCTTCAGACCTTCGGCGATGTCCGGCTCCGACCTGCAAGGCCGGTGGATGCCTTCTTCCATCATGGAAGAAGACGTGTTAAAGCTGAGAGACGCCAGGTATCTAACCGGCGAAATTCCGCATAGGCTGCCTGCCCAAGGGCAGGTTATTCCTACTCCCGAGTCTGGTGAGAGCGTGGTGTTCGTGTCCCACTTCCTTCGGGGTTTAGGCTTCCCGACGGACCCCTTCGTGAGGGGGCTCATGTTTTATTATGGGCTGGAATTCCATGACTTGGATCCGGAGTTCATCCTCCACATCTCATCGTTCATTGTCGTATGCAAAGCCTTTCTCTGCATTACCCCTCACTTCGGATTGTGGCTCAAGACCTTCAATGTGGAGCCGAAGATGATCAAGGGGCAGCAGGTAGAGTGCGGAGGGGCTGTTATAAGCAAGAGTGCTGACGCTCCATGGCCCGAGGGCTCTTTTCAAGAGGAGCTTGGTTTGTGGCAACAGGATTGGTTTTACATCACTGCTCCCAGGGGCACAAGATGGGTGGCGCCACCTGCCTTTCGCTCGGGTCCTCCACAACGGCTGGCGTCATGGGTCAACAAAGGGCTTGACTGGGGGACATCCAAGGACGTACCTCTATTGCAGGGCCGTATTCGAGACTCCAGGAGAGGGAGATCAATCTGGTTGTAGTGGCGCAGGTCATGCTGATTCGGTGCCTTCTGCCCTGCAAACGTTGCCCCCTCCGCCTGTGGGAATTTAATACGGAGGGATCACGAGCTCTACAACACTTCATGGGCGCAACGCCCTTGGAGATGTATAAACTGTTCTTCGGATCACAAGCGATGTGTCCGGACTTGACCGAGGACGCAGGTCTGAGCTGCAATCGCCCGGATACACAAGTAAGTAGTCCTGTGCCCGCACGCTATCCAAAAATTTATCATAAACTTGTCCTTTAAGGAGCCGTCCCTTGAGCAGGAATGGATAGCGAAAGCAAAGCTGATAAGGTGTCCGGCCCCCCTCCCTGAGACCACACCGGATCCTGTGTTAACCAAGATGCTGACGGTTGCGCCCTTTGAAGAAGGCGAAGGGGGGAACAGCGGAGCTACTACCTCCACGAAGGAGTTTATCAAGAAAGGAGGGATCGAGAATCCCTCCCTCCAAGGGAAGAAGAGGACCGCTTCTGAAGATCCGGAGGGCAAGGCCTCGAAGCGGGGCAAGAAATCTTCACCAGAGGGTCCTGCGCCAGGAGAAGCCCCGGCCGCACTATTTACCCATGGGAATCAGCCCTCCAGCGAGCCGTAAGTAGGAAGGGAAGTTTTGTAATAAGGGACATCCCTGTTTTTATTTTTGAAGATAACCGAAGTTTTACCTTGTAGTTCGGATCTCAGCCCTTCTCAGCAGAGCTCATCTTCGGGGGATCTTCGTCCAGAGATGATGGAGAGCGAAACGCCTCCATCTGCCGCACCGTCAGGGCGGGCGGACGACCCTGAGGTGTCGTCGCGGAAGGTTTTCCCCGAGTCCGGCGGGTCCGGAAAGTCCGGCACCAACTGGTGTACGGTCGGAGGAGCTGAAGGATCTGCTCGGGCGAGCATCTATCTCAGAAGATCACCGTGCGTTAATGGGTACGATGATTGAAAGGATTTCATCCGCCGAGAGCGGATTGCATGAAGCCGTCAGAAGTTTACTGACGGGGTTTGAGGTACGGAAAATGATATACCTTCTGACAGTTTTGCATATAGAATGCACCTTGTATAGATAGTAGCCCCTGAGACTCGGTACATTGTCGAAAGTGACAGCGTGCCGAGGATCATAATCTCAGTTGTAAGATGTCACCTGTCCTATATAGGTGGTGGAGCGTCCGGTGGCCAGCCGAACTGATCAATTTGCCGAACTGAAGCGGCATCTTGACGTGGTGGATGCATACATCGCGCTTGTCAATAAGCGGCTTGACGAGTCACAAGGTATGCAACTTCTCCGCGGATACCTGGTAAGGGAGCTTGACGCCCATGCCTTACAATGTGTATGCTTTATGCAGATGGTGCCGCTACTATGGAGAACCTTCGGGCGGAGCTAGCCCGAGTCAAGGAGCAAGCCAGAAAAAGTGACACGGCTGCCTTGAGGGCGGCCGAGGAGCTAAAAGCCGAACAGGCTGCTCACTGCCTAAGCAGGGAGGAAATGGCCGAGATGGCCGGGAAGTTGAAGAATGCTACCGACCGCTGCGAGTTTCTTGAAATAAGCACGCCGAGCGGAGCAAGAGGACCTAAAGAAGGCCACCGCCGAAGCCAAGGATGCCCGCTCCGCGATGAGAGCTATAAAGGAGGAGCTACGTCAAGCCGAGGATATCGCGGCTGGAAAGCCCTTTCTGCTGCGGAGGAAGTTCACGGATCCGAAGTATGCTCAGTTGGGCTAGCTGTGGGGTGCGGAGGATGCTTATCTGGATTTGGCGGCGAGTGCCGCAGACGCGGTTGCACCCTTCCGAGGTCAAAAGGATCACGGAATGGAAGAACTTTTTTGGTCGCAGTTCCATAGTCCAGAGCGTCCGCTTTCATTGACCGATCGTTTGGCTGAATGGGCTGAGCTGAATAGGTTGTCTGGACTTGCCATGAAGGACGTCGTGACTTATTTGTGGCCGAAAAGGCCCGAGCCGAAGAGTTATTTTGGCTTGGTGCAGCAGTTCCTTGGTGCGGTGCCGCATATAGATGCAATGAAGCGGTCGATATGCATTGAGGGTGCATGGATGGCTCTTGCCCTTGTCAAAACACACTGGGCAGAGATGAAGGCCACCGATGTTGCATCCCGGGATTCGGACAGAAGCCGAGTACCTGCCGAGCACTATTTTGAGGAAGTCCTGCAGGGCGCTCGTTTAATAGAGACACAGTGCTCGAAGAATATTATGTTCAAATGACATGTATGATTTGTGAAACCATGTTTCAATATAATATATGAGCTTTTTATACTTGTGCGCTCAAGTATTGAAATACCTCGTGTGCGGCCGTTAATGTATATGTGTATATAACCTGAAAGATGGCAGTCTTCGGCTTCAGCCCCCACGCACATAGTGCGGGGGTGTTTGCAAAAAAGCGCATTTTCACACTTAATCCAACGTCTTGGTCATGTGAAGGAGGTGATAGCGTAGCAAACTAGGCAACCGGACTATAATGCTTTATCACTTTCACTTAGCCATAGAAGTTCGATGGTGGGGCTACTATATAGCCCCTAGGGGCACCGCGCTCTCCCGAATTTGGGGCGCGTATGTGCCTGACCGGGAAACGGTCCTTCGTTAATGCGGAGGAATTCTAAACATTTCGGTTGGTCATCGAGTGGTTAACCAGTCTCACGCTATATCATGACAGTCAGTTTTCGGCTTTCTCTACTGAGGTGCTCACCAGGCCGAAGCGGGGCACAATCGCAGTAGTTCTCCTGGTGCCGCCTTAGCCGATAGAGCGGAACGTAAGGCAGCAAAACACAGGAGCCAGGCAAACCCAACATTTGACCAAAGACATGATTCGGAGCTGATGCATATAAGGCCTAACTCGAGACGCCGAACACTCCCTAAGGTATTCAGTCTTTATGAAAACGGGCAGAATGATGCCCTAAGCCCCTAGTGTCCAGGTACGCGCAAAAATTTCTGACGCGGCCGATGCCAAAACGCCAGCCTCCTCCTCGGTTATAGCAAGAAACCGGGGGATGTGTATCAACAAGAGACAGTAAAAAAGGTTTACGCAGGGTCTTAATCTGAAAAGAATCCTTGCAATGGGTCCCTACTTCACGTCTGCGCCTGTGTCTCCGTTGTGCGGTATCCTAGACGGGTGTAGCACGGTGTTCATCTGTAAAAGAGAAGAACTTAGTCGGAATAGAAGGATCGTGCAAAAAATGTATTTTGAAATAAACAAAGTATGTTTCAAAAAATGAACAAAATTGAGCTTTATTGTCTCTTGTTGTACATGCGTGGAGCCCCTTGTAAGGGGGTACGCGGCTAGTAAGCCCCTTGTTTATTTATATCGGACTCGCCTAACCGTGTCCGGGGTCTGAATGACCTATTTAGGTGCTTTGATCAGCAAAGCCGGATTAGTGTGTGGCAGTCAAGGCAGTCTCACGTTCTTCCATATTCGATGAACACTCGAAGTTTCCCTTTAATGAGATGATGCCGCGTGGACCGGACATTTTAAGTGTAAGAGATGTGTAATGCGGTATTGCATTAAAGCGGGCGAAAGCTTCACGTCCCAATAGTGCTTGATAGCTACTTTTAAACGGGGCGATGTGGAAGACTAACTTTTCGTGACGGGAGTTGTCGGATGAGTCGAACACAACTTCTAATAATAGAGAGCCCGTACAATGGGCGTATGGGCCTGGCATCACTCCTTTAAAGGAAGTGTTGCTATGGCGAATTTTGGTTGGGTCTATCCCCATTCTGCGGATTGTGTCCTGATATAGTAGGTTTAGATCACCGCTGCCGTCCATTAGGACTTGTGTAAATTGAAGTCCGTCGATTATAGGATCTAATATCAAGGCAGTCCATCCTGTGTTCTGGATACTTCCGGAGTAGTCCTGATGGTCGAAGGTGATTGGTTCTGACAACCAATGATTGGACTCCGCTGGGGTAGACTGTGCGGTGCGTATTTCAATGGGCGCCGCTCTATTTTTCCCTGTTGTCACTTGAAGTGAGTTTACTATTTTGACCTCTTGTAGGAAATTCTTTTGTTTTCCGGTGCTCTGTCTGTGGGGTTCGTCATCGTCCTCACTTGGTGTGTCGAGCCCCTTGTGTTCGGCGTTAAGTCGGCCGGACTGTTTGAAGACCCAACAATCTCTGTGGGTATTGTTTGCAGGCTTCCCGGGAGTACTGTGGATTTGGTATATCTTGTCCAAGATTTTCTTTAGGTTGGATAGCTCGTCATTGTTGTCCTTGAGAGGCAGTTTTTTGTTATTCTGCCGAGAGCTTTTGAATCCGGTGTTGACTGCCGTGCTCTTCGGACTGTTTCCCTTTGTCCGGCACTGGTCCTTGCTGCGTCGTGGTTTCCCATTTCCATCCCCGACCTCGGATGTACTTGGGTCGCTGGTGCTGCATCTTGCCAGCCAGCTATCCTCTCCCGCGCAAAAGTGGGCCATGAGGCTTGTTAGTGCGGCCATTGTTCTCGGCTTTTCTTGGCCAAGGTGTCTGGCGAGCCATTCGTCTCGGACATTGTGTTTGAAAGCTGCTAAGGCTTCGGCGTCCGGACAGTCGACTATTTGGTTCTTTTTGGTGAGGAACCTGTTCCAGAATTTGCGGGCTGACTCTCCGGGATGTTGAGTTATGTGACTTAAATCGTCTGCATCCGGAGGGCGGACATAAGTCCCCTGAAAATTTGCCCGAAAAGCATCCTCGAGCTCTTCCCAACTTCCAATAGTATTTTCCGGGAGGCTTTTAAGCCAATGCCGAGCTGTCCCTTTGAGCTTGAGGGGTAAGTATTTTATGGCGTGGAGGTCATCTCCTCTAGCCATGTGTATGTGCAGGATGTAATCCTCAATCCAGACTCCAGGGTCTGTTGTTCTGTCGTATGCCTCTATGTTTAAGGGCTTGAATCCTACTGGAAATTCATGATCTGGCACCTCATCGGTGAAACATAGGGGGTGTGCGGCGCCCCTGTATTTGGGTGTGCCGTGATGTTCGGATACTTGACGTGCTGCGCTGCTCGCTAGAGCTTGTTTTCTTGGCCCATAGATAGACCTGACTGGGCCATCCTTTTGGTGCGGATCCTTATGCGGATCGTGTGTCAGCTTGTGTTCGGCGCCGCTTGCCGCTCCATGTTTGCCATGTGGTCGTCTATCCGACTGGGCGGCCTTTTTGTTCTTTGATTGTGGGGGCTCTACGGCCTCCTCGTCAAATTCGGGCAGTAGTTTGCGCTTTGGGTAGCTCTTTGTTTGGTGGCTATCGCCGTATTTGTCTGCGGTGTTGAGTAGTTTGCTCCATTGCAGTCTGAGTGCATCTTCTGCTGTTTTGAGCTTCCGCTTCTGCTTCTTCAGGCTACATGCAGTGGCAACGAGCCTTTTGTGGAGGTTTTTCTGCTCCAACGATGTGTCCGGCGTGAGATCGTCTGGACTGTTATGTTCGCCAGGGACGGATTGTTTATCCAAGTTATCCTGCTCGGATGGTTGCTCGAGGGCATGTTCGTCGTCCACCGGTTTGCCCTGCTCTATGGCTGGGTCTGTATGGGTGCTGTCTTTGTCGAGGCGGGACTTTGAGCGGCGCTTACGTCGCCATTTTGGCTGCTTTTCGAGGGGATTATCCTTCGCAGCGTCCCGTTGTTCCTCGTTATCGCTTCCTTTAGGTGTATCCACCATATGTACATCATGAGTTGAGGTGGCCTTCCAGTGCCCTGTAGGCGCTGGTTCTTGGTCGTCTCCTGCAGCATCGTCCATACCGTTGATGTCTTCGGAGTCGAAGTCAAGCATGTCGGTTAAATCATCGACAGTGGCTACAAAGTGGGTGGTGGGTGGGCGTTGAATCTCTTCGTAGTCCGCATCCCAACCTTCCTGACCGTAGTCCGGCCAGGGCTCTCCTGATAAAGAGAGAGACTTTAGTGAATTCAGGATGTCGCCAAAGGGCGAGTGCTAAAAGATGTCCGCGGTAGTGAATTCCATAACCGGCGCCCAATCGGATTTGATCGGCAGGGGCGCGGGAGGTTCGGAGTCCGGAGAGGAGTCCGGCACCTCGGAGTCATGGGCTTTGCGAAGGACAGGGTTGGTATTCGGCTCTATCGCCGTAGAGGTAGCAGCCCCCGAGGCGGTGTCCAGCCACCCGTCCTCGATCGGCGCAGTCGGCTCCGAGCTAAGGGTCGGAGCGGACACTTGTGCGGCCTCCAGGGCACTGTCCGGCAGCAGAGCTATATCATGCCCATCGTGACAGCGCGGCGCGCTTAGCTGTGGCTCGAACCCGTCGAAGATCAAGTCTCCGCGGACGTCAGCCGTATAGTTCAAACTTCCGAATCTGACCTGATGGCCAGGGGCGTAGCTTTCAATCTGCTCCAGATGGCCAAGCGAGTTGGCCTGCAGTGCAAAGCCGCCGAATACGAAGATCTGTCCGGGGAGAAAAGTCTCACCCTGGACCGCGGCATTGTTGATGATCGAAGGAGCCATCGGGCCTAAAGGTGACGACACAGAGGAACACTCAATGAAAGCACCAATGTCGGTGTCAAAACCGGCGGATCTCGGGTAGGGGGTCCCGAACTGTGCGTCTAGGCGGATGGTAACAGGAGACAAGGGACACGATGTTTTTACCCAGGTTCGGGCCCTCTCGATGGAGGTAAAACCCTACTCTTGCTTGATTAATATTGATGATATGGGTAGTACACGAGTAGATCTACCACGAGATCAGAGAGGCTAAACCCTAGAAGCTAGCCTATGGTATGATTGTTGTTCGTCCTACGGACTAAAACCCTCCGGTTTATATAGACACCGGAGAGGGCTAGGGTTACACAGAGTCAGTTACAATGGTAGGAGATCTACATATCCGTATCGCCAAGCTTGCCTTCCACGCCAAGGAAAGTCCCATCCGGACACGGGAAGAAGTCTTCAATCTTGTATCTTCATAGTCTAGGAGTCCGGCCAAAGATGATAGTTCATCTATCCGGACACCCCCTAGTCCAGGACTCCCTCAGAGGTCTTCGCTCAAGTCAAGACATACCAAGTACCCATCACAAACTCATCCCCCTCGCATTACATTATTTGCCATTTGCCCCTCGTTTTTCTCTCCCCCACTTCAGCCTTGCCGTTTTATTCGCCCTTCTTCCGTTCGATCTTATGTTTGTTTGTGTCTCCATGTGCCTTCTATGTGCTCGCATCTTTGCTTGCTAAATCTATTGATATGGATCCACTTAAAGTGTTCTACTTGGATCATCTTCGATCCTTATGCGCTTGTGCTGAAACCCCAACTAACCTAGTTGATGGGAAATTTTTAGATGAGCATGCTCATTTTGTGCGTTGCTAAGTCTTGAGCTTCCGTTGGTTTTCCTTGAAGAGGAAAGGGTGATGCAGCAAAGTAGCGTAAGTATTTCCCTCAGTTTTTGAGAACCAAGGTATCAATCCAGTAGGACGCTGCTCAAAAGTCCCACGCACCTACACAAACAAACAAGAACCTCGCAACCAACACAATAAAGGGGTTGTCAATCCCTTCACGGCCACTTGTGAAAGTGAGATCTGATAGAGATAATATGATAAGATAAATATTTTTGGTATTTTTATGATATAGATTGGAAAGTAAAATATGCACATAAAAGTAGATGGTAAACTTATATGATAAAAGATAAACCCGGGGGCCATAGGTTTCACTAGTGGCTTCTCTCAAGATAGCATAAGTATTACGGTGGGTGAACAAATTACTGTCGAGCAATTGATAGAAAAGTGAATAGTTATGAGATTATCTAAGCATGATCATGTATATAGGCATCACGTCTGTGACAAGTAGATCAACTCCTGCCTGGATCTACTACTATTACTCCACACATCGACCGACTCCTGCCTGCATCTAGAGTATTAAGTTCATAAAGAACAGAGTAACGCATTAAGAAGATGACATGATGTAGAGGGATAAACTCATGCAATATGATATAAAACCCATCTTTTATCCTCGATGGCAACAATACAATACGTGCCTTGCTGCACCTGCTGTCACTGGGAAAGGACACTGCAAGATTGAACCCAAAGCTAAGCACTTCTCCCATTGCAAGAAATACCAATCTAGTAGGCCTTGGAATGATGTAGAGGCCCTCCATGGCTGATTCCCCCTCCGACGGAGCGCCGGCGAAGGCTCCAAGATGGGATCTCGCAGATACAGAAGGTTGCGGCGGTGGAATTAGGTTTTCGTGGTGCTCCTCGATGGTTTCACGGTACGTAGGTATATATAGGAGGAAGAAGTAGGTCGGTGGACGCTCGAGGGGCCCACAAGGGCGGGGGGCGCGCCGGGCACCCTCGTGGCTGCCTCATCTATTGCTTGACTTCCACTCCAAGTCCCTTGGATTGCGTTTGTTCCAAAAAGATCACTCCCGAAGGTTTCATTCCGTTTGGACTCCATTTGATATTCCTTTTCTTTGAAACACTTAAATAGGCAAAAAACAATAATTTGGGCTGAGCCTCCGGTTAGTAGGTTAGTCCCAAAAATGATATAAAAGTGTACAGTAAAGCCCATAAACATCCAAAACGGGTAATATAATAGCATGGAACAATCAAAAATTATAGATACGTTGGAGATGTATCAAGCATCCCCAAGCTTAATTCCTGCTCGTCCTCGAGTAGGTAAATGATAAAAACAGAATTTTTGATGTGGAATGCTACCTAGCATAATTCTCAATGTAATTTTCTTTATTGTGGCATGATTGTTCAGATCCAAATGATTCAAAATAAAAGTTCATATTGACATAAGAAATAGTAATACTTTAAGCATACTAACTAAGCAATCATGTCTTCTCAAAATATCATGGCATTAGAAGGTTCATCCCTACAAAATCATATAGTTAGGCTATGTTCCATTTTGATCACACAAAATACTCCCATCAAGAACAACCCCGGTTTCATCCAAGCAATTGGTTCATACTTTTTAACGCGCTTCAGCCTTTTTCAACTCTGACGCAATACATGAGCGTGAGCCATGGATATAGCACTATGGGTGGAATAGAATATGATGATGGAGGTTGTGTGGAGAAGACAAGAAAGGAGAAAGTCTCACATTGACGAGGCTAATCAACGGGCTATGGAGATGCCCATCAATTGATGTCAACATGAGGAGTAGGGATTGCCATGCAAGGGATGCACTAGAGCTATAAATGTATGAAAGCTCAACAAAAGAAACTAAGTGGGTGTGCATCCAACTTGCTTGCTCACGAAGACGTAGGGCATTTTGAGGAAGCCCATCGTAGGAATATACAAGCCAAGTTCTATAATGAAAAATTCCCACTAGTATATGAAAGTGACAACATAAAAGACTTTCTATATGAAGAACATGGTGCTACGTTGAAGCACAAGTGTGGAAAAAGATAGTAGCATTGTCCCCTTTTTATTTCTTTTCTTTTTTTATTTTCTTTTTTGGGCCTTTTTTTATTTGGCCTTTCCCCTTTTTTCTCTTTTTTTCTTTGGCCTTTATTTTTTTTCCTTTTTGGCCTTTCTTTTTTTTCTTTTAGCGACAATGCTCTAATAATGATGATCATCACACTTCTATTTATTTACAACTCATGAATTACAACTGAAAACTAGAACAAGATATGACTCTATATGAATGCCTCCGACGGTGTACCAGGATGGGCAATGAGTCAAGAGTGACATGTATGAAAAATTATGCATGGTGGCTTTGCCACAAATACGATGTCAACTACATGATCATGCAAGGCAATATGACAATGATGATGTGTGTCATGATGAACGGAACGGTGGAAAGTTGCATGGCAATATATCTCGGAATGGCTATGGAAATGCCATAATAGGTAGGTATGGTAGCTGTTTTGAGGAAGATATAAGGAGGTTTATGTGTGATAGAGTGTATCGTATCACGGGGTTTGGATGCACCGGCGAAGTTTGCACCAACTCTCAAGGTGAGAAAGGGCAATGCACGGTATCGAAGAGGCTAGCAATGATGAAAAGGTAAAAGTGCGTATAATCCATGGACTCACATTAGTCATAAAGAACTCATATACTTATTACAAAAGTTTTATTATCCCTCGAAGCAAAGTACTACTACGCATGCTCCTTGGGGGGAGGTTGGTAGGAATTAACCATCGCGTGCCCCCGACCTCCACACAAGGGAAAGCAATCAAAAGAGCATTCCATGCAATAAATTTGTTACACAACTTTTACCATACGTGCATGCTACGGGACTTGCCAACTTCAACACAAGTATTCTTTAAATTCACAATCACCCAACTAGCATGACTCTCATATCACCACCTATATATCTCAAAACAATTGTCAAGTATCAAATTGATCATAGCATCCAATTCATTCCTATGATAGTTTTTATTATACCCAACTTGGATGCTCATCATTCTAGGGCCAATTTTATAACCACAGCAAATACCATGCTGCTCTAAAATACTCTCAAAATAATATAAGTGAAGCATGATAGATCAACAATTTCTACAAAATCAATCCACCGCCGTGCTCTAAAAAGTATAAGTGAAGCACTAGAGCAAAATTATCTAGCTCAAAAGATATAAGTGAAGAACATAGAGTATTCTAATAAATTCCATATCAAGTGGCTTTCTAACAAAAGGTGTGTACAGAAAGTAATGATTGTGGTGATCTAAAAAGCAAATACTAATATCATACAAGACGCTCCAAGCAAAACACATATCATGTGGCGAATAAAAATATAGCTCCAAGTAAAGTTACCGATAGACAAAGACGAAAGAGGGGATGCCTTCCGGGGCATCCCCAAGCTTAGGATTTTGGTTATACTTGAATATCTTGGGGTTCCATGGGCATCCCCAACCTTAGGCTCTTGCCACTCCTAATTCAATAGTCCATCAAATCTTTACCCAAAACTTGAAAACTTCACAACACAAAACTCAACAAGAAATCTCATAAGTTCCGTTAGTGCAAGAAAGAAAAACCACCACATAAGGTACTGTAATTAACCCATTATTTATTTATATTGGTGTTAAACCTACTGTATTTCAACTTCTCTATGGTTTATACCCCCCGATACTAGCCATAGATGCATCAAATAAGCAAACAACACACGAAAAACAGAATCTGTCAAAAACAGAACAGTCTGTAGCAATCTGTAACTCTGGAATACTTATAGAACTCTAAAACTCCTACAAAAATAGGAAGTCCTGGGAAATGTGTCTATTGATCTACATAAAAAAGAATCAATGCAAAAGCACGTTTCTGTGAATTACTAAAATTATTTTCATGCGCGCAAAGTTTCTGTTTTTCAGCAGAATCAAATTAACTATCACAGTAGGTTGTCCTATAGGTTCTAATTGGCACAAACACTAATTAAAACATGAAAACACATCTAAACAGAAGCTAGATGAAATATTTATTACTAAACAGAAGCAAAAACAAGAAAACAAAAATAAAATTGGTTTGCCTCCCAACTAGCGCTATCGTTTAATGCCCCTAGCTAGGCATAAAAGCGGGGATAGATCTAAGTAGTGCCATCTTTGGCACTCAATTCATAAGTAGCTCGCATGATAGATTCATAAGGTAATTTAACATTATTTCTTGGAAAGTGTTCCATGCCTTTCCTTAATGGAAATTGGAATCTAATATTCCCTTCCTTCATATCAATAATTGCACCAATCGTTCTAAGGAAAGGTCTACCAAGAATAATAGGACATGAAAGATTGCAATCTATGTCAAGAATGATAAAATCTACGGGCAGATAATTCCTATTTGCAACAATAAGAACATCATTGATCCTTCACATAGGTTTCTTAATGGTGGGATCCGCAAGGTGCAAATTTAAAGAGCAATCATCAAAATCATGGAAACCTAGCACATCACATAAGGTTTTCGGAATCGTGGAAACACTAGCACCCAAATCACACAAAGCATAGCACTCATGATATTTAGTTTTAATCTTTATAGTAGGTTCCCACTCATCATAAAGTTTTCTAGGTATAGAAACTTCCAAATTAATTTTTCTCTCGTAAGATTGCATCAAGGCATCAACAATATGTTTAGTAAAAGCTTTATTTTGACTATAAGCATGAGGAGAATTCAACACAGATTGCAACAAGGAAATACAATCTACTAAAGAAAAATTATCATAATTAAATTCCTTGAAATCCATAATAGTGGGATCAATGCTATTTAAAGTCTTGACCTCTTCAATCCCACTTTTACCAAATTTAGCATCAAGATCTACAAACTCCGAAGTATTGGGACGCCTTTTAACTAAAGTTGACTCATCTCCAGTCCCATCATTATTAAGATTCATATTGCAAAACAAAGATTTAATAGGGGACACTTCAATAACCTTTAGATCTACATCATTATTTTCATGGAAACTAGAAGAACACGCTTTTACAGAGCAATCTTTCTTAGCACGCAATCTAGCGGTTATTTCTTTGCACCCATCAATGGAAATTCTCATGGCTTTGAGAGACTCATTGATATCATGCTTAGGAGAAGTAGATTTAAGTTTCAAAGAATCAACATCATGCAAAAGTCTATCAATGTTCCTAGCCAAATCATCAACTTTAAGCAATTTTTCTTCAAGCAAAGTTTAAAATTCTTTTGAGAGATCATAAATTCTTTAACACTATTCTCAAAATCAGAGGGCATCTTATTAAAATTACCATAATAATTATTGTAGGAATTTCCATAATTATTAGAGGAATTACTAGGGAACGGTCTAGGATTAAAGTTTCCTCTATAAGCATTGTTACAAAAATTATTCCTACCAACAAAATTCACATCCATAGATTCATTATTATTCTCAATCAAAGTAGACAAAGGCATATCATTAGGATCAATAGGAGCACTCTTAGTAGCAAACAATTTCATAAGTTCATGCATCTTTCCACTCAAAACATTAATTTTTTCTATAGCATGCACTTTTTTACTAGTAGATCTTTCGGTGTGCCATTGAGAATAATTAGCCATAATGTTATCAAGGAGTTTAGTAGCTTCTCCTAAGTTGATTTCCATAAAAGTGTGTCGGTGTACTAGAGTAGGGGTACCCTATTACCCCGAACTCGTGCACGGGCAGTTGCAGCGCCCCGCGGCAAGGCTTGCCGGGTTACCGCCAGGACCCTCCGTGGTTCCCTTGAAGACCATTCAAGAACAAAGTATTCAAATCAAAGCCCCGGCAAGAGGAGCTTGCCGGGAAGGCCAACCAAGGCCCCGACAAGAGGAGCTTGCCGGGAAGAGACAAGACCCCGGCAAGAGGAGCTTGCCGGGAAGGCCACTCAAGACATACCAAGAAAGCTTGCCGCGACGCGCCCTGCGTCCCGGCAAGAACCGGCGAGCGACAAGCTTCCAGACGCGACAAGACGACGGCCGCGGCAAGGAGCATGCCGCGGGAAACCCCCACTTCGTGCCCGCGCTCCAGCTCACCTGCTAACGTGTCGCTCTGGGACTCTCCCAGAGCGCACGTGGCGGGAGGCCGTGCAGCTAGGGGTACGTGGTGGCAAACGGAGATGAAGAGAAGCCCATCGTGGCAAACGGTGGCACTCCTAACGGTCACCTTTTGCACTGTTTAGGAGACTCAGACAGGCATTTAATGCCTTTGTCCCCTGCCGTCAGAGTTAGGTAGGGCGCACTGTATCCACAGTAGCGGTAGCTGCACCTACCGCATCCTTTTCCATTTTTACCCTTCTTGTCTACGTTGCCCCCTGTCGGTGACCCCTTGAGAGTATAAAAGGAGGCCCAAGCGCAACGTAGGAAAGGGTTCGAAGAATTCAGAGGCTCGAGCAGTTCGGCTCGTTCAACACCAGGAACACTCTCAAGCTCAGTCTGGCAGCGTCCATCGCTCCTGAGCAAGAATCCAATATACACAAACAAGCAGCAGTAGGGTTTTACGCATCCGTGCGGCCCGAAGCTGGGTAAAATCGCCCGCGTGCACTGCCTCGATCCGCTCTTTGTGCGCTCTCCGCCCCCCACCGAACCGAAAAGGGGCCCTGTCCCCATAGGTGTTGGCGGGAATCAGCATCGCCCCCGACATCTCTGGCGCGCCAGGTAGGGGGCGTCGAGATCGTGCGAACCCGATCCGGCGTGCACGCAAGCTAAATCTTCATCGTCTTCATCGACATGCCACCGAAGAAGAAGAATTCGGAGGCAGCTGTTCCGTCCGCGTCGCTTCCACCGCCTCCGGAGCAAACGGATGGTGGAGTGGACGCCGGCGGAGGAATGGGCGTCGACGAGGGTGCCCACAGCGCTGCCAAGTCCAAGGACAAGGCGGCACAGACCTTGGCGTCCATGCGCGCACCGCGTCCCTCTCAAGAGGCGTGGGACCAGCAGCGTCATAGCGTTCGCAGCGCCATACGTCCGCTGACCCAAGATCAAGCTGGTGGTTCGCGTGGCGTTCAAGACCAGCATGCGCGCCAGCATGCTGGCCCCAGCGAGGTACGGTCGCCGGGACGGGACGCTGCTCCTTCTAACTTGGTTAGGAGTCCGAGCACGCCCCTCTCCTCGCACCGTTCACCTCTGCCGCCCACCACCCCAGCAGAAGCCTTGGCGCGGGCCCAGCTGCTCCTGGACTATCCTCCGACGGCGGACAAGACCGACGAATGGAGGGCCACTATCCAGAGCCTCATCGGCTTCGCCAACGGCGACACCACGCGGCGACCGAGCACCTCGCTGCCGCGGCAGGACAGCCGGACGCGAGCCGATGGCAACAAGACTGAGGGAGGTGCGACTTCCATGCACTCTCCACTACGAAGGCCAAAATCGCCGACTCGCCGGGTCCACCCCAACAGCGGCTCCACCGCGTCGTCGGACCCACGAGCTCGTCGCGACCAGCGCCAAGTTCTCCATGAACGACAAAAAGAAGACGCTCGAACCCGCATCGAGCGCCGAAGAGAAGCGCGACGTCAATCCGACAAGCGCGCTGGGCTCTCTGTTGACATGCATGCGCCAGGGGAACCAGGCGATCTACCGTACGCGGTAGGTTGTCCTGCGTTCACCCGTGAGCTGCGGCAAGTCCAGTGGCCCAGCACAAAGAATTTCAAGCCAGACGTGCCGGAGAAGTACGACGGCAAGACGCATCCGTCGGAGTTCCTTAGCATCTACACCATTGCAGTGCAAGCTGCCGGGGGACGAGATGACAAGATCCTTGCCAACTACTTCCCGCTGGTGCTCAAGCCCAATGTCAGATCCTGGCTCATGCACTTGCCGGACAACTCCATATCTTCTTGGGCTGATCTGTGCCATCAGTTTGTCGGCGCCTTTACAGGCGGCCACAAGCCACATGGCCAAGAGAGCGATCTTCATCTGCTCGCCCAGAAGGAAGGAGAGCCACTGCGCAAGTACATTCAGAGATTCAGCCGCGTACAGCACAACATCCCAGACGTCCACCCCGCCGCGATCATTAGCGCGTTCCATCAGAACGTGCGAAACCGAAGGATGAGGGAGGAGATGGCGATGTGTAAAATCAGAGACGTCAGCGAGCTTTACGCCCTGGCTGACAAGTGTGCACGCGCTGAAGAGGGGAGGAGGCTCCCCGGAGAGAGTACAGGAGCAGGAGGATCTGACAGTGAGGATGCCGCCCCGGTGAGGAAAGGCCGGCGGCGGAACTACAGAAGGAATAAGGGCAAGGAAGTGCTAGCTGTCGAGCAGACCGGCAACGGAGGTGGCGCCAAGGAAGCTAAGGCTGGTGGCTCCGACAAGGAGGCCCATCCTGTGGCGGCCGCCGACAGGCAGGACAGCTCCAGTAGGCAGTATTGCAAGATTCACCGCACCAAGGGTCACGATCTCCAGAACTGCAAAAAGGTCGAACAGCTTGCTGAGCAGCAGAAGGCTGAATACGAGCGACGCGACAAAGAGAAGGCCCAGGAAAGAACTGGTGAATCCGGCAAGAAACGCCCCGGCCGGGGAGGACGCCGCGGCAAGGCCAAGCAGCGGCAAGGAGACAGACCTCCCCGCGGCCGCGACAAGGATGAAGATGACGACGATGACGAAGACGTGGATGATGATGAGGCCGATGAGCAGGAATTTCAGAAAGCCACAGAGGTCCTGTGCGTTGACGGTGGCGCCTCTCTGCATACTTCGCACCGCCAGCTCAAACAGTGGATGCGGGAAGTGAATGCAGCAGAGCCATCCATAGAGTCACGCAAGCCCCTGAAATGGTCCAGCACGCCTATCATCTTCGACATTGGGGATCACCCTGATCGCGTAACTGCGGTCGGGTGCTTGCCGATGTTGGTCTCACCAACTATCCGCAACCTCAAGGTCACAAAGATGCTAGTTGACGGCGGGGCCGGCTTGAATCTCATCTCCTCCGCGGTCCTTCACAAACTTCAGATCCCTGACAGCGAGCTCGAAGAGACCGGCACATTCCAAGGAATCAACCCGGGAAGGAGCAAGCCGAAAGGGAAGATCACGCTGCCGGTCACATTTGGCAGCGAGCTGAATTTCAGAACTGAGAGGGTCACATTTGACGTTGCCGATTTTCCATTGCCCTACAATGGGATCCTGGGCCGTCCAGCGCTCGCCAAGTTTATGGCAGCCTCTCACTATGCATACAACGTGCTCAAAATGCCAGGCCCGATAAGTGTCATCTCTGTCCCCGGCGACAAGAAGGATGCCCTTATCTGCGCCGACAAGATCTACCGGGAAGCAGCAGCCGCAGCTGATCACCACACACTTGCCGCTGAAGCTCCCGGGGGGAAGAAGAAGGCCAAGTCCGGCAGGAGCTCTGATGCCCACTCCGGCAAGCGCACCTCTTCAGAGTGCTGCGCTACCGTCGAGGACGCACCATCGAGCTCCACCGGCAAGTGCAAGAAGATGATGGCAGCTCCACCCGAGACCAAGAAGGTGTCCGCCAAGGAGGACGGCACTGGTGGTACCTTCACCATCAGTGCCACGCTTGACCCCAAATAGGAAAGCGTGCTTGTTGCTTTCCTGCGGGCGAATGTCGACGTGTTTGCATGGCAACCGTCTGATATCCCCGGTGTTCCCAGGAAAGTAATCGAGCACCACCTTGCCGTCTGTCCTCATGCGCGGCCCGTCAAGCAGAGAGTCAGAAAGCAAGCGGTGGAGCGCCAGGAGTTCATTGCAGAAGAGATCAGGAAATTGGAAGCAGCAGGCCTTGTCAGAGGAGTGCTCCATCCCACGTGGTTGGCCAATCCTGTAGTCGTGCGCAAAGCGAACGGGAAATGGAGGCTTTGTATAGACTTCACTGATGTCAATAAAGCTTGTCCCAAAGATCCATTTCCCTTGCCGCGCATTGACCAGATTGTTGACTCCACAGCTGGATGTGATTTGCTTTCATTTCTTGATGCGTACTCAGGGTACCATCAAATCTTCATGGCAGAAGAAGATGAGGAGAAAACCGCATTTATCACCCCTTGTGGCACATACTGTTTTGTACGAATGCCCTTTGGGTTGAAGAATGCTGGTTCAACATTTGCAAGAGTAGTCCACGTCGCTTTTGAGCCACAGATACACAGAAATGTGGAAGCCTACATGGATGATATAGTGGTCAAGAGCAAGGACAAGGCTACCCTGATCCAAGATTTAGAAGAAACTTTTGCAAATCTGCGCAAGATCAACCTCAAGCTCAACCCCGAGAAGTGCGTGTTTGGAGTCCCTTCCGGCAAGCTTCTCGGGTTCTTTGTGTCTCAGCGGGGAATTGAAGCCAACCCCGACAAGATTAAGGCCATCGAGCAGATTGAAGCACCGAAGCGCGTCAAGGATGTGCGAAGGCTTGCCGGTTGCGTGGCTGCTCTCAGCAGGTTTATCTCTAAGTCTGCTGAGCGCGCCCTGCCATTTTTCAAAATATTGAAAAAGGCAGGTCCAATGAAATGGACTCCGGAAGCGGAGGCTGCGCTGCAGGACTTGAAGAGGTACCTGTCCTCCACTCCAATACTTGTCGCACCTAAGCCACAAGAGAAGTTGCTGCTGTACCTAGCGGCAACCAATCAAGTGGTTAGTGCTGCGTTAGTAGCAGAGAGGGAGGCGGACGATGAGCCAGCAACCGCAGCAAGTGAATCCGGCGACAAGCAGGGGGCTTCTCCGACAAGCTCTGGTCCGGCAAGCTCTGATCCCGACAAAGATGGATCTGCGCAGATGTGCAAGGACGTGCAGAAGAAGATGGTGCAGCGCCCAGTTTACTTTGTCAGCTCCCTTCTCCAGGGGGCTAGGTCGAGGTACTCTGGTGTGCAAAAGCTGCTTTTCGGCCTTCTCATGGCCTCGAGAAAGCTGCGCCATTACTTCCAGGCACACGAGATCACAGTCGTCACTCGCTTTCCGCTGAGAAGGATACTGCAGAATCCAGAAGCAACAGGCAGGATTGTCGAGTGGGCCTTGGAACTGTCAAGCTTTGGCCTCAAGTTTGAGAGCACTGCAACTATCCAAAGCAGGGCATTGGCAGAGTTCATAGCAGAGTGGACGCCAACTCCAGATGAAGAAATTCCAGAGACGAGCATCCCCGTCAAGGAGACAAGCAAAGAGTGGCTGATGTACTTTGATGGTGCCTTCTCGCTGCAAGGCGCCGATGCTGGCGTGCTGCTTATCGCACCCACCGGAGAGCACCTCAAATACATAGTCCAGATGCACTTTCCCAAAGAGCAAGCAACCAACAATACTGCAGAGTATGAAGGATTGCTTGCCGGTCTCAGAATAGCAGCCGACCTTGGGATCAAGAAGCTCATTATCAGGGGTGACTCGCAGCTTGTCGTCCGCTAAGTGAACAAGAACTACCAGAGCCCGTTGATGGAAGCATATGTTGATGAAGTGAGGAAGCTAGAAGAGCGCTTTGACGGCCTGCAAATGGAGCATATCCCAAGAGCTCAGAATGAAATTGCTGATGGCCTGTCAAAATGCGCTGCACTAAAGTTGCCTGTGGAACCAGGGATCTTTGTGCTCAAGCTGACTCAACCTTCCGTGACACCATCAACTGGATAGAATAAGAAGAGGAAGTTGGTTTCAAGTGACTACTTTCCGGTAGAGCACCCCGAAGCCGCCGCCAAGAAAGTCCCCAAGATCAACGCCAACGATGCTGAGGGGCAGTCTGCTCCGGCAAACCTTGTGGTTTGTTCCGTCAAAGCAAACGCTCCCGACAAGTTTTGCTCCGGCAAGCTTGTCGGGGAATATCACGCTCCGGCAGAACCACAGGTTCTTGCCGTAGAAGCGGATGTTCCCGCAGCAACAAGTATGCCTTTAGTCCTTGTTGTCGAGCCTCAAGCTCCAGCTTGGGTGCAGCAGATTGTTCGTTTCCTCCAGACAGGAGAGCTTCCCGAAGAGCAAGAAGAAGCTGAAAAAGTAGCCCGGCAGTCAAGTATGTACAAGTTTGTCGACAGCACACTGTATATAATAAGACTCAACAGTGTGAAATTGAAGTGCATTCGCCGGGAAGATGGGCAACAGCTGTTGGCAGAGATACATGGAGGCATATGTGGTCACCACATTGGCGCAAGAGCACTTGTCGGCAAAGCATTCCGACAAGGCTTCTTCTGGCCGACAGCCTGTCACACCCTAGCTAGTCATGCATTAGAGTGTTGCATCATGTTTACTCTTTCATCAAAAACTTGAAATGGGGATCTATGAAACCCTCAGAATCATTTTTGAAAATGATCCAAATAAAAATTTCTCCAAAAGGGTCCAAGAAAATGCTCATGTTGCTCCCTGAAAATATTGGACAGAGATAAAAATCAAACCAATATTTTTAAGAGCTCATAGGTATTTATTTTGGGCATTTGGAATTAATGCATAAATATTTGCATTGGAAATATATTAATTATATATATTAATATATGTCCAAATATTATGCCAATTATAAAGCAGCTCTGGAATAATATATCTAGCTCCTGCAAAAATTGGCATAAGGTAAATAAATGATTTAATATATTATTTAAATCAAAACAAATGTCAGAAATTAGAAAACAGAAAATTAAATAACAGGAGGGGCTTACCTGGGCTCCTCCACTGTGCGGCCCAGCCAGCTGGCTGGCCCAGCCAGCAGGCGGCCCAGCCCGCCTCCCTCCTCTGTCGTCTTCGTCCTCGACAGAGGGAGGGGAGTGTGGCCGGCGCGCGCGCGCGCCACCGCGCCACGCCACCTGCTCGGCTGCCTGCCTGCCCTCCCCTCCTCGCTCGATGCCCCGGACGACGCCACGCCTCCCCCCTGCTCTCTCTCACTCTCCCTCAGTTCCTCCCTCCTCTCCCTCGCTCTCTCTCTCACACGGCCAAACACCACACTCGCCGCCGTTCGCCACAGCAGCCGTCTCCGGCCACCCCTCGCTCCCCCGACTAGCTCAGGAGCTCCGCCTCGACCCCCTCTCCCTCCCCACCGCTCCACGGGTCTCCGGAAGCCCTGCACCGCCGCCTACGTCGCCGTTCCCCTCCTCGGCCACCGGAGGTCATCACCGTCGATTCGCTGCACTCTGGCCGTCCCCGAGCCCGCTAACCATCCCTGCAGCTCCGCGGTGAGCCACCGATTCGATTCCCCCTTGCCCCGTCGTCCCTAGCCTTCTGTAGCTGCCGCCCCCTTGAGCTCCGAAGCTCGACGCCGCCGGCGATGTCGCCGTCGTGGCCACGGTCACCGTAGCGCCCAACCAAGCACACTATCGTGCTCCACACCTCACTAGGAGCACGCAGCACGCACCAACGCCTCCCCAAACACCCTGCAACGCCGATTCCGACCGCACCCGAACTCCGGCCGCCGCTCACGAGCTCGCCGTCGACGGTACAGACCACCCCAGGCACGGCCACCACCACCGTTCGACGCGCGGGAGCAAGGGCTCTCCAACGAGCCCAAGCACGGCCTCGCCCGTGCCCTGTAGCGCGATCCCGCATCGCGCCGCCGTCTCGGGCCTCGCCGGCGTCATGTCGCCGGTGGGTTTGACCCACTTTGACCACGGCAGGACCCCCCCTGAGTCCCTGACAGGTGGGGCCCAGCCCTGTTAATTAAACAAGATTAGTTTTAATTAAATTTTAATTAAAATAATCACCCTGACATGCGGGACCCACTGTCAGGTTTGACCCAGACCTGTTCCGTTGACCTGCTGACGTCACACTGACGTCAGGCTGACGCAGTAATTGATTTTCTGGATTTAATTTAAATCAGGAAATTCCAGAATATAATTTAAACTTCAAAAATTCATAACTTTTATTCTGTAACTCCAAATTGGACAAATTATATATGAAAAATGATCAGAAAAATCCAATCTACCCATCTGTACTATTTTCATGCATGATCAAACAAGTTAAATTGATGTTTTAAGCAGAACAAGGAAAAGCACTTTAAAAGGCCATGTTTGAGTTTGAAATTTGAATCTTTGATTCAAATTTGTTCAAACCCTTCTGGTTTTAGTTGCATTAGCCCAACACACTCATATTGCCATGTTTCATGCATGCATCATATTGTTGCACATTGTTTGGTGATGGTTGTGTATCGGTGTCCTTTGCGACAGGTTCTGCCTCCGAGGAGTACCGTGATTACCCTAACGAAGAACCGTATCAGTGCATCGAACCATCAGGCAAGCAACCAACCATTTGATCATATCGATACAATCCCATGTTCTCGCTCCTGCTCTCTTTTACTGCATTAAGACAACGCGTTTCAAACTGCTGTGTGCTACGGTAGTTGAACCCATTTCCTCTGCATGACCTGTCATTGCCACAGTAACTAGATGAAACCCACTAGCATGTGTAGGAGTTGATTGAGCCATATGTATGTGTTGTCCCTACCTTGCTATGCCTGCTATGCTTAGAGTCGTGTCAGGTCTGGTTCATCTGGGTGATGGCTAGAGTGAAATGTTTATATCGGTAATGAGAGTGGTGTGGTGAACACGATTTGGTAAAGGTATCGATGAGAGGCCATGTAGGAGTACATGGTGGGTTGTTTCATTGAAGCCGACCTTAAGCACTGAGATCTGTATGTGTGATTTAAGAATCAGCTACTACCATGCATTGGGCCCGAAACCAATGGACCCTCTCGGCTTCTTATTCACCCTAGTTCTCCGTCCAGGAGTTGCAAGTAGTTTCTGGTGTTTGTAGCCTACTGGAGGCCGTGGACAGCGTTGACCGTAGGGGTGGGCTGTGATGTGGTAGGTACGTGGCACGGTGTACCGAATACCCGTTAGGTATCTCGGGAACCCTGTTCACATCGTTCGGGGCCGTATGGGAAACCTCGGCCGGACTCCCTGCGGATGGAACCTGAATAGGCGATAAACCTGGACTAGAGGCTTAAGTGTTTAGGTAGGTCGTGGTCTACACCCACGTCGGCTTTCGCTTGAAGTCTGCCGAGCACATATCGTGTGCAGACGCTAAGTGGTGGAAACATGTATGAAGAAGTACACCCCTGCAGGGTTATCATAATCTATTCGAATAGCCGCGTCCGCGGTAAAGGACTACTTGGTTGCCTATACAGTTCATAGACAAGTAAATGGAACTACTAAAAGCCTCAAGATAAGTGTGAGTGCCGAGGATGGCTCTTCCGTAGGAAGACGGAGGCGGATCCTCGGTAGTGTATTGAATTGGCGAGTAGTGGACTCGTGTGCGCAAAACCATTTCAAGTTGGAGTATCGTAGGATAGCCTAGCCAAGAGTCAAAGCTGGCTTGCTGCAATAACTCCACCAACCCTTCTTGATAATATGCATATATGTAGGATCTGATGTAAGTCTTGCTGAGTACCTTTGTACTCATGTTGCTATAATCTACATTTTACAGAAGACGCTGCAACCCCTTCTGATGGGTTCTATGTAGACGTTGACATCAACGAGTAGGCTAAAGACCCAGGTGGTGACCCTGAGCTTGTGAAGGACCACGTAGTATAGCTAGGCTTTCCAAGCCTCTTTTATTTTACTAGTTGTCTGTACTCAGACAAGTTACTTCCGCTGCTGGTTTGTATGACTGTATGACTTGTATGTTGGGTCGTGAGACCCGTACCTTTGTGTATGTTATGTATGGCTCCCTGAGCCTTAAATAAAGTACTTGTGTCGTAGAGTCATGTTGTGATGCTTCGTTGTATTTGCACATATCGAGCATATTGTGTGTATGATTGAAATGCTTGGTATGTGTGGGATCTGACTATCTAGTTGTTTATCTTTAGTAGCCTCTCTTACCGGGAAATGTCTCCTAGTGTTACCGCTGAGCCATGGTAGCTTGCTACTGCTCTGGAACACTTAGGCTGGCCGGCATGTGTCCTTCTTCGTTCCTGTGTCTGTCCCTTCGGGGAAATGTCACGCTTTGAGTACCGGAGTCCTGTTAGCCCGCTACAGCCCGGTTTACTGGAGTCCTGCTAGCCCAGTGCTACAGCCCGGACCCACTTGCTGATGACCGACACGTTCGAAGCTGGGTCATGGATGCCTGTCCCTGTAAGTCTATGCCGCTTTGGGTTTACGACTAGTCATGTCAGCCCGGGCTCCTTATCATATGGATGCTAGCGACACTATCATATACGTGAGCCAAAAGGCGCAAACGGTCCCGGGCAAAGGTAGGGCGACACCCGTGGGGATACCGTGCGTGAGGCCGCAAAGTGATATGAGGTGTTACCGGCTAGATCGATGTGACATCGAGTCAGGGTCCTGACAGCGTTGGCATCAGAGCCGGACTGCCTGTAGGTTCTTCAAGCCAAACTGGTCGATGTTGAGTCTAGAAATTCTTTAGTTATATGTAGGGGAATTGTTTGTGGGTTGGAACGTAAGGCTCTTTTTACTCCTTTATCTTATGACATTCTGATCTGAGTCAGTCCATTCTTCCACCGGGGGTTAAGGAATTAGGATCTATTCTTTCTATCAGGATCACGTGTTACCAATCAGTAGTACCTATAAGTTTGATGGATACAAGCCTAGTTCAGTTCTACTACCACATTATGTTGTTAGAATGGATTCAGAACTTTGATATGATGATGTTGAGTGTGTATGTAATCCTTTGTCAAATGTCTCAAAATCCTTCTTGAGCATTTACAGCTGTTATGCTGCCGAAATTTTGCTAGAAATTCTAATGCCCTTGCATTATGATTGTGCTTTCAGATGGCCACTCGCGACCTCAATCAAGTGGTTCGCCTGACTCGATGCCTAGATGTACCCGGCCATACTGCTAAGTTGGTCAGGGTAATGACTGAGGCTGGATACCGCTGGTATCCTGAGTACACGGTCGAAGAGCAATTCCGAGACTTTAATCAAAGCCAGTATCTCTGCACTGTCAGGATATTTCCATCTTATCCTGGATCCACCGAGCCTCTTCACTGCTCCTATGGACTCGGGGTTACTATTGAGATGGCTGTGCAGGACGCCGCCTACTCTATGATGACCATTATGCGAGTCAGATCTGGTCTATTTCGGGACTCTGATTTCCGGTACATGCCAGGATCACTTCCGGGAGCACAAGGGTATCTCCAGGCTATCTATGCTGACCCCACTCAGGAGGATTCACGGACTCGCACCACTGCTGAGATGCTCGAGGATAAGGACCGTGAAAATCGGGCCTTGAGGTTAGAGCTCTTCAATACCCGTGCTGACCACTGGGCCACTTTGACTCGGTTTGCACCGGCGGTGCAAGCTGGATATTCGGATATGCGCGATCTCTATCCTGTGAGATCTGCTCTGCCGGACGTGATGGTTTGGCGTGATGTAGGAGGCATCACCCCACCTCGCGGTCCCCGCAGGCCACCGTCTGTTGGTCCAAGACCTCATCCTAGCCCCTATGGTCCACAATCTCCGCGAGACCGTCTGTTTCCGGATGATCATGTTGAGCTTCCAGGCTATGGAGGTGACTTCTACGAGGACTACTACGGATCGGTCTGAGTTAGTGGTAGTATCACTAGTTCGCACTAGCTGTGTCGTCTATCGTCCCGCGTGACTCGTGGGATATGACCTAGTTTGTAATCTTTCCGGAGGTGTAGAAAAATAATGTATAGGAGCTTGGGATGCCTCCGATGAGATGTAATCCTTTTCTCACCGTAATAGTACTTTGTTTGGTCTTGTACTAAACCCTGTATGATGTGTATGACGATGGAATAAAAGAAGCAGTTTCTGTATTTACCATGTCATACGGATGATCATCTTGCATTCTGAGTTATTCCTTACATTCTGTATCCTATGTCGGAATTTTATCATTCTGACTAAATCATTGTCTTGCTTACCTAGGATGGTCAACACGCGCGCTAACCCTGCTTCTCAAGAGCAGGCCGAAGGCAGTGAAGGCAGGAATGCAAATCTGCCTCATCCTCCTTCACTAGCCGAGGTTATGATGGAAGCTGAGAGAAACAAGCGGGAGACCAACCGTTTGTTGGAGCGTATTGAACAGAATACAGCACACCATCAGAGGACTAACGTGGTGTCACTCAGTGATTTTATCAAATTGCATCCACCCACGTTCCACCACTCCGTCGAGCCTCTCGACGCTGATGACTGGCTTCGCAGTATCTCTCACAAGCTGCGTTCCGCGCTAGTAGCTGAGGCTGACAAGGTCACCTTTGTTGCATATCATCTTGAAGGCCCCGCCAGTCTATGGTGGGAGAATTATGGAGCTATGCGCCCAGCGGGCCATGTCACTACTTGGGCTGAGTTCAGTGAGGCTTTCTGTGAACATCACATTCCGGAGGGTCTCATGGACCGTAAACGTGAAGAATTTTGCAGTTTCACCCAAGGCCGACTTTCTGTGGATGCTTACAGCAGGGAGTTTGGTAATCTCGCACGATATGCAACTGAGGAAGTGTCTACTGATGCCAAGAAGAAAGCAAGGTTCCGTAAGGGACTTAGTCCTGAGCTTCGTCGTGACCTCCGTCTGCATGAGTGCACATCTTTTCAGAAACTTGTCAACAAAGCCATTAGTGCTGAAACTGGTCAGACTGACTATGACGCAACACGCAAGCATGGCCGGGATATGGGTTCCTCATCCGGTGCTGGTCCTCAGAAGCGCCGCGTGTGGGTACCCAACACCGCCTTGCCACCCAGGTTCACACCGAGGCCATCCTTCCAGGCGCCTAGCCCCGTTCAACAGTCTGCACCGGCCAAGCCCTATGGGGGTCCAACTAACAATGCTCCTCCACGTACCAGTTCCGTGACCTGTTTCAAGTGTGGGGAATCTGGTCACTATATGCGTGAGTGTCCCCAGACCAACCCCAACCAGTCCGCTAGAGCTGTTGGCCGTGGCAAGCCGACAGGAAAAATATTCCACGCCAAGCCGGTCACCGCTTCACGTGGCCATGTCAACTGTATCTCTGCCGAAGAAGCTCAAGAGGATCCCAACGTCGTTCTCGGTACGCTTCTTGTTAATTGCCACCCGGCATCTGTTCTTTTCGATACAGGAGCCTCTCATTCTTTTATATCTGAAAACTATGCTCGCTTGCATAACGTCGCATTCGGTGATATGCCAACCTCTATGGTAATTCAAACTCCGGGATCCAAGTGGCTAACTTCTAGAGTAAGCCATGGAAATGAAATCCAAGTCGACAGACTTGTTTTCCTCGCGTCTTTGATAGCCCTTAAATCTTCAGATATTAATATCATTCTGGGTATGGACTGGATGTCAGCTCATCAAGCCAAAATTGATTGCTTCTCTAGGACTGTTCAACTCACCCATCCTTCGGGGAAGATAGTCAATGTCTTGACCCGAATAGCCAAGCGACAATTATATTCTCTTAACGCCAGCCCTTTGCCAGACCTTGAGGACGTGCCGGTAGTCCGTGACTTCCCGGATGTCTTTCCAGAGGAATTGCCAGGTGTTCCACCTGACAGGGATGTTGAGTTCGTAATAGACCTCATTCCAGGAACCGTTCCGATTGCTAGAAGACCTTATAAGATGGCACCACTAGAACTAGCCGAGCTTAAGAAACAACTCGATGAGTCCTTGAAAAAGGGTTTCATCCGCCCTAGTTCATCTCCGTGGGCCTGCCCCGTCCTCTTCGTCAAGAAGAAGGATGGTATGGACCGAATGGTTGTAGATTACCGACCTGTCAATTTGGTCACAATCAAGAACAAATATCCGCTTCCCAGGATCAACGACCTGTATGATCAGCTCGCTGGATCCTCAGTCTTCTCCAAGATGGATTCGAGGTTGGGCTACCATCAAATCAAAATCAGAAATGGGGACATTCCTAAAACGGCCTTTGTTACTCGTTATGGCCAATACGAGTACACCGTCATGTCCTTCGGGTTAACCAACGCTCCAGCCACCTTTTATCGGTTAATGAACTCAATCTTCATGGAGTATTTGGATAAATTCGTCGTGGTTTACCTCGATGATATACTCATCTACTCCAAGAACGAGGAAGAACATGCCGAACATCTAAGGCTAGTGTTGAAGAAACTTCGAGAGCATCACCTTTATGCCAAATTTTCTAAATGTGAATTCTGGTTGTCAGAAGTGACCTATCTGGGTCATGTAATATCTGGTAAAGGTATTGCTGTTAACCCTGAGCGAGTTCAAGCCGTCCTTAACTGGACTCCACCTGAATCGGTCAAGCAAGTTCGGAGTTTTCTGGGCTTAGCGAGCTATTGTCGTCGCTTTGTCGAGAACTTCTCCAAGGTTGCTAAACCTAACGAACTCCTCAAGAAAGATAAGAAGTTCGAATGGACTCCACAATGTGAGCACAGCTTTCAGGAACTGAAAAGACGCCTGACCTCTGCTCCCGTACTGGTACCGCCAGACTTCTCCAAGGACTTTGTTATCTACTGCGACGCCTCGCGACAAGGACTAGGTTGCATTCTCATGCAAGATCGACACGTAATTGCCTACGCTTCACGGCAATTGCACCCACATGAGGAGAATTATCCTACTCATGATCTAGAGCTTGCAGCCGTAGTCTATGCACTTAAAACCTGGCGACATTACCTCCTCGGTAACCGTTGCGAAATATTCACTGATCACCAAAGTCTGAAGTACATTTTCACCCAACCGGATCTAAATCTCAGGCAAAGACGTTGGGTTGAATTGATCACAGACTTCGACTTAGGAATAACCTACACCCCAGGGAAAGCCAACGTCATGGCTGATGCGCTAAGTCGTAAATCTTATTGTAACAACCTGATGTTACAACAAAGTCAACCGCTTCTCCATGAGGAATTTCGGAAGCTTAACCTTCACATTGTACCTCAAGGCTTTCTTTCCACCTTGGTGGCAAAACCTACCCTTACGGATCAGATTATCAAAGCACAGAAGGTAGATCCGGGAATTTCCCGCATCAAGAGAAACATCCAGAAAGGAGTTGCGAATTGTTTCTCCATTAATGATCAAGGGGTCGTATACTTCGGGAATCGACTAGTGGTTCCCAAAGTGCGAAACCTGAGGCGATTGATCCTTAAGGAGGCTCATGAATCTCCTCTCACTATTCATCCCGGTAGTACTAAGATGTATCAGGACCTACGCCAGAGGTTCTGGTGGACTAGGATGAAGAGAGAAATTGCTCAGTATATTGCTAATTGCGACGTCTGTCGTCGTGTAAAAGCAGAGCATCAACGGCCTGCTGGCACCCTTCAACCCTTAGCTATTCCTGAATGGAAATGGGATAAAATTGGTATGGATTTCATTACCGGTTTTCCCAGGACCAAGAGAGGGAATAATGCTATTTTCGTCGTGGTCGATCGTCTTTCCAAAGTAGCCCATTTCTTACCTGTTCGTGAGAGTATAACCGCTAGTCAGCTGGCAGACTTATACATCTCCCGAATAGTGTCCCTCCATGGTGTTCCTTTGGAAATTAACTCGGATCGAGGAAGTCTTTTCACCTCTCGATTTTGGGAAAGTTTCCAAAATGCTATGGGAACCCGTCTCTCCTTTAGCACCGCTTTCCACCCTCAGTCAAGTGGTCAAGTGGAACGCGTCAACCAAATTCTAGAAGACATGCTTCGAGCCTCTGTTATCTCATTCGGAATGGACTGGGAGAAGTGCCTTCCATTTGCCGAATTCGCTTACAACAACAGCTATCAATCTAGCTTGGGTAAAGCCCCTTTTGAAGTTCTCTATGGACGACGGTGTCGAACACCCCTTAACTGGTCAGAGACCGGGGAAAGACAATTCTTTGGCCCGGATATGATTCAGGAAGCAGAAGAACAAGTTCGTATCGTTCGTGAAAAGTTGAAAACAGCCCAATCTCGTCAAAAGAGTCAATATGACCGAAAACATAAGGCTATGACTTTCGAGGTTGACGAGAAGGCTTATCTTCGGGTCACCCCTCTGAAGGGAACCCATCGTTTCGGTATCAAAGGCAAATTGGCTCCTCGTTACATTGGACCTTTTCGCATTCTCGCCAAACGAGGAGAAGTTGCCTACCAGTTGGAACTACCTCCGCACCTCTCCAGAGTCCACGATGTCTTCCACGTTTCTCAACTCAGGCGTTGCTTCTCGGATCCTATCCGTGAAGTGGACCACGAAACGCTTGATCTCCAAGATAATCTTACATATCGAGAGTACCCCATTCGTATCCTCGATCAGGCCGAACGTACCACCCGACGTCATAATATCAAGTTTCTCAAAGTTCAATGGTCGCACCATTCTGAGGATGAAGCAACTTGGGAAAGGGAGGATCGTCTTCGACTTGAGTATCCCGCCTTCTTTCCCGGAGGAACCCAAATCTCGGGACGAGATTCTTTTGAGTGGGGGTGAGTTGTCACACCCTAGCTAGTCATGCATTAGAGTGTTGCATCATGTTTACTCTTTCATCAGAAACTTGAAATGGGGATCTGTGAAACCCTCAGAATCATTTTTGAAAATGATCCAAATAAAAATTTCTCCAAAAGGGTCCAAGAAAATGCTCATGTTGCTCTCTGAAAATATTGGACAGAGATAAAAATCAAACCAATATTTTTAAGAGCTCATAGGTATTTATTTTGGGCATTTGGAATTAATGCATAAATATTTGCATTGGAAATATATTAATTATATATATTAATATATGTCCAAATATTATGCCAATTATAAAGCAGCTCTGGAATAATATATCTAGCTCCTGCAAAAATTGGCATAAGGTAAATAAATGATTTAATATATTATTTAAATCAAAACAAATGTCAGAAATTAGAAAACAGAAAATAAATAACAGGAGGAGCTTACCTGGGCTCCTCCACTGTGCGGCCCAGCCAGCTGGCTGGCCCAGCCAGCAGGCGGCCCAGCCCGCCTCCCTCCTCTGTCATCTTCGTCCTCGACAGAGGGAGGGGAGTGTGGCCGGCGCGCGCGCGCGCCACCGCGCCACGCCACCTGCTCGGCTGCCTGCCTGCCCTCCCCTCCTCGCTCGATGCCCCGGACGACGCCACGCCTCCCCCCTGCTCTCTCTCACTCTCCCTCAGTTCCTCCCTCCTCTCCCTCGCTCTCTCTCTCACACGGCCGAACACCACCCTCGCCGCCGTTTGCCACAGCAGCCGTCTCCGGCCACCCCTCGCTCCCCCGACTAGCTCAGGAGCTCCGCCTCGACCCCCTCTCCCTCCACACCGCTCCACGGGTCTCCGGAAGCCCTGCACCGCCGCCTACGTCGCCGTTCCCCTCCTCGGCCACCGGAGGTCATCGCCATCGATTCGCTGCACTCCGGCCGTCCCCGAGCCCGCTAACCATCCCTGCAGCTCCGCGGTGAGCCACCGATTCGATTCCCCCTTGCCCCGTCGTCCCTAGCCTTCTGTAGCTGCCGCCCCCTTGAGCTCCGAAGCTCGACGCCGCCGGCGATGTCGCCGTCGTGGCCACGGTCACCGTAGCGCCCAACCGAGCACACTATCGTGCTCCACACCTCACTAGGAGCACGCAGCACGCACCAACGCCTCCCCAAACACCCTGCAACGCCGATTCCGACCGCACCCGAACTCCGGCCGCCGCTCACGAGCTCGCCGTCGACGGTACAGACCACCCCAGGCACGGCCACCACCACCGTTCGACACGCGGGAGCAAGGGCTCTCCAACGAGCCCAAGCACGGCCTCGCCCGTGCCCTGTAGCGCGATCCCGCATCGCGCCGCCGTCTCGGGCCTCGCCGGCGTCATGTCGCCGGTGGGTTTGACCCACCTTTGACCACGGCAGGACCCCCCCTGAGTCCCTGACAGGTGGGCCCAGCCCTGTTAGCTAATTAGATAGCAACCGATTAGTTAAATAACTCCCCCTGACACTGACCAGTGGGCCCAGCGCCACTAATTCTAATTAGGATTAAACTAACCCTGTTAACCCCTGTCACTGACGTGTGGACCCCACTGTCAGGTTTGACCTCAGCCAGCCGCAGTTGACCACTGACGTCATGCTGACGTCATGCTGGCGCAATATATATATTTCTGGATTTAATTTAAATCAGGAAATTCCAGAATATTATTTAAACTTCAAAAATTCATAACTTTTATTCTGTAACTCCAAATTGGACAAATTATATATGAAAAATGATCAGAAAAATTCAATCTATCCATCTGTACTATTTTCATGCATGATCAAACAAGTTAAATTGATGTTTAAGCAGAACAAGGAAAAGCACTTTAAAAGGCCATGTTTGAGTTTGAAATTTGAATCTTTGATTCAAATTGGTTCAAACCCTTCTGGTTTTAGTTGCATTAGCCCAACACACTCATATTGCCATGTTTCATGCATGCATCATATTGTTGCACATTGTTTGGTGATGGTTGTGTATCGGTGTCCTTTGCGACAGGTTCTGCCTCCGAGGAGTACCGTGATTACCCTAACAAAGAACCGTATCAGTGCATCGAACCATCAGGCAAGCAACCAACCATTTGATCATATCGATACAATCCCATGTTCTCGCTCCTGCTCTCTTTTACTGCATTAAGACAACGCATTTCAAACTGCTGTGTGCTACGGTAGTTGAACCCATTTCCTCTGCATGACCTGTCATTGCCACAGTAACTAGATGAAACCCACTAGCATGTGTAGGAGTTGATTGAGCCATATGTATGTGTTGTTCCCTACCTTGCTATGCCTGCTATGCTTAGAGTCGTGTCAGGTCTGGTTCATCTGGGTGATGGGCTAGAGTGAAATGTTTATGTCGGTAATGAGAGTGGTGTGGTGAACACGATTTGGTAAAGGTATCGATGAGAGGCCATGTAGGAGTACATGGTGGGTTGTTTCATTGAAGCCGACCTTAAGCACTGAGATCTGTATGTGTGATTTAAGAATCAGCTACTACCATGCATTGGGCCCGAAACCAATGGACCCTCTCGGCTTCTTATTCACCCTAGTTCTCCGTCCAGGAGTTGCAAGTAGTTTCTGGTGTTTGTAGCCTACTGGAGGCCGTGGACAGCGCTGACCGTAGGGGTGGGCTGTGATGCGGTAGGTACGTGGCACGGTGTACCGAATACCCGTTAGGTATCTCGGGAACCCTGTTCACATCGTTCGGGGCCGTATGGGAAACCTCGGCCGGACTCCCTGCGGATGGAACCTGAATAGGCGATAAACCTGGACTAGAGGCTTAAGTGTTTAGGTAGGTCGTGGTCTACACCCACGTCGGCTTTCGCTTGAAGTCTGCCGAGCACATATCGTGTGCAGACGCTAAGTGGTGGAAACATGTATGAAGAAGTACACCCCTGCAGGGTTATCATAATCTATTCGAATAGCCGCGTCCGCGGTAAAGGACTACTTGGTTGCCTATACAGTTCATAGACAAGTAAATGGGAACTACTAAAAGCCTCAAGATAAGTGTGAGTGCCGAGGATGGCTCTTCCGTAGGAAGACGGAGGCGGATCCTCGGTAGTGTATTGAATTGGCGAGTAGTGGACTCGTGTGCGCAAAACCATTTCAAGTTGGAGTATCGTAGGATAGCCTAGCCAAGAGTCAAAGCTGGCTTGCTGCAATAACTCCACCAACCCTTCTTGATAATATGCATATATATAGGATCTGATGTAAGTCTTGCTGAGTACCTTTGTACTCATGTTGCTATAATCTACATTTTATAGAAGACGCTGCAACCCCTTCTGATGGGTTCTATGTAGACGTTGACATCAACGAGTAGGCTAAAGACCCAGGTGGTGACCCTGAGCTTGTGAAGGACCACGTGGTATAGCTAGGCTTTCCAAGCCTCTTTTATTTTACTAGTTGTCTGTACTCAGACAAGTTACTTCCGCTGCTGGTTTGTATGACTGTATGACTTGTATGTTGGGTCGTGAGACCCGTACCTTTGTGTATGTTATGTATGGCTCCCTGAGCCTTAAATAAAGTACTTGTGTCGTAGAGTCATGTTGTGATGCTTCGTTGTATTTGCACATATCGAGCATATTGTGTGTATGATTGAAATGCTTGGTATGTGTGGGATCTGACTATCTAGTTGTATATCTTTAGTAGCCTCTCTTACTGGGAAATGTCTCCTAGTGTTACCGCTGAGCCATGGTAGCTTGCTACTGCTCTGGAACACTTAGGCTGGCCGGCATGTGTCCTTCTTCGTTCCTGTGTCTGTCCCTTCGGGGAAATGTCACGCTTTGAGTACCGGAGTCCTGTTAGCCCGCTACAGCCCGGTTTACCGGAGTCCTGCTAGCCCAGTGCTACAGCCCGGACCCACTTGCTGATGACCGACACGTTCGAAGCTGGGTCATGGATGCCTGTCCCTGTAAGTCTGTGCCGCTTTGGGTTTACGACTAGTCATGTCAGCCCGGGCTCCTTAATCATATGGATGCTAGCGACACTATCATATACGTGAGCCAAAAGGCGCAAACGGTCCCGAGCAAAGGTAAGGCGACACCCGTGGGGATACCGTGTGTGAGGCCGCAAAGTGATATGAGGTGTTACCGGCTAGATCGATGTGACATCGAGTCGGGGTCCTGACATAGCCCTCCGGGATGCAACTGCACAAGTAACCAAGTGTGAAGCGTGCCGGTTCCATTCCAAACAGATACACCAGCCAGCTCAAGCTCTCCAGACGATCCCTTTATCCTGGCCATTTTTCGGTCTGGGGGCTGACATCCTCGCCCCTTCCCCGAGCTGTCGAGGCTTTGAGTTCTTGTATGTTGCAATCGACAAGTTCACAAAGTGGCCGGAAGTGGAACCAGTGAGGAAGGTGACAGCACAGTCAGCAGTCAAGTTCTTCAGGTCGATTGTTTGCCGTTTTGGGATCCCGAACAGGATCATCACCGACAACGGCACGCAATTTACGAGCCGCACCTTCATGCAGTACGTCCAATATCTTGGCGCCAAGGTCTGCTTCGCTTCTGTTGCTCATCCAAGAAGCAACGGTCAAGCGGAGAGGGCAAACGTTGAAGTGCTGCGAGGCCTCAAGACCAGAACTTTCGACAGACTGCACAAGTGCGGAAGAAACTGGATCGAGGAGCTGCCGGTGGTTTTTTGGTCGATCAGGACGACGCCAAATCGAGCCACTGGCCAGACACCCTTCGCTCTAGTCTATGGAGCAGAGGTAGTTCTCCCCACGGAACTCGTATATGGGTCACCTCGAGTGCTCGCTTATGATGAGCTCGAGCAAGAGCAGCTGCGGAAAGATGACGCGCTGCTCCTTGAGGAAGACCGTCTCAAGGCTGCCGTGCGAGCCGCTCGCTACCAGCAAGCTCTGCGCCGCTACCATAGCCGCAGAGTCAATGCCAGGAGTCTCGAGGAAGGCGACCTTGTTCTTCGGCGCGTTCAGTCGGCCAAGAATTCTAACAAGTTGACGCCGAAGTGGGAAGGCCCTTATCGGGTGAAACGAGTCACTAGGCCCGGCGCTGTCCGCCTTGAGACCGAAGATGGCATTCCGGTGAGCAACTCCTGGAACATCGAGCATCTTTGTAAGTTTTACCCATAAGGCGCGGTTGTCGGACCCTGTCCGGCAACCACCTTTCTGTACAAGTCTTGCCGCTGTTGCATGTAATCCTTTGTACAGAGCCGGGCGCAGACCCCGTGCACTAGTAAAATTCATGTGCCCCGCACATCTTGTCAGTTTCCTTATGCTATGATCCTTTTTTGCATATATTATCTGACACTTTGTGCAACACCAGACCCCGGTAAGCGATAACGAGCCCAAGGCTCCATATCATTGCTTTATTTCTCTGTCTCTTTCTCAAAAGAAGGAAGGTTCCCTCGCCCACAAGGTTTACCGAGGGGGGGGGGAGGAGAAGATAATGGTGTGGACCAGGCCGTTCAAAAAAAAAGGTTTCTCCTTGCCGGGAAGCAGACGACAGAAAAGCTAAGTTGCTAAAGCTTGAGCGATCAGTTTTTGAGTTATTTTCCTTGAACGACCATGCTTTGTATGAAAAACCTGTGTGCGGAGGAACCAATTCACAGCTAGCTGCGCCCTTACTTTGTTTCGAGTCCGCTCAACAACTTAAGTGAGCTGCCAGCGCCCTTACTTTGCTTTGAGTCCGCTCAGCAACTTAAGTGAGCCGCTAGTGCCCTTACTTTGTTTCGAGTCCGCTCAACAACTTAAGTGAGCTGCAACTAGTTGCGACAAGGTTGCTTGTCGGTAGCGGCCCCGCCAACAGGCTGCTGAAGTTCTGCACTCGGCGCTCGCGGCAAGAGTGCCTGCACCGGCAAGTTTCCCTAGAAAGCGTAGGGCAGGACCATACAAAGCCAAGAGTCGAGTAAAGGAAGTAACACAGCTATTTGTTGCCTAAGATAGAGTTATATTACAAGAATAACTTGTCGCGCCTCTAATAAAGTGTTCCCATGACATGACTGGCAGCGACAAGAAAAGAAGAAAACGGACGACCTAATCTACGCGACCGCCGCCAACCCTTTTGACCTTGTTCACCTTGTCGACGATGGGTGCGACGAGGGCCTTAAGTGCATCAAGATCAGCGTCCGCCGGTAGCTTCCTGAGGACATTGGTGAGGTAGAGGCCCGGATTGCGGAAGGCCACCTTCACCAGCACCTTCTCCAGAACTCCGGCACAAATCGAGCGTGACTCATCGGCCAACTGCTTTGGGATCCGTTCCCGGAGTTGCTGGAGCGCCGCCGCCACGCCTTTGAAGAACAAAGTGAGCTTGGCGCTGGGTTGGAGGTTCTCGTCGGAGGAGTACCCAAAGCCTTCCACCCCCAATTGCACCAGCTCCTCTTCGATGACTGCAGCAATGTCCACGAGGCCCTCCGTCCAGAGCTCCACAGTATCTCTGAGAAGATTCTGGGTTTCGGCGGCCCTCGCAAGCAGCGCCTCGTTGGCCTCGATGTCCTTCTTCAAGTCTGCCTCCCGTTTCCTGGCGCTGTCCAACGTCTCCGTCAAGGTGGCCAGCTTCAGCGTCAGATCAGCGTTGGAATCCTTGGCGGCGCTCAATTCCTTGCCCCTCTCGGCGAGTCGGCCCTGTAGCTCACCATGGGCAAGGGCGTCCTTCTCGCGCTCTAGCTTGAGGGCGGCAAGCTCTTCGCCACCAACCTTCAGATCAGTTGCTAGCTGTGCCACCTTTGCCTCCAATTCTTTCTTGGCGGCCTCGGCAGTCGCAACCGTATCCTTTGCCTCTTGGAGCGTCCCGCCAAGTGCCCGTTCGCGCGCGGCAAGCTCCTCTTCGTGGCTGTCGAGGTTCACTTTCCGCTGAGTCAGCTCGCCTTCTCGCGCGTACAGCTTCTCGCCGGTGAGCCGCTGCTGCTCTTCAGCTTCGGCCTTCTCGAGGAGGAAGGCCTTCCGTTCCTCGGCAAGCTGCTCCCGCTCCTCCGCCAAGGCCCGGAGAGTTTCTTGACGAAGACCCCGGAGCTCCTCTGCACGCTTCTCTATGTCCACGCTCGCCCTCGCGGCGAGCGCTTCCCGGGACTCCAAATTGACTTGGCGGGCGCGGTAGAGCGCCAGCAGCCTCCGCAGCAGCCGCTCCTCCTCGGGCTCTTCACTGCTGCTTCCCGGCGCGTCGACGATCGACAACCCGGCGGAGGCAAGCACCTCTCCATCCAGAGCTTCTCCTTCCACCGGCGCCCTGGAGCTCGACGCCCAGGGGAGCTTGATGAAGATACCCTCGCCAGCCTTCAGATAGGCGCCGGGCTGGGGCTCCTCGGAGCCTGGCGCTGCGGCAGCGGCGGAGGGATCGGCGGTCGGTGCAGCGCCTGACGCTCCTGCTGCATAAGGGCCGTCAGTGCGATCGCCAGATCCCCCGCCAGCTTCCTCGGCGGCAGCCTTGGCGGCCTCTTCGCCGGCGGGCACGTTAGTGCCGGCTCCTTCTTCGGTGGCCGCGGCATCATTAGTATTGCCGCGCGCGTCCTCCTCGCCGCCCGTTTTGGTCTCCATCAGATCCGCGGAGGGTGGGTCTGACGACTGGAGAAGAAGGAGAAATCAAACAAGTATCCGAGAAGAAAAATCAGCAGAAGACTACAAGGAAAGTTTTGAGGCAAGAAGGACTACCTGTGCTGGGATCTGCTGTCGTGACCTCCACCACCGGGGGATCGTTGGCGCTGTCCCTTGCCAGAGACTCCCCTCTTGCCGGAGACTCCTCCCTTGCCGGAGATCGCTTCCTTGCCGGAGAACGCTCCCTTGCCGGGGAGTCCGCCCTTGGCGGCGTAGTCAAAGCAGACGACGAGTCGGAGGAGATCACCACGCCCTCCTGACAAAGCTGTTCTGCTCCTGCACAAACAAACTAGTGATCAGATGTCAACAAAGGAAAAGAGCAACCACGCGCATCCAGAAGCAGAAATTAAACCATATGCTTACGCTGGGGGCTGCGCTGGGGGCTGCTCTGCGAAGTGACGGCCAGGTCGGGCAAGGTAGTCTCGGGCGCGCCTCCTGTCGTTGCAGTGGGCTCGTCCTCGATGACCACCACCTGAGCCTTGGCCCTCTTCGCCGCCCTCTGGGCCAGAGTCCTGAAAAGGAGAGCCCAGGGTGAATCAGATCCGATGCAAGACAAGATCAGCAAGTTGAAGAACTACAAGAACAAGCAAGGGAATCTTACTCTTCTTCCTCTTCCTCATCGGAGCTCAGCGCGGAGAGGTCGAAGTTCGGCCCACCTCTGGCGTGACGAGGTGGAGGGGTGGGATCCCTTGGCCGCTTGGCGGGGACTGCGGCGCCAGCCCGAGACGACCCCGCCCCAGTTGCCACTGCGGCGGGAGGCGCCCCCGTGGCAACCGTACTTGCCGCGGTGGAGCGCGTCGTGCGGCGCTGCGGCTGTTGACCAGCTTGCCGCCCTGCTGCATCCCCGATCCTGCTGAGGCGCCTTCTTGGCTGCACTGGGGGCTGCGTTCCGGGTCCTGCTCCCGGCAAGCTCCCCGGAGGTGGCGGGCCGCTCGTACCCTCGGCGGGCTCGTTCGACTCAGCGTCGGGCGCGGCGAGCTCTTCTTCCTCTTCGGGCTTCTCCCATTCGGCAATGCTCATCGCCAACGCCGCGTCCGCTTCCTCCACGGTGAACCCGAATTCACCCGCGCCGCGGCTGCCGCCGCCTCTTCCGCCCTGGTGGCGATGCGCTCCATCTCTTGCTCAGTGGTGTCGCGGGTGAGGAGCTTCTTCTCGTCAGCATTGACCGCCACCTCCACTAGGCTGTCAAAGAACTGCTGCACGACGTCGCCGGCGGGCTCTTGCCAAGTTGGAGCGATCCCGTGCGAGTCACACAAAGGCATCATTGCGCAGATGCGATCGCGCGAGGAGTTGTTGCACAGAGGAACGACGCCTGCCGGCAACCTGAACCACTCGGGATGCTGTGGGTCATGCTTGAATATCTCCTTAAGCATCCCGTCCAATTCTAGGACGGTGAAATTGAAGTTGAGGCCTGGACGCAACCTCATTATATCTGCCGGGCCTCCAAATTCCCAGGCAGGTCTCCCCCTCGCCTGCAGAGGGGCGATGCGCCAGCGAAGGAAATCTGCGCCGACAGCTCCCACAGTCAGCCCGGCAAGCCTGAGACGCAAGATCCGAGTGGTGGCGATCGTCAGCTTGTCGTCGTCCGCGGACAGAGCGCTCCAGTCATTGCCGCGCACTGCTGGGGCTTGGCGCAGGGCGGTGACGGGCTGCGGGCTCTCTTCTACAATCCAGCACCAATCTGCTCTCCACTCGTCCGACTTGCTGCGGAGCTCCCCCTCCAGATAGGTCTCCTTCTTGCCGGCCCGCGAGATCCAGGCGATCCCGCCGGCAAGAGGTTCCCCTCTCTCGACACGAGGCATAAAGAAATGGCGGAAGAGAGCTACGTTGGGGTGGACTCCGACAAAGTTTTCGCATAGATGGGCGAAAACTGCCATGGTCAGAACAGCGTTGGGGGTGAAATCAAGGAGGTGGAGTCCGTAGGCGTTCATGATATCACAGAAGAAATCAGAGAATGGCGGGCAGAGCCCGCAGTAGAAGAACACGGCGAAGAAAGGGTATCCATTAGCTGGAGCTGCTCGCGAGGCGACGGCGGAGAGTACCTTTGTGCGCGGATGCACCCGCGTCTCCGTCGACCAGAAGAGATAGTACCACTCCCTCAGCTCCTCCGCGGAGAGCTCGGGGGGGGAAAGTGGCCCGCTCCTTCCGCAGCGCCTCAAGCCGCTGCGCTTCGGTCGACTTCACAGCTTTCGCGGTCGCGGCCATCGTGGCCTTCCCCTTCCCAGGCTTCGGAGGCATGGCGGAGGCGGTGGGGGACATCGACGGCGCTGGTTATGGCGGCGGCGACGGGAGCGGAGCGCTGCTCTCTTTCGACTTTGGATGCGGAGGGGGGCGGCGGAGGTTTCTGAGATTGCAACAGCGAATGGCGAAGATGGAGGAAATGCCCCTGTTTCCCCTGCTTATAAAGAGGGACGGGGCGGACGTTTCGGCCTTCCAAGTGAACAAACTCCCACGATCTCTCCCACGACGCCGCGTTTGACGCGTGCCGTTCTGGGCGTGCGCGGTGGGGGCGGAGTTAGATTCGGCGTGACCTAGGCCGTGCGTGCCCGTGCACTGTTTTGGACCTGGCCCAACAGCGCTCGGCACCGTGTATGGCCCAGGCCCGGGGGCTCCTGTCGGTGTACTAGAGTAGGGGTACCCTATTACCCCGAACTCGTGCACGGGCAGTTGCAGCGCCCCGCGGCAAGGCTTGCCGGGTTACTGCCAGGACCCTCCGTGGTTCCCTTGAAGACCATTCAAGAACAAAGTATTCAAATCAAAGCCCTGGCAAGAGGAGCTTGCCAGGAAGGCCAACCAAGGCCCCGGCAAGAGGAGCTTGCCGGGAAGAGACAAGACCCCGGCAAGAGGAGCTTGCCGGGAAGGCCACTCAAGACATACCAAGAAAGCTTGCCGCGACGCGCCCTGCGTCCTGGCAAGAACCGACGAGCGACAAGCTTCCAGACGCGACAGGACGACGGCCGCGGCAAGGAGCATGCCGCGGGAAACCCCCACTTCGTGCCCGCGCTCCAGCTCACCTGCTAACGTGTCGCTCTGGGACTCTCCCAGAGCGCACGTGGCGGGAGGCCGTGCAGCTAGGGGTACGTGGTGGCAAACGGAGATGAAGAGAAGCCCATCGTGGCAAACGGTGGCACTCCTAACGGTCACCTTTTGCACTGTTTGGGAGACTCAGATAGGCATTTAATGCCTTTGTCCCCTGTCGTCAGAGTTAGGTAGGGCGCACTGTATCCACAGTAGCGGTAGCTGCACCTACCACATCCTTTTCCATTTTTACCCTTCTTGTCTACGTTGCCCCCTGTCGGTGACCCCTTGAGAGTATAAAAGGAGGCCCAAGCGCAACGTAGGAAAGGGTTCGAAGAATTCAGAGGCTCGAGCAGTTCGGCTCATTCAACACCAGGAACACTCTCAAGCTCAGTCTGGCAGCGTCCATCGCTCCTGAGCAAGAATCCAATATACACAAACAAGCAGCAGTAGGGTTTTACGCATCCGTGCGGCCCAAAGCTGGGTAAAATCGCCCGCGTGCACTGCCTCGATCCGCTCTTTGTGCGCTCTCTGCCCCCCACCGAACCGAAAAGGGGCCCTGTCCCCATAGGTGTTGGCGGGAATCAGCATCGCCCCCGACAAAGTGCCTCCCGCGGCCGAATCTAAAAGATTTCTAGAAGCAAAATTTAATCCGGCATAAAAAATTTGTACGATCATCCATAAGTTCAAGCCATGAGTAGGGCAATTGCGAATCATTAATATCATTCTTTCCCAAGATTGGGCAACATGCTCATGATCAAGTTGTTTAAAATGCATAATATCATTCCTAAGAGAGATGATCTTAGCGGGAGGAAGATATTTAGAGATAAAAGCATCTTTGCACTTATTCCATGAATCAATACTATTCTTAGGCAAAGATGAAAACATAATTTTGCACGATCTCTAAGTGAAAACGGAAATAACTTCAATTTAATAATATCATTATCAGCATCTTTCTTCTTTTGCATCTCACACAAATCAACAAAGTTGTTTAGATGGGTAGCGGCATCTTCACTAGGAAGGCCGGATAATTGATCTTTCATAACAAGATTTAGCAAAGCAGCATTGATTTCACAAGACAAAACATCATTAAGAGGAGAAATCGGAGTACTAAGGAAATAATTATTATTGGTATTGGAAAAGTCACACAATTTGGTATTATCTTGCGCCATCGCGACAAGCAATCCAACACACAAGCAAACAAAAAGGGCAAGCAAAAGAGAGAGGAGATTGGGAAAGAGATGGCGAATAAAACAACAAGGGTGAAGTGGGGAGAGGAAAACGAGAGGCAAATGGCAAATAATGTAATGCGAGGGAGATGAGTTTGTGATGGGTACTTGGTATGTCTTGACTTGAGCGAAGACCTCCCGGCAACGGCGCCAGAAATCCATCTTTCTACGTCTTGAGCTTGGGTTGGTTTTCCTTGAAGAGGAAAGGGTGATGCAGCAAAGTACCGTAAGTATTTCCCTTAGTTTTTGAGAACCAAGGTATCAATCTAGTAGGAGGCTCCTCAAAAGTCCCACGCACCTACACAAACAAACAAGAACCTCGCAACCAACACAATAAAGGGGTTGTCAATCCCTTCACGGCCACTTGCGAAAGTGAGATCTGATAGAGATAATATGATAAGATAAATATTTTTGGTATTTTCATGATATAGATTGGAAAGTAAAATATGCAAATAAAAGTACATGGTAAACTTATATGACAAAAGATAGACCCGGGGGCCATAGGTTTCACTAGTGGCTTCTCTCAAGATAGCATAAGTATTACGGTGGGTGAACAAATTACTGTCGAGCAATTGATAGAAAAGCGAATAGTTATGAGATTAGCTAGGCATGATCATGTGTACATGCATCACATCCGTGACAAGTAGATCGACTCCTGCCTGCATCTACTACTATTACTTCACACATCGACCGACTCCTACCTGCATCTAGAGTATTAAGTTCATAAAGAACAGAGTAACGCATTAAAAAAGATCACATGATGTAGAGGGATAAACTCATGCAATATGATATAAATCCCATCTTTTTATCCTCGATGGAAACAATACAATACGTGCCTTGCTGCCGCTGCTGTCACTGGGAAAGGACACCGCAAGATTGAACCCAAAGCTAAGCACTTCTCCCATTGCAAGAAAGATCAGTCTTGTAGGCCAAACCAAACTGATAATTCGAAGAGACTTGCAAAGATAACTTAATCACACATAAAAGAATTCGGAGGAGATTCAAATATTTCTCATAGATAAACTTTATCATAAACCCACAATTCATCGGATCTCGACAAACACACCACAAAAAGAGTTACATCGAATAGATCTCCAAGAAGATCGAGGAGAACTTTGTATTGAGATTCAAAGAGAGAGAAGAAGCCATCTAGCTAATAACTATGGACCCGAAGGTCTATGGTAAACTACTCATAACTCATTGGAGAGGCCTTGGAGATGATGTAGAGGCCCTCCATGGTTGATTCCCCCTTCGGCGGAGCGCCGGCGAAGGCTCCAAGATGGGATCTCATGGATACAGAAGGTTGCGGCGGTGGAATTAGGTTTACGTGGTGCTCCTCGATGGTTTCAGGGTATGTAGGTATATATAGGAGGAAGAAGTAGGTCGGTGGATGCTCGAGGGTCCACGAGGGTGGGAGGCGCGCCCACCCCTAGGGGCGCGTCAGGCACCCTCGTGGCTGCCTCGTCTGTTGCTTGACTTCCACTCCAAGTCCCCTGGATTGCGTTTGTTCCAAAAAGATCGCTCCCGAAGGTTTCATTCCATTTGGACTCCGTTTGATATTCCTTTTCTTCGAAACACTGAAATAGGCAAAAAAAATAGCAATTCGGGCTGGGCGTCCGGTTAGTAGGTTAGTCCCAAAAATGATATAAAAGTGTAGAGTAAAGCCCATAAACATCCAAAACGGGTAATATAATAGCATGGAACAATCAAAAATTATAGATACGTTGGAGATGTATCATGCGTCACCGTTTGTCTAAAAAAGGGAGACTCTTATGTGATCAAATAAACAGATTGTTGTGTTATGCTTGGAATCTATGTGAAATTTATGATTTTACTTGTTGCTCTAAGAACCTTAAAAAACACCTTCCCTACCTATGTGAGTTCAATGAAAATGAAATCTTATCTTCTTATGCAAAGGGTGTTTATAATTACTATTATATTGAACAAATTGAAGAATTTATTGCTTTTAAGGGTGCTTATGAAGTTGCTTCTTTGATTGAAAAGTATCATATTACTCTCTACGAATCTGAAAATTTTGACATACTTAAATATTGCTATGAAAACTATGCTCATAATGTCTATGTGAAAGAATTTATTGAGAGAATGACTGTTGCTTTGGAAGAAAATAATGATATGCATGAATCTATAGATAATGATTTTGATGATTTGATTGAAATATCCCTTGATGAACATGATGCTTGCTATTCTTGTGGCCATGATGCCAATTTTTATGAAGATGAATTTGCTATAGTCCCTTATGTTAAACATGAGATCGTTGCTATTGCACCCACACTTGGTAGTTCCTTCAATGAAAAGCATGATTGCAATGATGTTACTATAAATTCTCTTGATGTCAATTGTGCTAATAATATGCAAAACCCTAATCTTGGGGATGCTAGTTTTGCTATGACTACTATTTGTTGCAATGATCATGAATGGGGTGATTCTTCTTTTGATCTTGAAAATTTATTTAAGCCATGAGATTGATAATAGTGTTTGCAATATTATTGAAAGTGGGTTTGGGAGAGTGTCAACTTTAGATCCCACATATTTGGAGAATGTTCAATCTTATGAAATTTTTGATAAAAGTGGGTTTGGAGAGGTCATGACTTTAGTTAATGTTAATCCCACCATTTTAGAAGAGTGTCAACTTTGCATGCATGTGGATCGTGTTGAGAATATGTTATGTGATAGCTATTTTGTTGAATTTGCCTATGGTCCTACATGTAATTATTATGAGAGAGGAAAATATGGTCGTAGAAATTTTTATTCTACTAAATTACCTCTCATCATGTTGAGATTGCTATCGTCTCTTTCTTCTTCCTTGCATATGCTAGTTTTTTCTTGACTTGCAAATTTGTTTGCTTATAATATACCTATGCATAGGAAGTATGTTAGACTTAGATGTGTTTGTCACGTGTTTCATGATGCTCTCTTTGCGCTTCAATTCTTGTCTTTCATGTGAGCATCATTAAAATTATCAATGCCTAGCTAAGAGGCTTTAAAGAAAAGCGCTTGTTGGGAGACAACCCAATATTTTTACTTACTATTACTCAATAAATATTTCATCTAGCTTCTGTTTAGACGTGTTTTCATGTTTTAATTAGTGTTTGTGCCAAGTAGAACCTATAGGATAACCTACAGTTATAGTTAATTTGATTCTGCTGAAAAATAGAAACTTTTGCATGCACTAAAATAATTTTAGTAATTCACAGAAACGTGCTTTTGTGTTGATTCCTATTTCTGTAGATCAATAGACAAATTTTCCAGGACTTCCTATTTTTCTAGGATTTTTAGAGTTCCATAAGTATTCGAGAGTTACAGATTGCTACAGACTGTTCTGTTTTTGACAGATTCTGTTTTTCGTGTGTTGTTTGCTTATTTTGATGCATCTATGGCTAGTATCGGTGGGTATGAACCATAGAGAAGTTGGAATACAGTAGGTTTAATATAAATATAAATAAATAATGAGTTCATTACAGTACCTTATATGGTGGTTTTTCTTTCCTGCACTAACGGAGCTTATGAGATTTCCTATTGAGTTTTGTGTTGTGAAGTTTTCAAGTTTTGGGTACGGACAATGGAATAAGGAGTGGCAAGAACCTAAGCTTTGGGATGCCCATGGCACACCAAGATATTCAAGGATAACCAAAAGACTAAGCTTGGGGATGCCCTGGAAGGCGTCCCTCTTTCGTCTTCGTCTATCGGTAACTTTACTTGGAGCTATAATATTATTCGCCACATGATATGTGTTTTGCTTGGAGCGTCATGTATGATATTAGTCTTTGCTTTTTAGATTACCACAATCATAATTGCTGTTCACACCTTTTCGGAGGAACCCACTTGATTTAGAATTTATTAGAATACTCTATGTGCTTCACTTATATCTTTTGAGCTAGATAATTTTTGCTCTAGTGCTTCACTTATATCTTTTAGAGCACGGCGGTGGATTAATTTTGTAGAAATTTTTGATCTCTCATGCTTCACTTATATTATTTTGAGATTTTCTTAGAACAGCATGGTATTTGCTATGGTTATAAAATTGGTCCTAGAATGATGGGCATCCAAGTTGGGTATAATAAAAACTATCATAGAAAGTGAATTGGATGCTATGATCAATTTGATACTTGATAATTGTTTTGAGATATAGAGGTGGTGATATTAGTCATGCTAGTTGGGTAATTGTGAATTTAAAAAATACTTGTGTTGAAGTTTGTGATTCCCGTAGCATGCACGTATGGTGAACCGCTTTGTGATGAAGTTGCAGCACAATTTTATTTATTGATTGTCTTCCTTATGAGTGGCGGTCGGGGACGAGCGATGGTATTTTCCTACCAATCTATCCCCCTAGGAGCATGCACGTAGTACTTTGTTTTCAATGACTTGTAGATTTTTTCAATAAGTATATGAGTTCTTTATGACTAATGTTGAGTCCATGGATTATATGCACTCTCACCCTTCCACCATTGCTAGCCTCTCTTGTGCCGCGCAACTTTCGCCGGTACTATACACCCACCATATACCTTCCTCAAAACATCCACCATACCTACCTATTATGGCATTTCCATAGCCATTCCGAGATATATTGCCATGCAACTTTCCACCATTCCGTTTATTATGACACGCATCATCATTGTCATATTGCTTTTGCATGATCATGTAGTTGACATTGTATTTGTGGCAAAGCCACCTTCATAATTTTTCATACATGTCACTCTTGATTCTTTGCATATCCCGGTACACCGCCGAAGGCATTCATATAGAGTCATATCTTGTTCTAAGTATTGAGTTGTAATCTTGAGTTGTAAGTAAATAAAAGTGTGATGATCTTCATTATTAGAGCATTGTCCCAAGTGAGGAAAAGATGATGGAGACTATGATTCCCCCACAAGTCGGGATGAGACTTCGGACTAAAAAATAAATAAATAGAAAGGCCAAATAAAAAAATGAGAGGAAAAGAGAGAAGGGACAATGCTACTATCCTTTTTACCACACTTGTGCTTCAAAGTAGCACCATGATCTTCATGACAGAGAGTCTCCTATGTTGTCACTTTCATATACTAGTGGGAATTTTTCATTATAGAACTTGGCTTGTATATTCCAATGATAGGCTTCCTCAAAACGCCCTAGGTCTTTTTGAGCGAGCAAGTTGGATGCACACCCACTTAGTTTCTTTTGTTGAGCTTTCATACATTTATATCTCTAGTGCATCCGTTGCATGGCAATCCCTACTCACTCACATTGATGTCTATTAATGGGAATCTCCATAGCCAGTTGATACACCTAGTTGATGTGAGACTATCTTCTCCTTTTTGTCTTCTCCACAGCCACCATTCTATTCCACATATAGTGCTATGTCCATGGCTCACGCTCATGTATTGCGTGAAAGTTGAAAAAGTTTGAGATTACTAAAGTATGAAACAATTGCTTGGCTTGTCATCGGGGTTGTGCATGATTAAATACTTTGGGTGATGAAGACAGAGCAACAGCCAGACTATATGATTTTGTAGGGATAACTTTCGTTAGCCATGCTATTTTGAGAAGACATGATTGCTTTGATTAGTATGCTTGAAGTATTACTATTTCTTATGTCAATATGAACTTTTATTTTGAATCATTTGGATCTGAACATTCATGCCACAATAAACAAAATTACATTGAGAATTATGCTAGGTAGCATTCCACATCAAAATTTTTGTTTTTATCATTTACTTACTCGAGGACGAGCAGGAATTAAGCTTGGGGATGCTTGATACGTCTCCAACGTATCTATAATTTTTGATTGTTTCATGCTATTATATTATCCATTTTGGATGTTTATGGGCTTTACTTTACACTTTTATATCATTTTTGGGACTAACCTACTAACCGGAGGCCCAGCCCGAATTGCTGTTTTTTTTGCCTATTTCAGTGTTTCGAAGAAAAGGAATATCAAACGGAGTCCAAACGGAATTAAACTTTCGAGAGCGATCTTTTTGGAACAAACGCAATGGGACTTGTAGTGGACGTCAAGCAACAGAGGAGGCGGCCACGAGGGTACCCGGTGCGCCCCCTAGGGGTGGGCGTGCCCCCCACCCTCATGGGCCCCTCGAGCATCCACCGACCTACTTCTTCCTCCTATATACCCACGTACCCCGAAAACATCCAGAAGCACCACGAAAACCTAATTCCACCGCCGCAACCTTCTGTATCCGCGAGATCCTATCTTGGAGCCTTCGTCGGTGCTTCACCGGAGGGGGAATCGACCATGGAGGGCCTCTACATCATCTCCAAGGACTCTCCTATGAGTTGTGAGTAGTTTACCACAGACCTTCGGGTCCATAGTTATTAGCTAGATGACTTCTTCTCTCTCTTTGAATCTCAATACAAAGTTCTCCTCAATCTTCTTGGAGATCTATTCGATGTAACTCTTTTTGCGGTGTGTTTGTTGAGATCCAATGAATTGTGGGTTTATGATCAAGTTTATCTATGAGAAATATTTGAATCTCCTCTGAATTCTTTTATGTGTGATTAAGTTATCTTTGCAAGTCTCTTCAAATTATCAGTTTGGTTTGGCCTACTAGATTGATCCTTCTTGCAATGGTAGAAGTGCTTAGCTTTGGGTTCAATCTTGCAATGTACTTTCCCAGTGATAGCAGGGGCAGCAAGGCACGTATTGTATTGTTGCCATTGAGGATAAAAAGATGGGGTTTATATCATATTGCATAAGTTTATCCCTCTACATCATGTCATCTTTCTTAATGTGTTACTCTGTTGTTATGAACTTAATACTCTAGATGCAGGCAGGAGTCAGTCGATGTGTGGAGTAATAGTAGTAGATGCAGGCAGGAGTCGGTCTACTTGTCACGGACGTGATGCCTATATACATGATGATGCCTAGATAATCTCATAACTATGCGCTTTTCTATCCATTGCTCGATAGTAATCAGTTCACCCACTGTAATACTTATGCTATCTTGAGAGAAGCCACTAGTGAAACCTATGGCCCCCGGGTCTATCTTTTGTCATATAAGTTTACCATGTACTTTTATTTGCATATTTTACTTTCCAATCTATATCATAAAAATACCAAAAATATTTATCTTATCATATTATATCTATCATATCTCACTTTCGCAAGTGGCCCTGAAGGGATTGACAACCCCTTTATTGCGTTGGTTGTGAGGTTCTTGTTTGTTTGTGTAGGTGCGTGGGACTTTTGAGGAGCCTCCTACTAGATTGATACCTTGGTTCTTAAAAACTGAGGGAAATACTTATGCTACTTTGCTGCATCACCCTTTCCTCTTCAAGGAAAACCAACACAAGCTCAATATGTAGCATTCATGCATGTAGTTGAATCAAAACCAGCATAGCCTCTATGATATTTATTTTCATGGTGTTCATATCCTACTCATGCTAGTATCCAATGTTGCTTATGCATAATGCATGTTCATGACCGTTGTTACTCTCTAGCTGGCCGCTTCTCAACCTATTTGCTAGCCTTCGCCTGTACTAAGTGGGAACTCTGCTTGTACATCCAAAAACGTGAAACCCAGGTTATTCCAGATGAGTCCACCATACCTTCCTATATGCGTTATTACCCTGCCGTCCTAAGTAAATTTGCATGTGCCATCTCTAAAAACTTCAAATAAATATCCTTTTTGTGTGCCAGGATCGTTCATAGAACGACAGGAGGTAGTCGGTATCTTCCATGCTAAGTGGGTTATTCTCAGGTCGAGTGTTTATTCACTTGCCATCGCACGAGAAAAGGGCAGTAATAGGGATGCCCAGTCCCTAACTGCAAAAAGAAAAGAGCTTACAAATAATCAAACAAAAACTCCCAATGGAGTCATAACCTTTACATTTCTGCTTGGGAACTACCACTAGTGTGTTTAGCATGGAAGATATTGATAATTGATGGTCGTGAAGTAAATGAGAAGGGTGCATGTCTCAAAATACCATTTACCTCTGTTTTAAAAACTTGAGCTCTGGCACCTCTGCAAATCACTGCTTCCCTCTGCAAATCACCTTCTCAAATAAGCGCCAAAACTTGAGAGCACTACTGTCATGCTGATGCATTGTGTATAGCTAATGTTGGGCGCATCATGACTGGTTCTTCTCTACCATGAATTACAATGTTTAGTCGCTGCTTGAACTTTGGGGGTGCTCTGTGTTTATGTTTTGCGGTCTCAGAAAGGGCTAGCGAGATACCATTATGGTCATATTATATCTTGGTTGTTTTGACAATGTCTTGCTATTTGAGATATATTATTATTGCTCTGTAGTTGTTTATGTCATTGATATGAGTTAATATAATTTTTAAGAGTTATTCTCGACATGGTTAGTTATAATCCTTGTTGAAAACCTGGGTGCTATTTAAGCTTATTTGTGAAACAAGAGCAAAAGGGTTCGTAAAAGTTTTTCTTTTTCACTTTCAGTTTATCAACTGAATTGCTTGAGGACAAGCAAAGGTTTAAGCTTGGGGGAGTTGATACATCTCCAACGTTTCTACTTTTCCTAGCGCTTTTCCTCTTGTTTCGGACTCTAATTAGCATGATTTGAATGAAACTAACGCGGACTAACGCTATTTTCAACAGAACTACCATGGTGTTGTTTTTGTGCAGAAATAAAAGTTCTCATAATGGAACGAAGCTTTGCGAGGATTTTTGTAGCGACCAGACCTCAAACAGTCTGATCTCTGTGCATCAGTGTCATTCCTGGATCGGTAATGCTGACACGCACAATACTTGAAGGTTTTATAACAGAGTAGCAATCACACACTTATTACATCAACTGTCTCAAAAGAGAACTTATTACAATAAATATGGCTTAAGGCCATCTAAATACGATAACAGCGGAAGGCATGGAAGATAAAGTGAGTCCATCAACTCCAACGGCATCACTGAGTGAAAGATCACGACCTAAGGCACCTTAGTCGTCATCTAAAAAGTCTGCAACATGAACGTTGCAGCCCAAAAATGGGTCAACACATGGAATATGCTGGCAATATAACACATAGAGAGTAATGAACAGAAATATACTATCACTACATGCATATATGGCTGGTGGAAAGATCTATGGTTACAGTTTTGCATAAATCCAATTTTTCCCTACAACAAAGGAATAAATTTTATTTAACTATCATGGTGGTTGTTAAACATTGAGAAGGTTACTCCAACTAAATCCCAATTAAGCTTCATCATTAACCCAATCAAATTTAAATTAAGTAACATGATGAGATTCACATGATGATCCAAGAAACTAGATACTCAAAACGTCCATAACCGGGGACACGGCTAACCATGATTAGTTTGTACACTCTGCAGAGGTTTGCACACTTTTCCCTGCAAGACTCGATCCCGTCTGTTGGATTTCTCGCACTACATGGTGTTTGAGAAACGGATGACTGAGACACAGTCTTTCAGAAGCATTAACTCTTTACTCTGGGTAGACAGTACCAACCTACATCCCCTACGTCTACTAGCCTACCACTGAAAGAGGTCACGCAACATACTCAATTATGCTAGAGCACATAGTAGCTTGCGGCTGCACACGGAAGTTTCTAGCATGAATAATCTTATGATCCCTTTGAGCCTGGGTGGCAGTCCATAGGAGAATCACACGGTACCCCGGGATTTCCAAAAATACAGGCAACACTAGGTTCCCCAGGTGCCTCAATCCACCCAGATGTGAATTAAAGTTGCCACCTTAAGTTGAACCATTAATTAACAATCTCACATCTGTCATGGATACACTCACCCAATCCACGTCTACAAGCATAGCATAGCAATATAAGCAAACATAGAAGTAACTCCCAAAGGTTTGATAATAAACAGGGCAATAGGTACTACCTCATCTACTTCCCAAAACCCACATATTAATCAGATCCTAACCATGCAATTATTTGAGGATTGATCTAATGCAATAAAACTGGGTAGTAAAGAGGTATGATCAAAGTGTTACTTGCCTTGCTGATGATCCGTGAAACCTAGAGACTCCTAGTAGCACACTCCACACTCCGGGTATTCTATCGCAAACAAACAAGCATACAATAAGCACTCATCTGATGCATAGGTAAGACAAAAATAAGAGACCTAATTAGAAAGTTCAACTTAAGAACTTCGGTTTGCAAAAAGAATCAAATCAAACGAAGCAACGAAACTCAAACGGCGAAAGAAACAAGCTTCCTTTACTAATCTGGACCTAAGTCAAAATTTACAGTAGCAAAAACTTTGTTTAAGTTGGTTAAACGGAAAGAGGGTTTCGAGACGAAACTCGAGGCGCTTGAATCGCCTGATTCCGATAAATGAGCGAAAAGATAAACTAAAATGAAAATCGGATCATAAATCGCGATCGAAAATAATTGCGAAAAACCCGAGAAAAAGAAAAACTGACGAACAGGCTAATGAACGAACGTTCGCTATCTGCGACTAAACGGTGAAAACTATTCATTAAAATGAACATACGGACCAACGTTCGCTAAATAACTAAACGCGAAAAAACCGAACCGGATCTAAAAAAAATGGATCTAGTGTTTCGAAAAAAACCAATCGGTTTTTCCGAGAAAACCGGCGGCGGCGGCTATACCTCCGGCGAGGTCCGGCGAGGCGGGCTCTGGAGGGGCGGAACGGGCGGCGGCGGCGGTGCGATGGGAGGCGGGGTCGGCGGCGATGGCTGGCGGCGGGGTGGCGTGAGGCGCGGCGGCTGCGGCGGCTAGCGGCGGCGGCGGGGTCGGCTGGGGCGGGGCTAGGGTTTGGGGGCGGCTCGGGCCTCTGCTTAAAAAGGTCGGTCGGGCGAAGTCCTAGTTGGGCACGGTCCGGCTAGGTCGGTTGATTTTTCTAAAATTATTCTGCATAGAAAAACAAATAAAAGAAATACTAAACAGACTCCAAAAATCCTGAAACAAATTTTCCCCGTCCTCTAAAAATAAGCTGGACAAGGTGAACATTTATTTGGGCCTATGATGCAATTTTGAAAAACGCATATTTTCCCAATTCAAATAAAATAGCGATAAAACTCCATATACGAAGATAAAATAATTAAATCAAAAGATCCTCTTTTCAAAATTTGAGAAAAACTCAATTATGAAAATAACGAAATCCCCAACTCTCTCCGTGGGTCCTTGAGTTGCGTAGAATTTCTAGGATCAAGCCAAAAATGCAATAAAATATAATATGCAATGATGATCTAATGTATAACATTCCAAATTGAAAATTTGGGATGTTACAAACCTACCCCCCTTAAGATGAATCTCGCCCTCGAGATTCGGGTTGGCTAGAAAATAGGTGAGGGTGGTCCTTCAGTAGGTCTTCCTCTTGCTCCCAGGTGGCTTCATCGTCGGTATGGTGGCTCCACTGAACTTTGCAAAACTTGATAACCTTGCTACGTGTGACTCGGCTGGCAAACTCGAGAATCTTCACTGGTTTCTCCTCGTAGGTCAAATCGCTATCTAACTGATTCGCTTCCAGTGGCACTGTATCTCTCAGAGGAATATCAGCCATCTCTGCGTGGCACTTCTTGAACTGGGAAACGTGGAACACATCGTGAACTCCTGACAATCCTTCGGGCAATTCCAACTTGTAAGCAACTTCTCCCATACGCTCCAAAACTTTGTATGGTCCCACAAAACATGGTGCTAACTTTCCCTTAATTCCAAAACGCTTAACTCCTCGAAGTGGGGACACTCAAAGATAAACTCTATCTCCAACTTCATAAACTGTCTCCTCGCGTTTAGAATCCGCATAGCTCTTCTGCCTGGAATGGGCTACCTTGAGCCTATCGCGAATCAACTTAACCTTCTCCTCAGACTCTTTTTTATCAAATCTAGTCCAAACAACTGACGGTCTCCAACTTTGTCCCACAACAACGGTGTCCTGCACCTCCTTCCATACAAAGCTTCGAAAGGGGCCATCTTCAAACTGGATTGATAACTGTTGTTGTAAGAGAACTCTGCATAAGGTAAATTGTCGTCCCAACTAGATCCATAATCTAGCACACAAGCTCTCAACATGTCCTCCAGAATCTGATTGACTCTCTCTGTCTGTCCATCTGTCTGTGGATGAAAGGCTGTACTGAACTCTAGCCTGCTACCCAAAGTTTCGTGCAACTGATTCCAGAACTTTGAGGTAAGCTGGGTTCCTCTATCTGATACAATGGTCCTCGGAACTCCATCCAAGCATACAATCCTGGTCATGTATATCTTTGCCAACTTAGCACTGGTGTAAGTGGTCTTCACTAGGATAAAATGAGCTACCTTTGTCAAACGATCAACTACAACCCATATCGAGTCATAGCCTGAATGAGTCCTAGGCAATCCCGTGATAAAATCCATGCCTAGCTTATCCCACTTCCATTCGGGTATCGGCAATGGCTGTAGCAGTCATGTTGGCTTCTGATGCTCTGCCTTTACTCTCTGACATACATCACAAACTGCGAGATACTCCGCAATATCCTTCTTCATTCCGGTCCACCAGAAACTGTCCTTCAAATCCAGATACATCTTGGTATTTCCTGGGTGAATCGAATACGGTGAATCATGGGCCTCTTGCAAAATCAACTTCCTGATCTACGGATCATTAGGCACATATATGCGGTCCTCAAACCATAGGGTATCGTGCTCATCCTCACGAAATCCCTTAGCTTTTCCTTTGCTCATCTTCTCCTTTATCTCGGCAATCTCCTTGTCAGTCTTTTGAGCTTCTCTGATCTTATCCATCAAAGTAGACTGAATCTCCAATGCTGCTTGATGTCTACTACACAACCTTCTTCTTGTAGACGTTGTTGGGCCTGCAAGTGCACATGTTTGTAGGACAGTAGCAAATTTCCCTCAAGTGGATGACCTAAGGTTTATCAATCCGTGGGAGGCGTAGGATGAAGATGGTCTCTCTCAAACAACCCTGCAACCAAATAACAAAGAGTCTCTTGTGTCCCCAACACACCCAATACAATGGTAAATTGTATAGGTGCACTAGTTCGGCGAAGAGATGGTGATACAAGTGCAATATGGATGGTAGATATAGGTTTTTGTAATCTGAAATAATAAAAACAGCAAGGTAACTAATGATAAAAGTGAGCGTAAACGGTATTGCAATGGTAGGAAACAAGGCCTAGGGTTCATACTTTCACTAGTGCAAGTTCTCTCAACAATAATAACATAGATAGATCATATAACAATCCCTCAACATGCGACAAAGAGTCACTCCAAAGCCACTAATAGCGGAGAACAAACATAGAGATTATTGTAGGGTACGAAACCACCTCAAAGTTATTCTTTTGGATCAATCTATAAAAGAGTTCGTACTAGAATAACACCTTAAGACACAAATCAACCAAAACCCTAATGTCACCTAGATACTCCATTGTCACCTCAAGTATCCGTGGGCATGATTATACGATATGCATCACACAATCTCAGATTCATCCAACCAACACAAAGTACTTCAAAGAGTGCCCCAAAGTTTCTACCGGAGAGTCAAGAAAATGTGTGCCAACCCCTATGCATAGGTTCATGGGCGGAACCCACAAGTTGGTCACCAAAACATACATCAAGTGGCACGTGATATCCCATTGTCACCATAGATAAACACGGCAAGACATACATCAAGTGTTCTCAAATAAAGACTCAATCCGATAAGATAACTTCAAGAGGGAAACTCAATTCAACACAAGAGAGTAGAGGGGGAGAAACAACATAAGATCCAACTATAATAGCAAAGCTCGCGATACATCAAGATCATGCAACACGAGAGAGAGAGAGAGAGATCAAACACATAGCTACTGGTACATACCCTCAGCCCCAAGGGTGAACTACTCCCTCCTCGTCATGGAGAGCGCCAGGATGATGAAGATGGCCACCGGTGATGGGTTCCCCCTCCGGCATGGTGCCAGAATGGACTCCCGAGAGGTTTTTGGTGGCTACAGAGGCTTGCGGCGGCGGAACTCCCGATCTATCTTGATATTCGATGGTTTTAGGGTATGTAGGCTTATATAGGCGAAAGAAGTCGGTCGGGGGGTGCTCGAGGGGTCCACGAGACCGGGGGGCGCCCTGTAGGGGGGGGGTGTGCCCCTATCTCTTGGGCTCCTCGAGTATCTTCTGACTTGACCTCCAAGTCTCCAGGATGATAATCTTCCAAAAAATCACGTTGCCGAAGGTTTCATTCCGTTTGGACTCCATTTGATATTCCTTTTCTTCGAAATACTGAAACAGGCAGTAAAACAACAATATGGGCTGGGCCTCCGGTTAATAGGTTAGTCCCAAAAGTAATACAAGAGTGTATAATAAAGCCCGTAATCATTCAAAACACATAGTAATATAGAATGAATGCTTCATAAATTATAGATACGTTGGAGACATATCAGCATCCCCAAGCTTAATTCCTACTCGTCCTCGAGTAGGTAAATGATAAAAGAAAGAATTTATGAAGTGTGAATGCTAGATGGTGCACAAGTTTGATCAATGATAATTTCAATCCCCTTTTCTAGCATGATAATATGTCATAACAGTAGTTCATCTCATAAAACTTCTCACGATAAAGTAATAAGCAATTCACATGTTAAAGCATAGACCATAAACTTTCTTGAAAACTAGCAAACTTCATTCTCAGTCATCAAACAATTGCAATTCATCTTATTTTCAGGAATAACAAAATCCACATACTCAACTATCATATAGTCTTCTACAATTGCTAACACTCAGGCAATACTAATGGTTATGGAGTTTCAATCGGACACTGAGAAAGATAGGGGCTTATAGTGTTGCCTCCCAACGTATTCACCTTTGGGTGATGTCAACAATAATAGTTCATGCTAACTTACATCCAATTGGATATATATATATATATATATATATATATATATCAGGATCACCCCAACACAAAGTGCTTGCCAAAGGATAAAATGAAAAAAGGAAAGGTGAAGATCACCTTGACTCTTGCATAAAGTAAAAGATAGGCCCTTCGCAGAGGGAAGCAGAGGTTGTCATGCGCTTTTAGGGTTGGATGCACAAAATCTTAATGTGAATGAACGTCACTTTATATTGCCACTTGTATACGGACCTTTATTATGAAGTCCGTCACTTTTATTGCTTCCATAACAAGAGATCGTATAAAGCTATTTTCTTCACACCAAAAGATCATACATATTTAGAGAGCAATTTTTATTGCTTGCACCGATGACAACTTACTTGAAGGATCTTACTCAATCCATAGGTAGGTATGGTGGACTCTCATGGCAAAACTGGGTTTAAGGATATTTGGAAGCAAAAGTAGTATCTCTACTTGGTGCAAGGAATTTTGGCTAGCATGAGGGGGAAAGGCAAGCTCAACATGTTTGAATGATCCATGTCAATATACTTTAACTGAGATGTCGGAAAACATAACCCATTACGTTGTCTTCCTTGTCCAACATCAACTCTTTAGCATGTCATACTTAATGAGTGCTCCCAATTATAAAAGATGTCTAGGATAGTGTATTTATATATGAAATCTCTCTTCCTTCAGAATTGTTCAAATGACCAATACAATGCTTGCTAACCTTCAATAGATTTACAACCTCTACTTCTTAGATGTGAAGTCATTACTCCCCATGGGATAAGAAAATGAGGCATATATAATTTCAAATTTATGACAATCAACTCATTCAACCATTTACTCATAGGATATAAGTGAAGCACAGGAGTAAATGACAAGCTACTCTAAAAAGATATAAGTGAAGATCAATGAGTAGCTAAATAATTATGTAGCTATGCGAAGACTCTCTCTCATTTAAGAATTTCAGATCTTGGTATTATAATCAAGCAGCAAGCAAAACAAAATAAAATGACATTGCAACGATAGCACAACTCATGTGAAGAAGCAAAAACTTAGGCTCAACCGATACTAACCGATAGTTGTCGAAGAAGAAAGGTGGGATGCCTACCGGGGCATCCCCAAGCTTAGATGCTTGAGACTTCTTGAAATATTATCTTGGGGTGCCTTGGGCATCCCCAAGCTTGAACTTTTGTGTCTCCTTAATTCCTCTCATATCATGGTTTCTCTATTTCTCAAAAAGCTTCATCCACACCAAACTCAACAAGAACTCGTGAGATAGGTTAGTATAAACCAATGCAAAACCTTATCTTTTTCTACTGTAACAAATCACTAAAATTATTATTAAACATTGAATACTAAATGCCTCTGCATATTTAATACTCCTATCCTCAAATAGAATCATTAAACAAGCAAACATATGCAAACAATGCAACCATAACAGCAATCTGTCAAAACAGTACAATCTGTAAATAATGCAAGAGTATCAATACTTCCCTAACTCCAAAAATTATGAAATAAAATTCCCACTGCAGTAAATTTATCAGAGCTCATTATGCAGAAGGTCTCATCATTATATCATTCTCTGACTTTTCTAGGGAATTTTTGCAACAACGGTAAACTTTCTGTTTTCAAACAGCAACATGTATATTAGCAAAATAAGCATGGCAAAGGCTATCCTTGACTTTTTTATTGAAACTAAAGATGCAAAACATTATTCTAAATAACAGCAAGCAAAAACTAACAAAATAAAATGACGCTCCAAGCAAAACACATATCATGTGGTGAATAAAATTATAGCTCCAAGTAAAGTTACCGATGAACGAAGACGAAAGAGGGGATGCCATCCGGGGCATCCCCAAGCTTAGGCTCTTGCCACTCCTTATTCCATAGTCCATCGAATCTTTACCCAAAACTTGAAAACTCCACAACACAAAACTCAACAAAAAACTCATAAGCTCCGTTAGTATAAGAAAACAAAACCACCACTTAGGTACTGTAATGAACTCATTCTAAATTCATATTGGTGTAATATCTACTGTATTCCAACTTATCTATGGTTCATACCCTCCGATACTACTCATAGATTCATCAAAATATGCAAACAACACATAGAAAATAGAATCTGTCAAAAACAGAACAGTCTGTAGTAATCTGTATCAAACGTATACTTATGGAACTCAAAAAATCGTACCAAATTAGGAAGTCCTAAGAAATTCGTGTACCAATCCAGAGCAAAAAGAATCAGATCAGAAGCACGTTTATGTGAATTAACAAAACTAATTTACTGGGTGCAAAAGTTTCTGATTTTCAGCAGGATCAACACAACTATCACCGTAAACTAATTTAAAGGTCTTACTTGGCACTTTATTGAAACAAAAGCTATAAAACATGATTAATACAGTAGCACAATCATGTGGACACACAAAAACAGTAAAGGTAAATATTGGGTTGTCTCCCAGCAAGCGCTTTTCTTTAATGCCTTTCTAGCTAGGCATGATGATGGCAATGATGCTCACATAAAAGATAAGAATTGAAACATAACGGGAGCATCATGAAGCATATGACTAGCACATTTAAGCCTAACCCACTTCCTATGCATAGGGATTTTGTGAGCAAACAACTTATGGGAACAATAATCAACTAGCATAGGAAGGTAAAACAAGCATAGCTTCAAGATTTTAAGCACATAGAGAGGAAACTTGATATTATTGCAATTCCTACAAGCATATATTCCTCCCTCATAATAATTTTCAGTAGCATCATGAATGAATTCAACAATATAACCAGCACCTAAAGCATTCTTTTCATGATCTACAAGTATAGAAAATTTACTACTCTCCACATAGGCAAAATTCTTCTCATTCGGAATAGTGGGAGTATCATAAGAGACTTGAACACTAAAAATTGTTTCCTCATTAAAAGAGTAATGTTCAGAAAAAGGGTAATCATAATCATGACAAGATTTGTAAATATAATCATCATTACTTTTTATAGCATAAGTTTCATCACAATAATCATCACAAGTAGCAACTTCGTTCTCATTATAATCGATTGAAACCTCTCCAAAGATAGTGGAATCACTAAATAAAGTTGAAACTCTTCCAAATCCACTTTCATACTCATCACAATAAGATTCAACATCCTCCAAAATAGTGGGATCACTACTTCCTAAAGTTGACACTCTTCCAAACCCACTTTCATAAATATAATCATCATAAGTAGGAGGCATGCTATCATCATAACAACTTTGCATATCAAAACTTGGGATGCTAAAAATATCATCTTCATTAAACATAGCATCCCCAAGCTTGGGACAAACATTAATTTCAGCAAAAAATTCTCAAATATTTCATCCTCATCAAACATAGCTTCCCCAAGCTTGGGCCCTTTCATATCATAAGCATAATCACTCTCATCATTAAAAATATGGATAGCACCAATAGTAAAGCAATTATCATCATCACAATGAGTAGTAGGAGCAACATCATTTGGGAGGGATACCTTTCTACCTTTGTTGCCCCTTCTTTTCTTTTTATTCTTCACATTATGTGTGGGTTCAACCTTCCTCTTTGAGCTCCTTATTGATGAGATTGGTTGGACAAAAAGCTCCTCCTCGTCCCCTGATTCATCATAAGAAATAATAGGAGGATATTGGGAAGTCTCTTCCCTTTCATTAGTATTCTCATCATCTTCTATTTGATTTCTTTTCTTTAGGTAATTGGCAATATAAGGATTTTCAATGCAATTCTCCGCACAAAACAAATAAATCTTTTCTAGATCAATATCAAGGAATTTCTTATGGGCAAATTCTGGAAGGTCCTTAAGTAAATGTTTCAACTCTTCATAACCCAAAAGAAAACTAAGTCCATTATAATGTGCAAGGGAAATCAAATCATCACACTTTTTGGACATGATTCGGTCATGAAACAATTTGCATTGGAGATGTAAATGACCACGTTCATTGCAAAGTTCACAAGTACGGCAAAGGAATTTTAAATTTTTCAGCACTCACACCTAGCCTTTCTTGCAACCATTTAGTTTCTAAATGCTTATGCCTCTTGCAATATATATCTTCTCTATTTGGTGTGTTCATGAAAACATGCACTCCACAAAAGTTGACATGCTCATAAGAGATATTTTCATCATAACTAGTGCAATCATCATTAGTACTATGGATATTCAAAGAGTTCATACTAACAACATTGCAATCATGCTCATCATTCAAAGATTTAGTACCAAGCATTTTAGTACCAAGCATTTTAATGCATTGTTCTTCTAGCACTTGAGCACAATTTTCCTTACCATCAAACTCATGAAAGATATTAAAAAGACGAAGCGTATGAGACAAACTTAACTCCATTTTTTGTAGTTTTCTTTTATAGACTAAACTAGTGATAAAACAAGAATCAAAAAGATTCGATTGCAAGATCTAAAGATATACCTTCAAGCACTCACCTCCCCGGCAACGGTGCCAGAAAAGAGCTTGATGTCTACTACAGAACCTTCTTCTTGTAGACGTTGTTGGGCCTGCAAGTGCACAGGTTTGTAGGACAGTAGCAAATTTCCCTCAAGTGGATGACCTAAGGTTTATCAATCCGTGGGAGGCGTAGGATGAAGATGGTCTCTCTCAAACAACCCTACAACCAAATAACAAAGAGTCTCTTGTGTCCGCAACACACCCAATACAATGGTAAATTGTATAGGTGCACTAGTTCGGCGAAGAGATGGTGATACAAGTGCAATATGGATGGTAGATATAGGTTTTTGTAATCTGAAATAATAAAAACAGCAAGGTAACTAATGATAAAAGTGAGCGTAAACGGTATTGCAATGGTAGGAAACAAGGCCTAGGGTTCATACTTTCACTAGTGCAAGTTCTCTCAACAATAATAACATAGATAGATCATATAACAATCCCTCAACATGCAACAAAGAGTAACTCCAAAGCCACTAATAGCGGAGAACAAACGTAGAGATTATGGTAAGGTACGAAACCACCGCAAAGTTATTCTTTCGGATCAATCTATAAAAGAGTTCGTACTAGAATAACACCTTAAGACACAAATCAACCAAAACCCTAATGTCACCTAGATACTCCATTGTCACCTCAAGTATCCGTGGGCATGATTATACGATATGCATCACACAATCTCAGATTCATCCAACCAACACAAAGTACTTCAAAGAGTGCCCCAAAGTTTCTACCGGAGAGTCAAGAAAACGTGTGCCAACCCCTATGCATAGGTTCATGGGCGGAACCCACAAGTTGGTCTCCAAAACATACATCAAGTGGCACGTGATATCCCATTGTCACCAAGATAAACACGGCAAGACATATATCAAGTGTTCTCAAATAAAGACTCAATCCGATAAGATAACTTCAAGAGGGAAACTCAATTCATCACAAGAGAGTAGAGGGGGAGAAACATCATAAGATCCAACTATAATAGCAAAGCTCGCGATACTGAAGGAAATATGCCCTAGAGGCAATAATAAAGTTATTATTTATTTCCTTATATCATGATAAATGTTTATTATTCATGCTAGAATTGTATTAACCGGAAACATAATACATGTGTGAATACATAGACAAACATAGTGTCACTAGTATGCCTCTACTTGACTAGCTCGTTGAATCAAAGATGGTTAAGTTTCCTAGCCATGGACAAAAGAGTTGTCATTTGATTAACGGGATCACATCATTAGGAGAATGATGTGATTGACATGACCCATTCCGTTAGCCTAGCACTTGATCATTTAGTATGTTACTATTGCTTTCTTCATGACTTATACATGTTCCTGTAACTATGAGATTATGCAACTCCCGTTTGCCGGAGGAACACTTTGGGTGCTACCAAACGACGCAAGTAACTGGGTGATTATAAAGGAGTACTACAAGTGTCTCCAAAGGTACATGTTGGGTTGGCGTATTTCGAGATTAGGTTTTGTCACTCCGATTGTCGGAGAGGTATCTCTGGGCCCTCTCGGTAATGCACATCACTATAAGTCTTGCAAGCAATGTAGCTAATGAGTTAGTTAGGGAATGATGCATTACGTAACGAGTAAAGAGACTTGCCAGTAACGAGATTGAACTAGGTATTGGATACCGACGATCGAATCTCGGGCAAGTAACATACTGATGACAAAGGGAACAACGTATGTTGTTATGCGGTTTGACCGATAAAGATCTTCGTAGAATATGTAGGAGCCAATATGAGCATCTAGGTTCCGCTATTGGTTATTGACCGAGAATATTTCTAGGTCATGTCTACATTGTTCTCGAACCCGTAGGGTCCGCACGCTTAAGGTTTCGATGACAGTTATATTATGAGTTTATGAGTTTTGATGTACCGAAGGAGTTCGGAGTCCCGGATGAGATCAGGGACATGACGAGGAGTCTCGAAATGGTCGAGACATAAAGATTGATATATTGGACGACTATATTCGGACTTCGGAAAGGTTTCGAGTGATTCGGGTATTTTTCGGAGTACCGGAGAGTTACGGGAATTCACCGGGGAGTATATGGGCCTTATTGGGCCATACGGGTATAGAGGAGAGAGGCCAAAAGGAAGGAGGCGCGCAGCGCCCCTCTGGTCAGAATTGGACAAGGGGTGCGGCCCCCTTTTTCCTTCCTCCTCTCCCCCTCTTTCCCCCTTCTCCTACTCCAACAAGGAAGGAGGGAGTCCTACTCCCGGTGGGAGTAGGACTCCCCTTGGCTCGCCCCTCCTAGGCCGGCCGCCCCCTCCCCCCTTGCTCCTTTATATACGGGGGCAGGGGGAACCTCTAGGCACACACAAGTTGATCTACGGATCGTTCCTTAGCCGTGTGCAGTGCCCCCCTCCACCATATTCCACCTCGGTCATATCGTCGCGGAGTTTAGGCGAAGCCCTGCGCCGGTAGAGCATCATTATCGTCACCATGCCGTCGTGCTGACGGAACTCATCCCCAAAGCTTTGCTGGATCGGAGCCCGGGGATCGTCATCGAGCTGAACGTGTGCTGAACTTGGAGGTGTCGTACGTTCGGTACTTGGATCGGTCGGATCGTGAAGACGTACGACTACATCAACCGCGTTGTCATAATGCTTCCGCTTACGGTCTACGAGGGTACGTGGACAACACTCTCTCCCCTCGTTGCTATGCCATCACCATGATCTTGCGTGTACGTAGGAATTTTTTTGAAATTACTACGTTCCTCAACAGTGGCATCCGAGCCAAGGTTTTATGCGTTGATGTTATATGCACGAGTAGAACACAAGTGAGTTGTGGGCGATACAAGTCATACTGCTTACCAGCATGTCATACTTTGGTTCAGCGGTATTGTTGGATGAAGCGGCCCGGATCGACATTACGCGTACGCTTACGCGAGACTGGTTTTACCGCCGTGCTTTGCACACAGGTGACTAGCGGGTGTCTGTTTCTCCAACTTTAGTTGAACCGAGTGTGGCTACACCCGGTCCTTGCGAAGGTTAAAACAGCACTAACTTGACAAACTATCATTGTGGTTTTGATGTGTAGGTAGGAACGGTTCTTGCTCAGCCCGTAGCAGCCACGTAAAATTTGCAACAACAAAGTAGAGGACATCTAACTTGTTTTTGCAGGGCATGTTGTGATGTGATATGGTCAAGACATGATGAGATATAAGTTGTTGTATGAGATGATCATGTTTTGTTGAAGTTATCGGCAACTAGCGGAAGCCCTATGGTTGTCTCTTTGTTGCATAAGATGCAAGTGCCAAATAATTGCTTTACTTTATCGCTATGCGAATAGTGCAAGAATAGTTGGCGAGACGACCATGTGACGACACATTGATATAGATCAAGATGATGAAGATCATGGTGTCGTGCCGGTAACGATAGAGATCATGACAGTACTTTGGAGATGGAGATCAAAAGGCGCAAGATGATCATGGCCATATCATGTCACATATTTTGATTGCATATAATGTTTATCTGTTATACATCTTATTCTGTTTTGTTTGACGGTAGCATTATAAGATGATCTCTCACTAATTATCAAGAAGTGTTCTCCCTGAGTATGCACCGTTGCGAAAGTTCTTCGTGCTGAGACACCACGTGATGATCGGGTGTGATAGGCTCTACGTTCAAATACAACGGGTGCAAAACAGTTGCACACGCGGAATACTCGGGTTAAACTTGACGAGCCTAGCATATACAGATATGGCCTCGGAACACGGAGACCGAAAGGTCGAGCGTGAATCATATAGTAGATATGATCAACATAATGATGTTCACCATTGAAACTACTCCATCTCACGTGATGATCGGACATGGTTTAGTTGATTTGGATCACGTAATCACTTAGAGGATTAGAGGGATGTCTATCTAAGTGGGAGTTCTTAAGTAATATGATTAATTGAACTTTAATTTATCATGAACTTAGTCCTGGTAGTATTTTGCAAATTATGTTGTAGATCAATAGCTTGCGTTGTTGCTTTCATATGTTTATTTTGATATGTTCCTAGAGAAAATTGTGTTGAAAGATGTTAGTAGCAATGATGCGGATTGGATCCGTGATCTGAGGTTTATCCTCATTGCTGCACAGAAGAATTATGTCCTTAATGTACCGCTAGGTGACAGACCTATTGCAGGAGCAAATGCAGACGTTATGAACGTTTGGCTAGCTCAATATGATGACTACTTGATAGTTTTGTGCACCATGCTTAACGGCTTAGAATCGGGACTTCAAAGACGTTTTGAATGTCATGGACCATATGAGATGTTCCAGGAGTTGAAGTTAATATTTCAAGCAAATACCCGAGTTGAGAGATATGAAGTCTCCAACAAGTTCTATGGCTAAAAGATGGAGGAGAATCGCTCAACTAGTGAGCATGTGCTCAGATTGTCTGGGTACTACAATCGCTTGAATCAAGTGGGAGTTAATCTTCCAGATAAGATAGTGATTGACAGAATTCTCTAGTCACCATCACCAAGTTAGTAGAACTTTGTGATGAACTATAGTATGCAAGGGATGACGAAAACGATTCCCGAGCTCTTCGTGATGTTGAAATCGATGAAGGTAGAAATCAAGAAAGAGCATCAAGTGTTGATGATTGACAAGACCACTAGTTTCAAGAAAAGGGCAAAGGGATAGAAAGGGAACTTCAAGTAGAATGACAAGCAAGTTGTCACTCCCACGAAGAAGCCCAAAGCTGAACCAAAGCCTGAAACTGAGTGCTTACACTGCAAAGGAAATGGTCACTGGAAACGGAAATACCCTGAATATTTGGTGGATAAGAAGGATGGCAAACTAAACAAGGGTATATTTGATATACAGATTATTGATGTGTACCTAACTAGTGTTTATAGTAACCCCTGAGTATTTGATACTTGTTCGGTTGCTAAGATTAGTAACTCGAAACAGGAGTTACAGAATAAACAGAAACTAGTTGAGGGTGAAGTGACGATGTGTGTTGGAAGTGGTTCCAAGATTGATATGATCATCATCGCACACTCCTTTCGGGATTAGTGTTGAACCTAAATAAATGTTATTTGGCGTTTGCGTTGAGCATGAATATGATTTGATCATGTTTATTGCAATACGGTTATTCATTTAAAATCAGAGAATAATTGTTGTTCTGTTTAAATGAATAAAACCTTTGATGGTCATACACCCAATGAAAATAGTTTGTTGGATCTCGATCGTAGTGATACACATATTCATAATATTGATGCCAAAAGATGCAAAGTTGATAATGATAGTGCAACTTATTTGTGGCACTGCCGTTTGGGTCATATCGGTGTAAAGCGCATGAAGAAACTCCATAAAGATGGATTTTCGGAATCACTTGGTTATGAATCATTTGATGCTTGCGAACCGTGCCTTTTGGGCAAGATAACTAAAAATCCATTCTCCGGAACAATGGAACGAGCTACTGACTTATTGGAAACAATACATACCGATGTATGCGGTCCAATGAGTGTTGATGCTCGTGGCAAGTATCGTTATTTTCTAACCTTTACAGATGATTTGAGCAGATATGGGTATATCTACTTGATGAAACATAAGTCTGAAATAGTTGAAAAGTTCAAAGAATTTCAGAGTAAAGTGGAAAAATCATCATAACAAGAAAAATAAAGTTTCTACGATCTGATCATGGAGACGAATATTTGAGTTACGAGTTTGGTCTTCAATTAAAACAATGTGGAATAGTTTCACAGCTCACGCCACCTGGAACACCACAACGTTATGGTGTGTCCGAACGTCGTAATCGTACTTTACTAGATATGGTGCGATCTATGATGTCTCTTATCAGTTTACCACTATCGTTTTGGGGTTATGCATTAGAGACAGCTGCATTCACGTTTAATAGGGCACCATCTAAATCCGTTGAGACGACACCGTATGAACTATGGTTTAGCAGTAAACCTAAGCTGTCGTTTCTTAAAGTTTGGAGTTGCGATGCTTATATGAAAAAGGTTTTCAACCTTATAAGCTCGAACCCAAATCGGAGAAGTGCGTCTTCATAGAATACCCAAAGGTAACTATTGGGTACACCTTCTATCACAGATCCAAAGGCAAGTTATTTCGTTGCTAAGATGGATCCTTTCTAGAGAAAAAGTTTCTCTCGAAAGAAGTGAGTGGGAGGAAAGTAGAACTTGATGAGGTAATTGTACCTTCTTCCTTATTGGAAAGTAGTTCATCACAGAAATCAGTTCCAGTGATTCCTACACCAATTAGTGAGGAAGTTAATGATGATGATCATGAAACTTCAGATCAAGTTGCTACCAAACCTCGTAGGTCTTCCAGAGTAAGATCCGCACCAGAGTGGTACGGTAATCATGTTCTGGAAGTCATGTTACTAGACCATGATGAACCTACGAACTATGAGGAAGCGATGATGAGCCCAGATTCCGCGAAATGGCATGAGGCCATAAAATCTGAGATATGATCCATGTATGAGAACAAAGTATGGACTTTGATTGACTTGCTCAATGATCAGCAAGCCATGTTAAATAAATGGATCTTCAAGAGGAAGACGGACACTGATAGTAGTGTTACTATCTACTAAGCTCGACTTGTTGCGAAAGGTTTTCGACAAGTTCAAGGTGTTGAATACGATGAGATTTTCTCACTCGTATCGATGCTTAAGTCTGTCTGAATCATGTTAGCAATTGCCACATTTTATGAAATCTGGCAAATGGATGTCAAAACTGCATTCCTTAATGGTTTTCTTAAAGGAGAGTTGTATATGATACAACCAGAAGTTTTTGTCGATCCGAAAGGTGCTAACAAAATGTGCAAGCTCCAGCGATTCATCAATGGACTGGTGCAAGCATCTCAGAGTTGGAATATACGCTTTGATAAGTTGATCAAAGCATATAGTTTTGTACAGACTTACGGTGAAGCCTGTATTTACAAGAAAGTGAGTGGGAGCACTACAACATTTCTGATAAGTATATGTGAATGACATATTGTTGATCGGAAATAATGTAGAATTATTCTGCAAAGCATAAAGGAGTGTTTGAAAGGATTTCTTTCAAAGAAAGACCTCGGTGAAGCTGCTTACACATTGAGCATCAAGATCTATATAGATAGATCAAGACGCTTGATAAGTTTTTCAATGAGTACATACCTTGATAAATTTTTTGAAGTAGTTCAAAATGGAACAGTCAAAGAAAGAGTTCTTGCCTGTGTTGCAAGGTATGAAATTGAGTAAGACTCAAATCCCGACCATAGCAGAAAATAGAAAGAGAATGCAAGTCATTCCCTATGCATCAGTCATAGGTTCTATAAAAGTATGCCATGCTATGGACCAGAACTATTGTATACTCTGCCCTGGTTTGGCAAGGGAGTACAATAGTGATCTAAGAGTAGATCACTGGACATTGGTCAAAATTATCCTTAGTGGAATAAGGAGATGTTTCTCGATTATGGAGGTGATAAAAGAGTTCGTCGTAAAAGTTACATCGATGCAAACTTTTACATTGATCCAGATGACTCTAAGTATCAATCTGGATACATATTGAAAGTGGAAGCAATTAGGTAGAGTAGCTCCGTGCAAAGCATTGTAGACATAGAATATTTGCAAAATACATACGACTCTGTAATATGACAGACCCGTTGACTAAACCTCTCTCACGAGCAAAACATGATCATACCTTAGTACTCTTTGGGTGTTAATCACATAGCGATGTGAACTAGATTATTGACTCTAGTAAACCCTTTGGGTGTTGATCACATGACGATGTGAACTATGGGTATTAATCACATACAGATGTGAATATTAGTGTTAAATCACATGGCGATGTGAACTAGATTATTGACTCTAGTGCAAGTGGGAGACTGAAGGAAATATGCCCTAGAGGCAATAATAAAGTTATTATTTATTTCCTTATATCATGATAAATGTTTATTATTCATGCTAGAATTGTATTAACCGGAAACATAATACATGTGTGAATACATAGACAAACATAGTGTCACTAGTATGCCTCTACTTGACTAGCTCGTTAATCAAAGATGGTTATGTTTCCTAACCATAGACAATGTGTTGTCATTTGATTAATGGGATCACATCATTAGGAGAATGATGTGATTGACATGACCCATTCCGTTAGCCTAGCACTTGATCGTTTAGTATGTTGCTATTGCTTTCTTCATGACTTATACATGTTCCTGTAACTATGAGATTATGCAACTCCCGTTTGCCGGAGGAACACTTTGGGTGCTACCAAACGTCACAACGTAACTGGGTGATTATAAAGGAGTACTACAGGTGTCTCCAAAGGTACATGTTGGGTTGGCGTATTTCGAGATTAGGTTTTGTCACTCCGATTGTCGGAGAGGTATCTCTGGGCCCTCTCGGTAATGCACATCACTATAAGCCTTGCAAGCAATGTAGCTAATGAGTTAGTTACGGAATGATGCATTACGTAACGAGTAAAGAGACTTGCCAGTAACGAGATTGAACTAGGTATTGGATACCGACGATCGAATCTCGGGCAAGATACATACCGATGACAAAGGGAACAACGTATGTTGTTATGCGGTTTGACCGATAAAGATCTTCGTAGAATATGTAGGAGCCAATATGAGCATCCAGGTTCCGCTATTGGTTATTGACCGAGAATAGTTCTAGGTCATGTCTACATAGTTCTCGAACCCGTAGGGTCCGCACGCTTAAGGTTTCGATGACAGTTATATTATGAGTTTATGAGTTTTGATGTACCGAAGGAGTTCGGAGTCCCGGATGAGACCGGGGACATGATGAGGTGTCTCGAAATGGTCGAGACGTAAAGATCGATATATTGGACGACTATATTCGGAGTTCGGAAAGGTTCCGAGTGATTCGGGTATTTTTCGGAGTACCGGAGAGTTACGGGAATTCGCCGGGGAGTATATGGGCCTTATTGGGCCATACGGGAATAGAGGAGAGAGGCCGAAAAGAAGGAGGCGCACAGCCCCCCTCTGGTCCGAATTGGACAAGGGGTGCGGCCCCCTTTTCCTTCCTCCTCTCCCCCTCTTTCCCCCTTCTCCTACTCCAACAAGGAAGGAGGGAGTCCTACTCCCGGTGGGAGTAGGACTCCCCTTGGCGCGCCCCTCCTAGGCCGGCCGCCCCCTCCCCCCTTGCTCCTTTATATACGGGGGTAGGGGGGCACCTCTAGGCACACACAAGTTGATCTACGGATCGTTCCTTAGCCGTGTGCAGTGCCCCCCTCCACCATATTCCACCTCAGTCATATCGTCGCGGAGTTTAGGCGAAGCCCTGCGCCGATAGAGCATCATCATCGTCACCACGCCGTCGTGCTGACGGAACTCATCCCCGAAGCTTTGCTGGATCGGAGCCCGGGGATCGTCATCGAGCTGAACGTGTGCTGAACTCGGAGGTGTCGTACGTTCGGTACTTGGATCGGTCGGATCGTGAAGACGTACGACTACATCAACCGCGTTGTCATAACGCTTCCGCTTACGGTCTATGAGGGTACGTGAACAACACTCTCTCCCCTTGTTGCTATGCCATCACCATGATCTTGCGTGTACGTAGGAATTTTTTTGAAATTACTACGTTCCCCAATAGATACATCAAGATTGTGCCATAAAGAGAACACGAGAGAGAGAGAGAGAGAGAGATCAAACACATAGCTACTGGTACATACCCTTAGCCCCGAGGGTGAACTACTCCCTCCTCGTCATGGAGAGCGCCGGAATGATGAAGATGGCCACCGGTGATGGGTTCCCCCTCCGGCGGGGTGCCGGAACGGACTCCCGAGAGGTTTTTGGTGGCTACAGAGGCTTGCAGCGGCGGAACTCCCAATCTATATTGATATTCGATGGTTTTAGGGTATGTAGGCTTATATAGGCGAAAGTAGTCGGTTCGGGGGGTGCTCGAGGGGTCCACGAGACAGGGGGGCGCGCCCCCTATCTCCTGGGCTCCTCGAGTATCTTCTGACTTGACCTCCAAGTCTCCAGGATGATAATCTTCCAAAAAATCACGTTGCCGAAGGTTTCATTCCGTTTGGACTCCATTTGATATTCCTTTTCTTCGAAATACTGAAACAGGCAATAAAACAGCAATATGCGCTAGGCCTCCGGTTAATAGGTTAGTCCCAAAAGTAATATAAAAGTGTATAATAAAGCCAGTAATCATTCAAAACACATAGTAATATAGCATGAATGCTTCATAAATTATAGATATGTTGGAGACGTATCACTGCTACATAGCCTCTCGGAACTATCTCCAAACATAGCTCGCGAAGATCCTCGGCTAACTCCTTGGGTAACTCTCTGGTCAAGAGTGTGTTGACATGGCTCTTGTGGCTCAACGCATCGGTTACTACGTTAGCCTTTCCGAGGTGATAATGCAATCTCATATCATAATCCTTAATGAGCTCCAACCATCTCCTTTGCCTGAGATTTAACTCCTTCTGCGTGAAGATATACTTCAAACTCTTGTGATCTGTGTACACCTCATAAAGTTTTCTGATGAGAAAATGTCTCCATGTCTTCAATGCGTGCACTACGGCTACTAACTCCAAATCATGTGTAGCATAATTCAACTCATGGGGCTTAAGCTATCGTGAGGCATACAAAACAACTATTCCCTCCTGCATAAGCACTGCTCCAAGTCCTCGATGAGAAGCGTCGCAATATACTTCATAATCCTTGCGCTGATCTGGTAGAATCAACACCGGTGATGTAACCAAACATTTCTTCAACTCCTGGAAACTGGCCTCACATTCCTCGGTCCATTTGAATTTGATGTCCTTCTTCAACAACTCTGTCATGGGTTTGGCAATCTTCGAGAAATTCTCAATGAACCTCCGATAGTATCCTGCGAGTCCAAGAAAACTCCGGATCTCTCCAACTGATGTGGGTGCTTCCCAATGTGTCACAGTTACAACCTTGGTGGGGTGTACTGCTATTCATTCTTCGGATATAACATGTCCAAGGAATCCAACTTCCTTCAACCAAAACTCGCACTTACTGAACTTGGCATATAACTGATGTTCTCTGAGCTTCCCAAGTACCAAACGCAAATGCTCCTTATGCTCCTCTTTGTTCTTCGAGTAGACCAAAATATCATCAATGAACACCACGACGAACTTATCCAGAAACTCCATAAACACCTTGTTCATCATGTTCATGAAATAGGCAGGTGCGTTAGTCAGACCAAATGACATAACGGTATACTCATATAGCCCATACCTTGTGGTAAAAGCTGTCTTAGGTATATCCCGCTCTTGAATCTTTAGCTGGTGGTATCATGATCTCAGATCATTCTTGGAAAATACTTTAGCTCTTTGCAACTGGTCAAACAGATCATTGGTCATCGGTAGTGGGTACTTGTTCTTGATTGTCACTTCATTCAACTCTCGATAATCAACAACCGTCCTCAATGATCCATCCTTCTTTTCCACTAGAAGCACTGGTGATCCCCAAGGTGACGAACTTGGGCGAATATAGCCTTTATCCAGTAACTCCTTAATATGCTTCTTAATTTCCTCCAGATACTTTGCGAGCATCCTGTACGGTCTCTTAGATATTGGCCCTGTGCCTGGCAAAAGCTCAATAAAAAACTCAATGTCTCTATCCGGTGGCATTCCTGGCAACTCTTCTGGAAATACATCAGGGAAATCCTTCACCACTGGTACTTCCTCCTGTACAACTCCTGATAAGGAATTCACTTGAGTCCTCCTTGGCACATGCCAGGATACATACTTGATCCTTCTTCCTTCTGGGGTGGTAAGCAAAATCGACTTACTGGCACATTCAATGTTCCCTCCATACTTCGATAACCAATCCATGCCTAATATCACATCCAGTCCTTGTGACTCCAATACTATTAGGTCTGAGGGAAACACGTAGTTACCAATCCTTAATGGTAACTGATCACACCATAGGCTAGCCATATACTCAGCTCCTAGCGAGGTTACTAACATGGGTGACCTAAGGGCTTGGGTTGGTAGTTTATACTTATCCACAAATCCCCTTGATATGTATGAATGAGATGCACCAGTATCAAAAAGAATGATTGCAGTAAATGACTTAACCAAAAACTTACCTATTACTGCATTTGGCTGGGCTTCAACCTCCTCCACGCTAACGTGATTCACCTGTCCCCTGTTGAAAGGGTTAGGCTTCTTCCCAGAGCTTCCACTGCCATTTCCATTCTTTGCTTTAGGACATTCAGTGGCATAATGTCCAGTCTTCTGGCACTTGAAACAGGTAATGTGGCTTAGATCCCTCTTGGCTGGTGTTGATGGGTTGGCACGATTCTGTCCGTTGCTTCCTCCATTCCCATTGCCATTCTTGGGGCCACTATGGTTGTGCTAACTCCCTCCGTTGTGATTGTGACCTCCATGGGTATGCTGAAAAGGTCCTCCTGAGGTCGGGGTAAAACAAGGCTTCTGCTGAGCTCCAGAATTGTAGTTCCCTTGTCCATACTTCCTCTTGCGGCTGTCAATCTGCTGCTGCTTCCCTTCAATCATGAGAGCTCGGTCTACCAACTCCTGGTAGTTGTTGAAGGTTGCCGCCATCAACTGCATGCTCAGCTCATCATTCAGTCCTTCTAGAAACTTCTCCTGTTTAGCTGCATCCGTAGCAACGTCATCTGGGGCATAACGTGCTAGCTTACTAAAGTCATCCACATAATGGCCAACTGTACATCCTCCTTGGCATAAGTTGCAAAACTCACGCTTCTTCATGGCCATAGCTCCTGCTGAAACATGGGCAGTACGGAAAGCCTGCTGAAACTGATCCCATGTGACAGTGTCGATGGGGTAAGTGGCTATGAAATTCTCCCACCATGATGCTGCGGGTCCATTAAGCTGGTGTGCGGCAAAACGCACTCTCTCCACATCTGTGCATCCTGTAGTGGTCAACTCCCTCCCAACCTTGCGGAGCCAATCATCTGCAACTATCAGCTCAGTGCTACTAGAGAACACCAGCGGATTAAGCCTCAAGAAATGGGCTAAGTGATCAACAGGTGGTGGCAGTGGTTTGTTGTTGTTGTTGTTATTCCCCTGATTCTGATTGTGAACTAGTATCTGCATCATTGCATTCTGCTGCTGGATCAACTGAGTGAGCTTCGGTGGGAATGCAAATCCATTGTCACATCTCGGAGGCATCTGAGGGTTTAGAAAATATGAGAAAGTAGAATAGAATGAGGTCTAGAGAGATAAACACTCTGATCTCTGTGCATCAGAGGCTCTGATACCATTTTGTAGCGACCAGACCTCAAACAGTCTGATCTCTGTGCATCAGTGTCATCCCTGGATCGGTAATGCTGATACGCACAGTACTTGAAGGATTTATAATAGAGTAGCAATCACACACTTATTACATTGAGTGTCTCAAAAGAGAACTTATTACAATAAAAATAGCTTAAGGCCATCTAAATATGATAACAGCGAAAGGCTTGGAAGATAAAGTGAGTCCATCAACTCCAACGGCATCACCGAGTGAAATATCACGACCTAAGGCACCTTACTCATCATCTGAAAAGTCCGCAACATGAACGTTGCAGCCCAAAAACGGGTCAGCACATGGAATATGCCGGCAATGTAACACATAAAGAGTAATGAATAGAATAATACTATCACTACATGCATATATGGCTGGTGGAAAGCTCTATGGTTACGGTTTTGCATAAAGCCTATTTTTCCTTAAAACAAAGGAATAAATTTTATTTAACTATCATGGTGGTTGTTAAACATTGAGAAGGTTCCTCCAACTCAATCCCAATTAAGCTTCATCATTAACCCAATCAAATTTAAATTAAGCAACATGATGAGATTCACATGATAATCCAAGAAACTAGATACTCAAAACGTCCATAACCGGGGACACGACAAACCATGATTAGTTTGTACACTCTGCAGAGGTTTGTGCACTTTTCCCCGCAAGACATGATCTCCTCCGTTGGATTTCTCACACTACATGGTGTTTGAGAAACGGATGACCGACACACAGTCTTTTAGAAGCATTAACTCTTTACTCTGGGTAGACAGTACCAACCTAGATCCCCTACATCTGCTAGCCTACCACTGAAAGAGGTCACGCAACATACTCAAGTATGCTAGAGCCCATAGTAGCTTATGGCTGCACACGAAAGTTTCTAGCATGAATAATCTTATGATCCCTTTGAGCCCAGGTGGTAGTCCATAGGAGAATCACACGGTACCCCAGGATTTCCAAAAATACAGGCAACACTGGGTTCCCCAGGTGCCTCAATCCACCCAGATGTGAATTAAAGTTGCCACCTTAAGTTGAACCATTAATTAACAATCTCACATCTGTCATGGATACACTCACCCATATGCATATGAGACAAACACACACATATCACTTCAATCAATTCAAACAAGGGCATACAACGGTCTAACTATCATTACAAGGTGCTCGGACTATACTATATACATGGGGGAATACTACTACTGTTATGGTGGTCGACTAGAAAAATTGATCGGTCAAAGACTCCATGATATCTGGTCCTGCTTCATCAACAAAGTCATCATCGCTATCATCGGGGTCTGAGCCGGTGTCGTCGATGATGATGTAGTTCTCTGGGCAAGTGCAATAGTCGTCTTCTCCTCCTGGCGCGGGGTATCCCATGAATACTTTTAGCTTCTTCTTCAGGTCATCATTCTTCTCCACGAGTGTCATCATTTCCTCCTCATATCCATCGCGTGTAGTCTTGAGTTCTTCTTCTAGTTCTGTGATCTTGGTCATTGCCTTCTTCAGATCTATCGTGCCTGCGCACATCTGGTTCTCCTGGCGGCGAATGTGCTGGTTTAATTCCTCGATGAAAGCTGCAATTGATCTATCATTCCTGGTGCTGATAATCTCCCATTGCTCATCTCAGCGCCCACAAATTTGGTAAATAGTATTGAGGGAGTCCTGGACTAGGGGGTGTCCGGATAGCCGAACTATCACCGTCGGCCGGACTCCAAGACTATGAAGATACAAGATTGAAGACTCCGTCTCGTGTCCGGATGGGACTTTCCTTGGCGTGGAAGGCAAGCTTGGCGATACAGATATGTAGATCTCCTACCATTGTAACCGACTCTGTGTAACCCTAGCCCTCTCCGGTGTCTATATAAACCGGAGGGTTTTAGTCTGTAGGACGAACAACAATCATACCATAGGCTAGCTTCTAGGGTTTAGCCTCTCTGATCTTGTGGTAGATCTACTCTTGTACTACCCATATCATCAATATTAATCAAGCAGGAGTAGGGTTTTACCTCCACCAAGAGGGCCTGAACCTGGGTAAATCTCTAAAAACATCGTTACCCTTGTCTCCTGTTACCATCCGCCTAGACGCACAGTTTGGGACCCCCTACCCGAGATCCGCCGGTTTTGACACCGACATTGGTGCTTTCATTGAGAGTACCTCTGTGTCATCGCCTATAGGCCCGATGGCTCCTTCGATCATCAACAACAACGCGGTCTAGGGTGAGACTTTTCTCCCCGGACAGATCTTCGTATTCGGCGGCTTTGCACTGCGGGCCGATTCACTTGGCCATCTGGAGCAGATCGAAAGCTACGCCCCTGGCCATCAGGTCAGATTTGGAAGTTTGAACTACACGGTTGACGTCCGCGAAGACTTGATCTTTGACGGGTTCGAGCCACAGCCAAGCGCGCCGCACTGTCACGATGGGCATGATCTAACTCTGCCGCCGAACAGTGCCCTGGAGGCCGCACAAGTGTCTGCTCCGACCCTTAGCTCGGAGCCGACTGCGGCGATCGAGGACGGGTGGCTGGACACCGCCTCGAGGGCTGCCACCTCTACGGTGATAGAGCTGAATACCAACCCTGTCCTTCACAAAGCCCGTGACTCCGAGGTGCCGGACTCCTCTCCGGACTCCGAACCTCCCGCGCCCCTGCCAATCGAATCCGATTGGGCGCCGATCATGGAGTTCACTGCCGCAGACATCTTTCAGCACTCGCCCTTTGGCGACATCCTGAATTCGCTAAAGTGTCTCTCCTTATCAGGAGAGCCCTGGCCGGATTATGGTCAGGAAGGTTGGGATGCGGACGACGAAGAAATTCAACACCCACCCACCACCCACTTTGTTGCCACTGTCGATGACTTAACCGACATGCTAGACTTCGACTCCAAAGACATCGACGGTATGGACAACGATGTAGGAGATGACCAAGACCCAACGCCTACAGGGCACTGGAAGGCCACCTCGTCATACGACATATACATGGTGGACATCCCAAAGGATGGGAATGGTGATGGAACAACGGAGGATGACCCCTCCAAGAAAAAGCCTAAGCGCCGGCGTCAGCGGCGCCGCTCTAAATCCCGCCACAGCAAGAATGGAGATTCCGGCACCGGAGACAATAACACCCCGGACAGTGCCGAAGACAACACCCTCCAGCAGGATTCAGCGCAGTAGGATGGAGAAGACAGCCCTCATGAGAGAGCGGCAGACAGAGAGGTAGAGGACGATAATTATATGCCTCCCTCCGAAGACGAGGCAAGCCTCGACGACGACGAATTTGTCGCCTGAGGATCCCTCGAACAAGAGCGTTTCAAACGCAGGCTTATGGCCATGTAAAGCAGCCTCAAGAAAAAGCAGCAACAACTTAGAGCTGACCAAGACTTGCTAGCCGATAGATGGACTGAAGTCCTTGCGGCCGAAGAGTATGAACTTGAACGCCCCTCCAAAAGCTACCCAAAATGCAAGCTACTACCCCGATTAGAGGAGGAAGCACATAAACCTACATCACCAGCGCACAATACGGTCGACCGGCCACCTCGTGGCCGCGACAGAGAGGCCTCTAGGCCCTCCTCTAAAGCCGCACCCCGGCGTCGCTCGAAAAGTACAAAGCCACGGGGGAATGCGCCGGACTTATGAGACATACTGGAGGATAAGGCAAGACAAACAAGATTGATCTACGGATCGCGCGGGCGCCCCACGATACGTGACGACAACCGTCACGCCGGATACAGCAATTCCGGCCGGGCCGAACACAGTAGACAAAGCTCGTTTGAGCTGCGTCGTGATATAGCCCAATACAGAGGCGCCGCACACCCACTATGCTTCACAGACGAAGTAATGGATCATCAAATCCCCGAGGGTTTCAAACCCGTAAACATTGAATCATACGATGGCACAACAGATCCTACGGTTTGGATCGAAGACTATCTCCTTCACATCCACATGGCCCGCGGTGATGATCTACATGCCATCAAATACCTCCCACTCAAGCTTAACGGATCAGCTCGGCATTGGCTCAACAGCTTGCCAGCAGAATCAATTGGGTGTTGGGAAGACCTAGAAGCCGCATTCCTTGATAACTTCCAGGGCAGATATGTGCGACCACCAGACGCCGATGACCTAAGCCACATAATTCAGCAGCCAGACGAATCGGCCAGACAATTCTGGACACGGTTCTTAACCAAGAAAAATCAAATTGTCGACTGTCCGGATGCAGAGGCCCTTGCAGCCTTCAAACATAACATCCACGACGAGTGGCTTGCCCGGCACCTAGGACAGGAAAAGCCGAAATCCATGGCAGCCCTCACATCACTCATGACCCGCTTCTGCGCGGGAGAGGACAGCTGGCTAGCTCGCAGTAACAACCTGGCCAAAAAGTCTGGTAGTTCGGATACCAAGGACAACAATGGTAGGTCGCGCCGCAATAAGAATAAGTGCTGCATTAACGGCGATAATACTGAAGATACGACAGTCAATGCCAGATTCAGTGGCTCTAAAACCGGTCAGGGGAAAAAGCCATTCAAAAGAAATACTCCGGGCCCGTCCAATTTGGACCGAATACTCGATCGCTCGTGCCAGATACACGGCACCCCCGAAAAGCCGGCCAAACACACCAACAGGGATTGTTGGGTGGTCAAGCAGCCAGGCAAGTTAATTGCCGAAAACAATGACAAGGGGCTACATAGCAATGACGAGGAAGAGACCCAGCCGCCGAACAATAGAGGACAGAATCGGTTCCCCCCACAAGTGCGGACAGTGAAGATGATATACGCAACCCACATACCCAAGAGGGAGCGAAAGCGTGCACTCAGGGACGTATATGCGATGGAGCCAGTCGCCCCAAAGTTCAATCCGTGGTCCTCATGCCCGATCACTTTTGATCGAAGGGACCACCCCACTAGCATCCGCCATGGCGGATTCGCCGCATTGGTTCTAGACCCAATCGTCGATGGATTTCACCTCACTAGAGTCCTGATGGATGGTTGCAGCAGCCTGAACCTGCTTTATCAGGATACAGTGTGCAAGATGGGCATAGACCCCTCAAGGATTAAACCCACGAAAATGACCTTTAAAGGCGTCATACCAGGTGTAGAGGCCAACTGTACAGGCTCAGTTACACTTGAAGTGGTCTTCGGATCCCCGGATAACTTCCGAAGCAAGGAGTTAATCTTCGACATAGTCTCGTTCCGCAGCGGCTATCACGCACTGCTCGGACGAACCGCATTTGCAAAGTTCAATGCGGTGCCGCACTACGCATACCTAAAGCTCAAGATGCCAGGCCCTCAAGGAGTCATTACGGTCAACGGAAACACCAAATGCTCTCTCCGAACGGAGGAGCATACAGCGGCTCTCGCAGCAGAAGTACAAAGTAGCCTCTTAAGGCAATTCTCGAGTCCGGCTGTTAAGCGGCCGGACACCCTCAAGCGCGCCCGAAGTAACCTACAGCAAGACCACCTGGCACGTTCCGAGCACGCGTAGCAATATGGCCCCAACCCCAGCCCTCGCGAAACCGCAAGACCAGTACTACGCGTACATAATTACGCTCTGGAGATACCATGGGCATAGGGGTAGGGGCACGACCATGGCATGCCCGGAGAGCGGCTCAACCGCACCAGGGGCTCCCAATTGTGTCATTCTTTTTTCTCTTACTAATAGGACTCCGTTTTCCAGAAGCCCTGTCCGGCAGTAGACTTGCTGAACTCACGATGCAACAGCCAGGGAAGCAGAAAAGCTATGTCGAGTATCCAGGTGGTCTCTATTACGAGCATTATACCTGTTTTACATACCATCCCGCAGCCTACCCCCTGGAGGGGGACATGTTAAATAGTCCCATCCCTTGCTTATCGCACTATTTGTATCGTTCTGCTTTCATTGCAATATTTTTGAATAAACAATGCATCACTTTTTACCTATTATTGCATTCCTTTTTTTATCTATATATGCTCACTTGTGACATGTTGCACCCGTACGCTTTGGTACGGCCAAATACACCAGGGGCTTAAGTTCCCCAAAATATGGTGTGATAAGTCCGAACACTTTCACAAGTGTGACACCCCGAACTTATAGCATTATATGCATCGGCTCCGAATCATGTCTTGGGTCAATAGTTGGGTTTGCCCGGCTCCCATGTTTTGGTACCTTACGTTCCCCTATATCGGCTAAGGTAGCACTAGGAGAACCACTGCGATTGTGCCCTAGTTGAGCTGGATTGAGCACCTCAGTGGAGAAAGCTAAAACTGACCGTCATGATAGGGCGAGAGCCGGTCGCTGTTCGAGAGGTTTTTTCGAGTCCCTAAAGACTTATGCCGCTTAGAACGAGGAGCCGGCTTTGTCCGGCCCCAGGCGTGGATAGCGCCCCGAATTCGGTCTTCCGAACACTAGGGGCTTCGCCGAAATTTAATATTATAGAATTCTATGGCTAAGTGGGAGTGTTCAAGCATTATAAGTCCGGTTGCCTCGTTCGTTGTGTTGAGCGCCTCCCTCGAATAACCCAAAAATGGGAACAAGAGCGCTCAAGTTTATCCCGAACACCCCAGCACTCGTGGCATGGGGGCTGAAGCCAACGACTTGCCATCTCTAAAATTTGATAAATGGCCGCACAGAAGGTAATATTTTAAATTAACAAGCGTTGCTTAGTGCATATGAACAAAGTTTTCAGCGCACAGGATAACAAAATACGAGTCTACTAAAATATTACATCTTTGGAGCATTCACCCGCTATAAGGCGGGCACCCTTCAGGACACCCTTATAATACATCTCGGGCGTGCGATACTCCTTGCCCGACGGTGGCGCGTCCGTCACAAGCTTCTCGGCGTCCATCCTGCCCGAGTGCACTTTAGCACGGGCAAGAGCCCGACGGGCACCTTCAATGCAGGCGGAGTGCTTGATGACTTCAACCCATGGACAGGCGTCCACAGCCGCCGCACCAGACTAAAGTAGCTCCCAGGCATGGCTTCTTTGGGCCACAGCCAAACTATGAGGCCCTACATGGCCTGTTCGGCCACCTTGTGGAGCTCGACCAGCTGCTTCAGCTGGTCGCTCAGGGGCACCGGATGTCCGGCCTCAGCATACTGAGACCAGAATACCTTCTCCGTCGAGCTCCCCTCCTCGGCCCGGTAGAATGCGGCAGCATCAGACACACTGCGGGGCAGATCTGCGAATGCTCCTGGAGAGCTTCGGATTCGGGTAAGTAACAAGTAATTCACTTTCACGTGCTTGCTTTGCATGAAGAATGCCTTACCCGCCGCTATCTTCTTTATCGCCTCAATCTCCTGGAGGGCTTTTTGGGCTCGGCCTTGGCGGCTTTGGCACTCTCAAGAGCCGAGGCGAGCTCGGACGCTCGAGTCTTCGAGTCACGCTTCAAACTCTCGTGTTTTTCCACGAGAGCTTGGAGCTCTTGCCGCACCTCCGCCACCCGCGCCTCCTGCTTCTCTCGATCGGTGCGTTCCGCAGCCGCATTACATTCGGCCTCGGACACCGCTTCCTTCAGGGTCGCCACCTCATTCGCGGCCCCTGCAATACCCATGTTATTCCTGTCATTTTTGCAACCAAATCCTTTTCTATAAGGTATTACTTTAATAAGGTATTACTTACCTTCCTTGTCCTCGAGCTGCTTCTTGGCACGGGCGAGCTCGTTCTCGGACCGCTCGAGGCTCTGCTTCAATGCATTGACCTCCGCAGTCAGTGCGACAGAGGTTAGCAGCGCAGCCTGCATTCCCATATTGACATTCTTATGTTAGACTCCTGCGTATATCTTATTAGATCCTCAGTTCGGCTTTTCTTTCCGAACACCAAACCGAGCATCAGGGGCTACTATCTATGCGGTACTATTTTACATATCTTAAATTCCTTACCTCAAAGCATGTTAAAAGGCTGGTACAGGCTTCAGTCAGCCCGCTCTTGGCTGACTGAACTTTCTGAATCACCACACTCATAACAGTGTGGTGCTCCTCGTTGATGGAAGCGCCGTTGAGCGCCTCCAGCAAATTATCCGGCGCCTCCGGTTGGACGGAGGTCACCGGTGTCGCAGTCTTGCCGTTCTTACGAAGGGGCCACCCGCCGGACTCCGGAACCACTAAAGGTTCCGGTGCGAAGTCCGGTCCAAAGTCCGGGAGGTTGCCATGCGGCACCTCCGGGACCTCCTCCTCCTGGCTGGGCCCCTTCCGGGACCCCGCCTCAGCGTCGTCTGCGTCACGGGGGGAGGAGGTGGTCAGAAGTGAAGCGGTATTCACATCCGACGAATCCAAGGAGCCGCTCGACGAAGTGGGGAGATCATCCTTGGGCGGGATACATAGTTGTATTCGGCGTTAGAAGACACTATGCAACGAAAGAAAAATCATGAGTTATTCTGGAATCCAGACACTTACGATCTCGCCAGGGGCTTGGCCCTCGAGGGCCACTCCTCTTCGCCGTCGACGGCGTTGGTGGAACAGTCCGGAGGAAGGGTCCTTCCCTTCTTGGACCCTCCGACCTCCCCAGTTGAGGAGGTGTTAGGGAAGGGGAGAGGCCTCTTTTTTCTCCTCCTCGTCTTCGCGGGAGGAGTCCGCCTCGGAATCATCGAACGATGAGTCCGATAACACCTGGCGCCGGGAACTCCTCCGAGTTCCCGTGGCCTTCTTCTTGGCCTTCTTCTCCGGCACCAGTAAGGCGCCGGAGCCAGCAGTCCCGTTAACCGGGCATACGCTGGGTCTTTGGGCAAGGGAGCTAGACAGTTAACCTGCCCAGACGTCTTCTGCCAGGCCTGCTAAAGGTAAAGGGAGTTTAGATCTCGCATAGAGTCAAACTATGAAAAACAAGTGTCCCGTAAAGGGTAAAATAGCTTACCTCGCCGGCTTGACGTTGCGAGCTGAATCCGCGATCTTCGGTAGCGGATGCGGGAGCCTCGGCACCCTTGAACAGCACCTTCCAGGCATCTTCATACGTAGTGTCGAAGAGCCTGCTCAAGGTCTGGTGCTGTGCCGGATCGAACTCCCACAAGTTGAAAGCCCGTTGTTGGCACGGGAGAATCCAGCGGATGAGCATGACCTGGACTATGTTGACAAGCTTGAGCTTCTTGTTCACCAGGGTTTGGACGCAGGATTGGAGTCCGGTCAGCTCCTCCGAATCACCCCATGATAGGCCCTTCTCTTTCTAGGAGGTGAGCCATGTGGGGATACCAGATCTGAATTCGGGGGCCGCTGCCCATTCAGGGTCACGCGGCTCGGTGATATAGAACCACCCCGATTGCCACCCCTTTATGGTCTCCACAAAGGAGCCTTCGAGCCATAGGACGTTGGGCATCTTGCCCACCATGGCACCTCCGCACTCCGCTTGGCGGCCGCCCACTACCTTCGGCTTGACATTAAAGGTCTTCAGCCATAAGCTGAAGTGGGGCTGGATGCAGAGGAAGGCCTCGCACACGACGATGAACGCCGAGATGTTGAGGATGAAATTCAGGGCCAGATCGTGGAAATCCAGGCCATAGTAGAACATGAGCCCCCGGAGAAATGGGTGAAGAGGAAAACCTAGTTCGCGGAGGAAATGGGTGAGGAATACCACCCTATCATGGGGCCCGGGGGTGGGGATGAGCTGCCCCTCGTCGGGGAGCCGATGCGCGATGTCGCTGGACAAGTATCCGGCCTTTCGCAGCCTCTTGATGTGCCCCTCCGTGACGGAGGAGGCCATCCACTTGCCTCCCGCTCCGGACATGGCAGGAGAAGGTTGAGGCGAGATGTGCGAACTTGGGTGCTGGAGCTCGAGTGCACGGAGATGGATAAGCAAAGGAGGAAGAAGGCATAGGTAAAAAGGTGGATCCTTATCCCCTTATATGGGCGGACGAAACTATGCATCCCCACCAGCCTGGTAAAACTCGCTTACCTCCCAAGCGCCCTAATCAATGGCGCGGTTGGGTTACCCACGCCCGTATTGATGAGGATCCCGGAATAAGGGGACACGATCTCTGCTTTGACAAGACGTGCCAAGGAAACCGCTTCGCTAAACGTGCTGAGGTGGAACAATAAAAACAATTCGAATAAAGGCTTGGTCGTGGTGTGACGTCATGCCACGAAATACGTCAGCAGATTGAACTTGTGTAAATATTATTCTCTCTACGGTGGTGTGTGGAACTTATTTTGGAGAGCCGGACACTATCCTGGTGTTCACAATCTTCTATGAAGTATTCGGAGGAGGAGCCCGCCTTGCAATGCTGAAGACAATATGCGCGCCGGACTCGTCGTCATTGAAGCCTGGTTCAGGGGCTACTGAGGGAGTCCTGGACTAGGGGGTGTCCGGATAGCCGAACTATCACCGTCGGCCGGACTCCAAGACTATGAAGATACAAGATTGAAGACTCCGTCCCGTGTCCGGATGGGACTTTCCATGGCGTGGAAGGCAAGCTTGGCGATACGGATATGTAGATCTCCTACCATTGTAACCAACTCTATGTAACCCTAGCCCTCTCCGGTGTCTATATAAACCGGAGGGTTTTAGTCCGTAGGACGAACAACAATCATACCATAGGTTAGCTTCTAGGGTTTAGCCTCTCTGATCTCGTGGTAGATCTACTCTTGTACTACCCATATCATCAATATTAATCAAGCGGGAGTAGGGTTTTACCTCCACCGAGAGGGCCCGAACCTGGGTAAAAACATAGTGTCCCTTGTCTCCTGTTACCATCCGCCTAGACGCACAGTTAGGGACCCCCTACCCGGGATCCGTCGGTTTTGACACCGACAAGTATCCTTGTGATCCTTGTGGTAAACTTCTCCAATGCGTCCCATGGTGATGTGGGCTGCCATACTCTTTCCTAGACTCCAGGTTGGTGCATCAAAGGAGAACTCTATGGGCTCAGTGACTGGCATGAACATCCTTCCAGGAACTTGAACTTGGATCATCCAATGCTCCTCTTCCGGTAAAGTGGTGATGTAGGTCCTGGTGAAGCTTGGTACTCTGATATTCAGGTATCTAGTGACTTCATTCAAGTGGCGTCCAAAAGGTGTATCTTCATCCGGTTGCGTGAACTTGTTCCTCACATCCGCCATCCTAAAAGGGTAGAAAAAGGAGAGGAGTCAGAAATGAGAAGAGAGTAGTGATCTAGGGCTTTAGCTTAGTGGTCGTGTCCTACAGTCAGCGTGTGCTCTAATACCATCTTGTAGCGACCAGACCTCAAATAGTCCGATCTCTGTGCATCAGTGTCATCCCTGGATCGGTAATGCTAACACGCACAATACTTGAAGGATTTATAACAGAGTAGCAATCACACACTTATTACATCGAGTGTCTCAAAAGAGAACTTATTACAATAAAAATGGCTTAAGGCCATCTAAATACGATAACAGCAGAAGGCTTGGAAGATAAAGTGAGTCCTTCAACTCCAACGGCATCACCGAGTGAAAGATCGCAACCTAAGGCACCTTACTCGTCGTCTGAAAAGTCTGCAACATGAATGTTGTAGCCCGAAAACGGGTCAGCACATGGAATATGCTGGCAATGTAACACATAGAGAGTAATGAACAGAATAATACTATCAGTACATGCATATATGGCTGGTGGAAAGCTCTATGGTTACGGTTTTGCATAAAGCCAATTTTTCCCTACAACAAAGGAATAAATTTTATTTAACTATCATGGCGGTTGTTAAACATTGAGATGGTTCCTCCAACTCAATCCCAATTAAGCTTCATCATTAACATAATCAAATTTAAATTAAGCAACATGATGAGATTCACATGATAATCCAAGAAACTAGATACTCAAAACGTCCATAACCGAGGACACGGCTAACCATGATTAGTTTGTACACTCTGCAGAGGTTTGCGCACTTTTCCCCGCAAGACTCGATCTCCGCCGTTGGATTTCTCGCACTACATTGTGTTTGAGAAATGGATGACCGAGACACAGTCTTTTAGAAGCATTAACTCTTTATTCTGGGTAGACAGTACCAACCTGCATCCCCTACATCTGCTAGCCTACCACTGAAAGAGGTCACGCAACATATTCAAGTATGCTAGAGCGCATAGTAGCTTGCAGACGCACACGGAAGTTTCTAGCATGAATAAGCTTATGATCCCTTTGAGCCTGGGTGGCAGTCCATAGGAGAATCACACGGTACCCCGGGATTTCCAAAAATACAGGCAACACTGGGTTCCCCAGGTGCCTCAATCCACCCAGATGTGAATTAAAGTTGCCACCTTAAGTTGAACCATTAATTAACAATCTCACATCTGTCATGGATACACTCACCCATATGCATATGAGAAAAACACAAACATATCACTTCAATCAATTCAAACAAGGGCATACAACGGTCTAACTATCGTTACAAGGTGCTCGGACTATACTATATACATGGGGGAATACTACTACTGTTATGGTGGTCGACTAGAAAAATTGATCGGTCGAAGACTCCATGATATCTGCTCCTGCTTCATCAACAAAGTCTTCATCGCTATCGTCGGGGTCTGAGTCGGTGTCGTCGATGATGATGTAGTTCTTTGGGCAAGTGCAATCGTCGTCTTCTCCTCCTGGCGTGGGGTATCCCATGAATACTTTTAGCTTCTTCTTCAGGTCATCATTCTTCTCCACGAGTGTTGTCATTTCCTCCACATATCCATCACGTGTAGTCTAAGTTCTTCTTCCAGTTCTGTGATCTTGGTCATTGCCTTCTTCAGATCTATCATGCCTGCGCACATCTGGTTCTCCTGGCGACGAATGTGCTGGTTTAACTCCTGGATGAAAGCTGCAATTGATCTATCCTTCCTGGTGCTGATCATCTCCCATCGCTCATCTCGGCGCCCACAAATTTGGTAAATAGTATCCTTGAGATCCTTGTGGTAAACTTCTCCAACGTGTCCCATGGTGATGTGGGCCGCCATGCTCTTTCCTAGACTCCAAGTTGGTGCATCAAAGGAAAACTCTATGGGCTCAGTGACTGGCATGAACGTCCTTCCAGGAACTTGAACTTGGATCATCCAACACTCCTCTTCTGGTAAAGTGGCGATGTAGGTCCCGATGAAGCTTGGTACTCCGATATTCAGGTATCTAGTGACTTCCTTCAAGTGGCGTCCAAAAGGTGTATCTTCATCCGGTTCCGTGAACTTGTTCCTTGCATCCGCCATCCTAAAAGAGTAGAAAAGGAGAGGAGTCAAAAATGAGAAGATAGTAGTGATCTAGGGCTTTAGCTTAGTGGTCGTGTCCTACAGTCAGCGTGTGCTCTGATACCATCTTGTAGCGACTAGAACTCAAACAGTCTGATCTCTATGCATCATTGTCATCCCTGGATCGGTAATGCTGACACGCACAATACTTGAAGGATTTATAACAGAGTAGTAATCACACACTTATTATGTCGAGTGTCTCAAAAGAGAACTTATTACAATAAATATGCCTTAAGGTCATCTAAATACGATAACAGCGGAAGGCTTGGAAGATAAAGTGAGTCCATCAAGTCCAACAAGATCACTGAGTGAAAGATCATGACCCAAGGCACCTTACTCGTCGTCTGAAAAGTCTGCAACATGAACGTTGCAGCCCGAAAATGAGTCTGCACATGGAATATCCTAGCAATGTAACACATAGAGAGTAATGAACAGAAATATACTATCACTACATGCATATATGGCTGGTGGAAAGCTCTATGGTTACGATTTTGCATAAAGCCAATTTTTCCCTACAACAAAGGAATAAATTTTATTTAACTATCATTGTGGTTGTTAAACATTGAGAAGGTTCCTCCAACCCAATCCCAATTAAGCTTCATCATTAGCCCAATCAAATTTAAATTAAGTAACATGATGAGATTCACATGATAATCCAACAAACTAGATACTCAAAACGTCCATAACCGGGGACACGGCTAACCATGATTAGTTTGTACACTCTGCAGAGGTTTGCGCACTTTTCCCCGCAAGACTCAATCTCCTAAATTGGATTTCTCGCACTACATGGTGTTTGAGAAACGGATGACCGAGACAGAGTCTTTCAGAAGCATTAACTCTTTACTCTAGGTAGACAGTACCAACCTACATCCCCTACATCTGCTAGCCTACCACTGAAAGAGGTCACACAACATACTCAACTATGCTAGAGCCCATAGTAGCTTGCGACTGCACACGGAAGTTTCTAGCATGAATAATCTTATGATCCCTTTGAGCCTGGGTGGCAGTCCATAGGAGAATCACACGGTACCCCGGGATTTCCAAAAATACAGGCAACACTGGGTTCCCCAAGTGCCTCAATCCACACAGATGTGAATTAAAGTTGCCACCTTAAGTTGAACCATTAATTAACAATCTCACATCTGTCATGGATACACTCACCCAATCCACGTCTATAAGCATAGCATAGCAATATAAGGAAACGTAGAAGTAACTCCCAAAGGTTTGATAATAAATAGGGCAATAGGTACTACCTCATCTACTTCCCAAACCCCACATATTAATCAGATCCTAACCATGCAATTATTTGGGGATTGATCTAATGCAATAAAACTGGGTAGTAAAGAGGTATGATCAAAGTGTTACTTTCCTTGCTGATGATCCGTGAAACCTAGAGACTCATAGTAGCACGCTGCGCACTCCGGGTATTCTATTGCAAACAAACAAGCATACAATAAGGAGTCATCTAATGCATGGGTAAAACTCAAATAAGAGATCTAACTAGAAAGTTCAACTTAAGAACTCCGATTTGCAAAAAGAATCAAACCAAACGAAGCAACGAAACTCAAACGGCGAAAGAAACAAGCTTCGTTTACTAATCTGGACCTAAGTCAAAATCTACAGTAGCAAAAACTTTGTTTAAGTTGGTTAAACAGAAAGAGGGTTTCAAGATGAAACTCTAGGTGCTTGAATTGCCTGATTCCGATAAACGAGCGGAAAGATAAACTAAAACAAAAATCGGATCAGAAATCACGATCGAAAATAATCGCGAAAAACCCGAGAAAAAGAAAAACTGACGAACAGGCTAACGAACGAACGTTCGCTGTCTGCTTCTAAACGGTAAAAACTGTTTGTTAAAACGAACGTACGGACGAACGTTCGCTAAATAACTAAACTGCGAAAAAAACGAACCGGATCTAAAAAACGGATCTAGGGTTTCGAAAAAACAATCAGTTTTTCCGAGAAAACCGGCGGCGGCAGCTATACCTCCGGCGAGGTCCGGCAAGGCAGGCTCCGGCGGGGCGGGACGGGCGGCGGCGGCGCGACGGGAGCCGGGGTCGGCGGCGATGGCTGGCGGCGGGGCGGCATGAGGCGCGGCGGCGGCGGCGGCTGGCGGCGGCGGGGTCAGCTAGGGCGGGGCTAGGGTTTGGGGGTGGCTCGGGCCTCCGCTTAAAAAGGCCGGCCGGGTGAAGTCCTAGGCAGGCACGACCCGGCTAGGTCGGTTGACTTTTGTCTAAAAATTATTCCGCGCAGAAAAACAATTAAAAGAAATGCTAAACAGACTCCAAAAATCCTAAAATAAATTTTCCCCATCCTCTAAAAATAAGCCGGACAAGGTGAACATTTATTTGGGCCTATAATGCAATTTTGGGAAACATATATTTTTCCTAATTCAAATAAAATAGCAATAAAACTCCGAAATAAAATCTTATTTGATTTTCTTATTAAATCTCCAATATTTCTTTATTTTGGGAAAGTCATTTTACTCACTCTCTCTTATTTTAATAAAAGAAATATACGAAGATAAAATAATTAAAATCAAAAGATCCTCTTTTCAAAATTTGAGAAAAACTCAATTATGAAAATAACGAAATCCCCAACTCTCTCCGTGGGTCCTTGAGTTGCGTAGAATTTCTAGGATCAAGCCAAGAATGCAACAAAATATGATATGCAATGATGATATAATGTATAACATTCCAAATTGAAAATTTGGGATGTTACAATATTTTTATATCAAATAAGAGAATTTATGGAGCCAGGAGGTACATGAGGGGGGCACCTGGGTGGGCACAACCCTCCAGGGCGCGCCAGCCCCCCCAGGCGCGCCCTGGTGGGTGCTGCCCACCTGGTTGCCCTGCTAACCCTCAACCCGACGCTATAAAATCCCATATTTCCAAAAAAATAGGAGAGAAAGAATTACCCCGTTTCACAAGACGGAGCCACCGCCGTCTCCTGTTCTTCTTCGAGAGGCTAGATCTGGAGTCCGTTTGGGGCTCCGGATAGGGAGATCTTCGATCTTCGTCATCACCAACACATCTCCATCATCAATTCCATGATGCTCCCCACCGGGAGTGAGTAATTCTTTCGTAGGCTCGTTGGTCGGTGAGGATTTGGATGAGATTCATCATGTAATCGAGTTAGTTTTGTTAGGGCTTGATCCCTAGTATTCATTATGTTCTGAGATTGATGTTGCTATGACTTTGCCATGCTTAATGCTTGTCACTTTAGGCCTGGGTGCCATGATTTCAGATCTGAACCGTTTATGTTATCACCTTTATACCCATGTTCTAGATCCGATCTTGCAAGTTATAGTCACCACTACCTGTTATGATCCGGCAACCCCGGAGTGACAATAGTCGGGACCACTCCGGTGATGACCATAGTTTGAGGAGTTCATGTATTCACCGTGTGCTAATGCTTTGTTCCAGTTCTCTATTAAAAGGAGGCCTTAATATCCCTTACTTTCCAGTAGTACCCCGCTGCCACGGGAGGTAGGACAAAAGATGTCATGCAAGTTCTTTCCATAAGCACGTATGACTATTTACGGAATACATGCCTACATTATATTTATGAACTAGAGCTAGTGCCATATTGCCCTAGGTTATAACTGTCTCATGATGAATATCATCCAATGAGTCATCGATCCAATGCCTACGAATTTACCTTATATTGTTCTTGCTAAGTTACTACTGTTGCTACTGCTATCGTTACTACTACAATACCACTGCTATCACTGTTACCGTTACTACTGCTACTGCTGCTATCATCAAAACTATCATACTACTATGCTACTAATCGCTTTGCTGCAGATAATTAATTTCCAGGTGTGGTTGAATTGACAACTCAGCTGCTAATACCTTCAAATATTCTTTGTTTCCCCTTGTGTCAAATCTATAAATTTGGGCTGAATTCTCCACCCTCGAAAACTTTTGCGATCCCCTATACTTATGGGTTATCATCACACTGCTCCGGGTGTTTGGAGCGCAGAATATTCTTGTGTTCATTGACATATGGGATCACCAAGGTAGAATTATGTAGAACTGTGTAGTGTGCTTGAGACCAAGAATGCCCGTCCCTACATATTATTGATTCCGCTCCTAGCGTGCCTTTTCTAGTCGGTCTCCCCTCATACCGCGATTGAGGGAGACCAATCTTCTTAAGGTTAGAAATGAAGTCAACACAAAACCCAGTGACCTCCTCTGTTTGATGGCCCATGGAGATGCTTCCTTATGGCCTAGCACGATTACGAACATATTTCTTTAAGACTCCCATGAACTCTCAAAGGGGAACATATTGTGTAGAAATACAGGGCCCAGAATGGCAATCTCGTTGACTAGATGAACTAGGACATGCGTCATGAAATTGACGAAGGAAGGTGGGAACACCAGCTCGAAACTGACAAGACATTGCACCAAATCACTCCTTAAACTTGGTAGGATTTCTGGACCGATTACCTTCTGAGAGATTGCATTGAGGAATGCACATAGCTTTACAATGGCTAATCGAACATTTTCTGGTAGTAGCCCCCTCAATGCAACTGGAAGCAGGTGCGTCATAGTCACGTGGCACTCATGAGACTTTAGGTTATGTAACGTTTTCTCTGCCATATTTATTATTCCCTTTATATTCCACGAGAAGCCAAACAGGACCTTCATACTAAGCAGGCATTCAAAGAATATTTCCTTCTCTTCTTTGGTAAAAGTGTAGCTGGTAGGACCTTCATACTGCTTTGGATGCATGCCATCTTTTTCGTGCACACGTTGCTGGTCCTCCCGTGCCTCCGGTGTATATTTTGTCTTCCCATACACGCCCAAGAAGCCTACCATGTTCACGCAAAGATTCTCCATCACGTGCATCACGTTAATTGCAGAGAGGACCTCTAGGTCTTTCCAATAGGGTAGGTCCCAAAATATAGATTTATTCTTCCACATGGGTGTGTGTCCCTGCTACCTCTTGAGCACTGCATTGGTTTTCCCTTGAAGAGGAAAGGGTGATGCAGCAAAGTAGCATAAGTATTTCCCTCAGTTTTTGAGAACTAAGATATCAATCCAGTAGGAGGCTCCTCAAAAGTCCCTCGTACCTACACAAACAAACAAGAACCTCGCAACCAATGTGATAAAGGGGTTGTCAATCCCTTCACGGTAACTTGTGAAAGTGAGATCTGATAGAGATAATAAGATAAGATAAATATTTTTGGTATTTTTATGATATAGATGGGAAAGTAAAGATGTAAATAAAAGTAGATGGGAAACTTGTATGATAAAAGATAGACCCGGGGGCCATAGGTTTCACTAGTGGCTTCTCTCAAGATAGCATAAGTATTACGGTGGGTGAACAAATTATTGTCAAGAAATTGATAGAAAAGTGCATAGTTATGAGATTATCTAGGCATGATCATGTATATAGGCACCACGTCCGCAACAAGTAGATCAAAACGATTCTGCATCTACTACTATTACTCCACACATCGACCGACTCCTGCCTGCATCTAGAGTATTAAGTTCATGAAGAACAGAGTAACACATTAAGAAAGATCACATGATGTAGAGGGATAAACTCATGCAATATGATATAAACCCCATCTTTTTATCCTCGATGGCAACAATACAATACGTGCCTTGCTGCCCCTGCTGTTACTGGGAAAGGACACCACAAGATTGAACCCAAAGCTAAGCACTTCTCCCATTGCAAGAAAGATCAATCTAGTAGGCCAAACCAAACTGAGAATTCGAAGAGACTTGCAAAGATAAACAATCACACATAAAAGAATTCAGAGAAGATTCAACTATTTCTCATAGATAAACTTGATCATAAACCCACAATTCATCGGATCTCGACAAACACACCGCAAAAAGAGTTACATCGAATAGATCTCCAAGAAGATTGAGGAGAACTTTGTATTGAGATTCAAAGAGAGAGAAGAAGCTATCTAGCTAATAACTATGGACCCGAAGGTCTATGGTAAACTACTCACAACTCATCGGAGAGGCCTTGGAGATGATGTAGAGGCCCTCCATGGTCTCCCCCTCCGGCGGAGCACCGGCGAAGGCTCCAAGATACATGAGGATGAGCCATGGACCTAGCACTATATGTGGAATAGAATGGTGGTTGTGGAGAAGACAAAAAAGGAGAAGATAGTCTCACATCAACTAGGCATATCAACGGGCTATGGAGATGCCCATTAATAGATATCAATGTGAGTGAGTAGGGATTGCCATGCAACAGATGCACTAGAGCTATAAATGTATGAAAGCTCAACAAAAGAAACTAAGTGGGTGTGCATCCAACTTGCTTGCTCACGAAGACCTAGGGCGTTTTGAGGAAGCCCATCATTGGAATATACAAGCCAAGTTCTATAATGAAAAATTCCCACTAGTATATGAAAGTGACAACATAGGAGACTCTCTATCATGAAGATCATGGTGCTACTTTGAAGCACAAGTGTGGTAAAAAGGATAGTAACGTTGTCCCTTCTCTCTTTTTCTCTCATATTTTTTCTTTTTTATTTGTCCTTTCTCTATTTTTTGGCCTTTCTATTTTTTTATAAAGTCCGAAGTCTCACCCGACTTGTGCGGGAATCATAGTCTCCATCATCCTTTCCTCACTTGGGACAATGATCTATTGAAGATCATCACACTTTTATTTACTTACAACTCAAGATTACAAGTTGATACTTAGAACAAAATATGACTCTATGTGAATGCCTCCAGCGGTGTACCGGGATATGCAAGGAATCAAGAGTGACATGTATGAAAGAATTATAAAGGTGGCTTTGCCACAAATACGATGTCAACTACATGATCATGCAAAAGCAATATGACAATGATGATGTGTGTCATAATAAACGGAATGGTGGAAAGTTGCATGGAAAAATATCTCGGAATGGCTATGGAAATGCCATAATAGGTAGGTATGGTGGCTGTTTTGAGGAAGGTATATGGTGGGTGTATGGTACCGGCGATAGTTGCGCGGCACAAGAGAGGCTAGCAATGATGGAAGGGTAAGAGTGCGTATAATCCATGGACTCAACATTAGTCATAAAGAACTCATATACTTATTGCAAAAATCTACAAGTCATTGAAAACAAAGTACTACGCGCATGCTCCTAGGGGGATAGATTGGTAGGAAAAGACCATCGCTCATCCCCGACTGCCACTCATAAGGAAGACAATCAATAAATAAATTATGCTCCAACTTCATCACAAAGCGGTTCACCATATGTGCATGCTATGGGAATCACAAACGTCAACACAAGTATTCCTCAAATTCATAATTACTCCACTAGCATGACTCTAATATCACCATCGTCATATCTCAAAACAATTATCAAGCATCAAATTGATCATAGCATCCAATTCACTTTCTATGATAGTTTTTATTATACCCAACTTGGATGCCCATCATTCTAGGACCAAATTTATAACCATAGAAATTACCATGCTGTTCTATAAGACTCTCAAAATAATATAAGTGAAGCATGAGAGATCAACAATTTCTACAAAATTAAGCCACCGCCATGCTCTAAAAAGTATAAGTGAAGCACTAGAGCAAAACTATCTAGCTCAAAAGGTATAAGTGAAGCACATAGAGTATTCTAATAAATTCCAAATCAAGTGTGTCTCTCCCAAAAGGTGTGTACAGCAAGGATGATTGTGGTAAACAAAAAATCAAAGACTCATATCATACAAGACGCACCAAGCAAAACACATATCAAGTGGTGAATAAAAATATAGCTCCAAGTAAAGTTACCGATAAACGAAGATGAAAGAGGGGATGCCTTCCGGGGCATCCCCAAGCTTAGGCTTTTGGTTGTCCTTGAATATCTTGGGGTGCCATGGGCATCGCCAAGCTTAGGCTCTTGCCACTCCTTATTCCATAGTCCATCAAATCTTTACCCTAAACTTGAAAACTTCACAACACAAAACTCAACAGGAAACTTGAGCACTGCGTTGGTTTTCCCTTGAAGAGGAAAAGGTGATGCAGCAAAGTAGCGTAAGTATTTCCCTCAGTTTTTGAGAACCAAGGTATCAATCCAGTAGGAGGCTCTGTAAAAGTCCCTCGTACCTACACAAACAAACAAGAACCTCGCAACCAACACGATAAAGGGGTTGTCAATCCCTTCACGACAACTTGCGAAAGTGAGATCTGATAGAGATAATAAGATAAGATAAATATTTTTGGAATTTTTATGATATAGATTGGAAAGTAAAGATGCAAATAAAAGTATATGGGAAACTTGTATGATAAAATATAGACCCGGGGGCCATAGGTTTCACTAGTGGCTTCTCTCAAGATAGCATAAGTATTACGGTGGGTGAACAAATTACTGTCGAGCAATTGATAGAAAAGTGCATAGTTATGAGATTATCTAGGCATGATCATGTATACAGGCACCACGTCCGCAACAAGTAGATCGAAATGATTCTGCATCTACTACTATTACTCCACACATCGACCGACTCCTGCCTGCATCTAGAGTTTTAAGTTCATGAAGAACAGATTAACGCATTAAGAAAGATGGCATGATGTAGAGGGATAAACTCATGCAATATGATATAAACCCCATCTTTTTATCCTCGATGGCAACAATACAATACGTGCCTTGCTGCCCCTGCTATCACTGGGAAAGGACACTGCAAGATTGAACCCAAAGCTAGGCACTTCTCCCATTGCAAGAAATATCAATCTAGTAGGCCAAACCAAACTAATAATTCGAAGAGACTTGCAAAGATAACCAATCACACATAAAAGAATTCCGAGAAGATTCAATTATTTCTCATAGATAAACTTGATCATAAACCCACAATTCATCAGATCTTGACAAACACACCGCAAAAAGAGTTACATCGAATAGATCTCCAAGAAGATCAAGGAGAACTTTGTATTGAGATTCAAAGAGAGAGAAGAAGCCATCTAGCTAATAACTATGGACCCGAAGGTCTGTGGTAAACTACTCACAACTCATCGGAGAGGCCTTGGAGATGATGTAGAGGCCCTCCATGGTCGACTCCCCCTCCGGCGGAGCGCAGACGAAGGCTCCAAGATGGGATCTCGCGAATATAGAAGGTTGCGGCGGTGGAATAAGGTTTTCGTGGTGCTCCTGGATGTTCTTAGGGTACGTGGATATATATAGGAGGAATAAGTAGGTCAGCTGAGCCACGAGGGGCCCACGAGGGTGGGGGGCGCGCCCACCCCCTTAGGGTACGCCGGGCACCCTCATGGCCGCCTCGTTTGCTGCTTGACGTCCACTCAAAGTCTCCTAGTTTGTATTTGTTCCAAAAAGATCACTCCCGAAGGTTTCATCCCGTTTGTACTCCGTTTGATATTCCTTTTCTTCAAAACACCGAAATAGGCAAAAAAACAGCAATTCGGGCTGGGCCTCCGGTTAGTAGGTTAGTCCCAAAAATGATATAAAAGTGTAAAGTAAAGCCTATAAACATCCAAAACGGGTAATATAATAGCATGGAACAATAAAAAATTATGGATACGTTGGAGACGTATCAGTCCCTCAGCGTCATTCAGAACAGATAGTCCGCCAGGACCCTTTCCAAAGATTACTTGTAAATCATTGACCATATCAAGTATGTGATCACCAGTACGAACGACGGGCTTCTTCCGCTGATCTGCCTCACCTTTGAAATGCTTGCCTTTCTTTCGACATTGATGGTTGGTCGGAAGAAATCAACGATATCCCAGGTACACATTCTTCCTGCATTTGTCCAAATAGATACTTTTAGTGTCATCTAAACAATGTGTGCATGTGTGTGATGACCCACAAGCATAGGGGATCTATCGTATCCTTTCGATAAGTAGGAGTGTCGAACACGACGAGGAGTAGATGGAAATGACAAGAGGTTTTCAGCAAGGTATTCTCTGCAAGCACTAAAATTATCGGTAACAGGTAGTTTTGTGATAAGATAATTCATAACAAGTAACAAGTAACAAGAGTAACTAAGGTGCAACAAAGTGGCCCAATCCTTTTTATAGCAAAGGACAAGCCTGGATAAACTCTTATATAAAGCAAAGCACTCCCGAGGACACATGGGAATTATTATCAAGTTAGTTTTCATCATGCTCATATGATTCGCGCTCGTTACTTTGATAATTTGATATGTGGGTGGACCGGTGCATGGGTGCTTACCTTCCTTGGAAAAGACTCCCACTTATGATTAACCCCTCTCTCAAGCATCCACAACTATGAAAGAAGAATTAAGGTAAACCTAACCATAGCATGAAACATATGGATCCAAATCAGCCCCTTACGAAGAAACGCATAAACTAGGGTTTAAGCTTCTGTCACTCTAGCAACCCATCATCTACTTATTACTTCCCAACGCCTCCCCCTAGGCCCAAATCATGGTGAAGTGTCATGTCGTCAATGTTCACATAACACCACTAGAGGAGAGACAACATACATCTCATCAAAATATCGAACGAATACCAAATTCGCATGAATACTTATAACAAGACTTCTCCCATGTCCTCAGGAACAAACGTAACTACTCACAAAGAATCTTCATGTTCATAATCACAGGAGTATTAATTATCATTAAGGATGTGAACATATGATCTTCCACTGAATAAACCAACTAGCATCAACTACAAGGAGTAATCAACACTACTAGCAACCCACATGTACCAATCTGAGTTTTTGAGATAAAGATCGGATACAAGAGATGAACTAGGGTTTGAGAGGAGATGGTGCTAGTGAAGATGTTGATGGAGATTGACCCCCTCTCGATGAGAGGATCGATGGTGATGACGATGGCGATGATTTCCCCCTCCCAGAGGGATGTTTCCCCGGCAAAACAGCTCCGCCTGAGCCCCAGATTGGTTCTGCCCAGGTTCCGCCTTAAGACGGCGGCGCTTCATCTCGAAAGCTTTCTTTTGATTTTTTTCCAGGTCAAAACACACCATATGGTAGAAGATGGGCATCGGGGGCCTGCCCCCTAGGCGTGCCCTCCACCCTTGTGGATGGCAGGTGGCCCCCCTCTGGTGCTTTCTTCTCCCAATATTTTTTATATATTCCAAAAATATTCTCCGTGAAGTTTCAGGACTTTTGGAGTTATGCAGAATCGGTCTCTAATATTTGCTCCTTTTCCAGTCCAGAATTCTAGCTGCCGACATTCTCCCTCTTCATGTAAGCCTTATAAAATAAGAGAGAAAAGGCATATGTATTGTGATATAATGTGAAATAACAGCCCATAATGCAATAAATATGAATATAAAAGCATGATGCAAAATGGACGTATCAACTCTCCCAAGCTTAGACCTCGCTTGTCCTCAAGCGAAAGCCGAAATCGAAAAATATGTCCACATGTTTAGAGATAGAGGTGTCGATAAAATAAAATACGGACATGAGGGCATCATGATCATTTTTAGAGCATCAACATATATTGTCATATAATTTCTTATGCTAAAGTAACAATTCATTCACAAGGGAAAGTATGAATCAGAAACTTCATTGAAAACTAACAAACTATGATCTCAGTCATTGAAGCAATTGCAATTTATCATAACATCGGAAAGAGTCAATATAAGAGCTTTTCAACAAGTCCACATACTCAACTATCATTTAGTCTTTTACAATTGCTAACACTCACGCGGTACTTTTGGGTACAAAGTTTCAACCGGACACAAAGAAAGATAGGGGCTTATAGTTTTGCCTCCCAACCTTTTACCTCAAGGGTAATGTCAACAAAAATACTTTATGAAAACCTACATCCGAGTGGATATATATATCCGGATCTCTCCAGCACATAGCTCATGCCAAAGGAAAAAGTGTACAAAGGAAAGGTGAAGATCACCATGACTCCTAAGATAAAAGTAAAAGATAGGCCCTTCATAGAGGGAAGCAGAGGTTGTCATGCGCTTTTATGGTTGGATGCACAAAATCTTAATGCAAAAGAACGTCACATTATATTGCCGCTTGTGATAAAGAACTTTATTATGCAGTCTGTCGCTTTTATTTCTTCCATATCACAAGTTCGTATAAATCTTATTTTCTTCACACTAATAGATCATACATATTTAGAGAGAAATTTTTATTGCTTGCACCAATGACAACTTACTTGAAGGATCTTACTCGATCCATAGGTAGGTATGGTGGACTCTCATGGCAAAAACTAGGTTTAAGGGATGTTTGGAAGCACAACTAGTATCTCTACTAGGTGCAAAGGATTTGGCTAACATTAGAGGGAAAATCAAGCTCAACATATTGGAGGACCCATGACAATATAACTTCTATTTGGATATAAGAAAACATAACCCATTAGGTTGTCTTCCTTGTCCAACATCAACTTTTTAGCATGTCATATTTTAATGAGTGCTCACATACAAAAGATGTCCAAGATAGTATATTTATATGTGAAGCCTCTCTTTCTTTATTACTTCCTATTAATTTCAACAATGATCAAAACTATGTTTCTCAACTCTCAACAACTTTTATTCATCATACTTCTTATATGTGAAGTCATTACTCTCCATAAGATCAATATATGATCTTTTATTTGTTTTTATTATTTCTTTAATTCCCTCAAGATCATAGCAAGATAGCAAAGTCCTCAACTCAAAACTAGTCTTTATTATATATAACTCATGGACTTGATTACATAGATAGAGATCGAAATAAAACTCAAAGCTAGATCATACTAACACTTTATTCTACCAGATCAAGATATAACCAAAAGGATCGAACTAAGAAAAAGAAAAAGGTAAAGATCTGATGGTGATACAATACCAGGGCACCTCCCCCAAGCTTGGCAGTTGCCAAGGTGAGTGACCATACCCATGTATTTATGTCTCTTTCTTCAGAGGTGGTGATGATGGAGTTGTTGATGAAGTAGTGCCACAGATCAAGTGTAAGAGATGCTCAAATTTACGAATAATGCCCTGAAGTGCGGTGATATGCTCTTGCAACAGAATATTTTCACAAGTGAGATATTTATTTTGCACACGAACTATTTCAATAATCTTGAAAGTTTCAATTTCTGTATGGGAAAGATGATTGTGGTAAGGTTGAAGGATGTCTTCTTCTTCTGCTACTGGAGCTTGATCTCTAGCGGCCTTCTTGATCTTATGATCCTCGCTAGTTTCCCAAAGTTCTTCTCTCTTCATTTTTATCTTCATTAGCCAAGCATCATCGCCCGCATTGTTGGAGGAGGGGGATGACATGATGCCTGGTCTTGAAAACTCTGGCAGAAAACAACTCAAAATGAAAACAGGGGATTTTGTTGTGGTACAGTGGTCAAAACCTTCGGGAGATTATATAGTGAATTTTTACCGACTAAAAGAAGTATTGTGCAAGAAAACGGAGTCCGGAGGGCACACAAGGTGGCCACAAGGCAGGGGCATGCCTAGGGTGGTAGGGCGCGCCCTCCACCCTTGTGGTCTCCTCGTGTCTCTTTCGGACTACTTTTAATTTTCCTAATTTTTTAAATATTCGAAAACAGAGAAAAATTGCTATTAGAATAGTTTTGGAGTCGGTTTACTTACCGTACCACCTACCTATTCCTTTTCGGAATCTGAAATGTTCTGGAAAGTATCCCTTATGTACTCCTTCGGTGTTATGGTATTAAATATATTGGTCTCAACATTTATGGGATTATCTGAGATGTAATGTTTGATTCTTTGACCATTTACCACCTTCGGATTTGTGCCTTCGGCGCTGTTGATTTTTATGGCACCGGAACGATAGACCTCCTCGATAATGTTAGGACCTTCCCATTTAGAGAGAATTTTTCCTGCAAAAAATTTTAAATGAGAGTTGTATAGAAAAACATGATCACCTACATTAAACTTACACTTTTGTATCCTCTTGTCATGCCATCTTTTAACTTTTTCTTTAAACAACTTGGCATTCTCATAGGCTTGGGTTCTCCATTCATCAAGTGAGCTAATGTCAAATAACCTATTCTCACCGGAAAGTTTGAAATCGTAGTTTAGCTCTTTGATTGCGCAATAAGCTTTATGTTCTAGTTCAGGAGGTAAGTGACAAGCCTTTCCATAAACCATTTTATATGGCGACATACCCATCGGTTTTTTATAAGCAGTTCTATTAGCCCATAATGCACCATCAAGTTTCTTAGACCAATTCTTTCTAGATCTATTAACAGTCTTTTGCAAAATTAATTTAATCTCTCTATTGCTCAATTCTACTTGACCACTAGACTGAGGATGATATGGAGATGCAATTCTATGGTTGACATCATATTTAGCAAGCATTTTACGAGAAGCACCATGAACAAAATGTGAACCACCATCAGTCACTAAATATCTAGGGACTCCAAACCTCAGAAAAATAACTTCTTTAAGTATCTTAATAGAAGTGTTATGATCAACACTACTAGTTGGAATAGCTTCTACCCACTTAGTAACATAATCAACAACAACTAGAATATGTGTATACCCATTGGAGGAAGGAAAAGGTCCCATATAATCAAAGCCCCAAACATCAAGTGGTTCAATAACAAGTGAAGTTCATAGGCATTTCCTGACGCCTACTAATATTACCAATTCTTTGGCATTCATCACAAGATAAGACAAACTTACGAGATTCCTTGAAGAGACTGGGCCAATAAAAACCGGATTGCAATACCTTATGTGGAGTTCTATCTCCAGCGTGGTGTCCTCCGTAAGCCTCGGAGTGACACTTGCGTAGGATCTGTTCATGTTCATACTCATGTACACAACGTCTAATAACACCATATACTCCTTCTTTATAAAGGTGTGGGTCATCCCAAAGGTAATTTCTTAAATCATAGAAAAACTTTTTCTTTTGCTTGTATGTGAAACTAGGTGGTATAAATTTAGCAACAATGTAATTAGCATAATCAGCATACCAAGGAGTATTACGAGAAGCATTTATGACATCTAATTGTTCATCAAGAATACTATCATCAATAGGTAGTGGGTCATTAAGAACATTTTCTAACCTAGACAAGTTGTCTGCAACGGGGTTCTCATCTCCCTTTCTATCAATAATATGCAAATCAAATTCTTGTAACAAGAGAACCCATCTAATAAGTCTAGGTTTAACATCTTTCTTTTCCATAAGATATTTAATAGCAGCATGATCAGTGTGAACAGTTACTTTGGAATCAACAATATAAGATCTAAACTTATCACAAGCGGAAACAACTGCTAAAAATTTATTTTCAGTAGTAGCATAATTTCACTAGGCATTGTCTAGAGTTTTACTAGCATAATGAATAACATTCAAGTTTTTATCAACTCTTTGTCCTAGAATAGCACCGACAGCATAATCAATAGGATCACACATAATTTAAAAGGGTAAAACCCAATCAGGCGATCGAAGTGCAAAAATCAAGGCTTTCTTAAGTATTTCAAATGCTTCTATACAATCATCATCAAAAACAAAAGGAACATCTTTTTGCAAGGGATTAGCGAGAGGCCTAGAAATTTTGGAGAAGTCTTTAATAAACCTCCTATAGAAACCATCATGACAATACCTCTTTTAGAAATTTTATGCCCCAAGACAATACCTTCATTAACCATAAAGTGGCACTTCTCCCAATTCAAGACAAGATTAGTTTCTTCACATCTCTACAAAACTCGATCAAGGTTGCTTAAGCAATCATCAAAAGAAGTTTCATAGACGGAGAAATCATCCATGAAAACCTCAACAATCTTTTCACAAAAGTCAGAGAATATTGCAGTCATCTTTGAAAGGTCGCAGGTGCATTGCATAAACCAAAAGGCATACATTTATAAGCAAAAGTACCGAAAGGGCAAGTAAAAGTGGTCTTTTCCTAATCATCTTTCGACATAGGTATTTGAGAGAAACCAGAATAACCATCAAGAAGAAATGTGTATGTTTGGATAGTCTTTCTAGCATTTGATCAATAAAAGGCAGAGGGTAATGATCTTTTCTAGTAGCTTTATTTACTTTGCAAAAATAAATTACCATTCTATAACCTATAACAATTCTTTGTGGAATCAGTTCATTCTTATCATTAGGAACTACAGCAATACCTCCCTTCTTAGGGATACAATGAATAGAACAAGAAAATCAGTAGGGTATTTTATTTTCCCACATAAGACTTCAACATCTCTAACTATTCCAATTGGAAAAATAGTATCTCTATTGGCAAGCTTCATAGTAACATCAATATCTTCTATCTCAGCAGGTGCAGTATCATTCATAATGTACTGGTATAAGGTATAAGGTATTGCACTCACACTAGCACCCACATCACACAAGCCATGATAACAATGATCTCCAATTTTAACGAAAACAACAAGCATGACAACAACAGGTCTATGTTTATCTTTAGTATCGGGTTTAGCAATCCTAACAGCTTCATCACAGAAATAAATAACATGCCCATCAACATTATCGACCAAGAGATCTTTAACCATAGCAATACTAGGTTCAACTTTAATTTTCTCAGGGGTGTAGGTGTTCTAGTATAACTCTTACGAACCACAACTGAAGTTTTAGCATGATCCTTTATTCTAAAAGGAAAATGTGGTTTCTCAATATAAGCAGTGGGAACAATAGGATCAACATTATAAGTAATAGTTTCTTCTTCAACTTTAATAGGTTCAACTACTTTAACTCCAATGGGAGGATGATATTTGAACCACTTCTCCTTAGGGAGATCAACATGAGTAGCAAATTATTCACAGAGATAAGCTACTATCTCAGAGTCAAGTCCATTTTTAGTGCTAAAATCACGAAAAGCATCGGTATCCATAAAAGATTTAACACAATCAAACTTAAGGTTAATACCTGACTCATTACCTTCGTCGAGTTCCCAATCTTTAGAGTTGCGTTTAATTCTTTCCAATAAGTCCCATTTGAATTCAATATCCTTCTTCATAAAAGAACCAATACAAGAAGTATCGAGCATTGTCGGTGTACTAGAGTAGGGGTACCCTAGTATCCTGAACTTGTGCACGGGCAGTTGCAGCGCCCCGCGGCAAGGCTTGCCGGGTGACCACCAAGGTCCTCCGTGGTTCCTCTGGAGCCATTCAAGAACAAAGTATTCAAGCCAAGGAGACAAGGCCCCGGCAAGAGGAGCTTGCCGGGAAGGCCAACCAAGGCATCTCAAGGAACTTGCCGCGATGCGCCACGCGTCCCGGCAAGGCCCGGTGAGCGACAAGCTTCCGGACGCGACAAGACAACGACCGCGGCAAGGCGCTTGCCGCAGCAAGCGGCCCACGCTCCAGCACATCCACCAACGTGTCGCCCTGGGGCCTTTCCAGGCGCGCGTGGCGGAAGGCTGTGCAGCCAGCGGTGCGCGGTGGCATGCGATGCTGACAAGATTGCCATCGTGGCAAGCGATGGCGCCCCTGACGGTCCCTTTTTACACTGTTTGGGCGACGCAGACGGGCATTTAATGCCTTTGTCCCCTGCCGTCAGGGTTAGGTAGGATGCACTATACAGGTAGCTGTACCAACCACCTCTCTTTTTACGTTTTTACCCTTGTTTACGTTGCCACCTGTCGGTGACCCCTTGAGCATATAAAAGGAGGCCCATGCGCAACGTAAAGGGGGTTCGGCTCAGTTCGAAGCCAGAAAACACTCACGCTCGGTCTCGTTAGCTGCTCACGTGTACTGTAACACTCAGCGCTCCCGAGCAAGAACACAATACAATCAGACAAGCAGCAGTAGGAGTGTTATCTCTCTTGAGAGCTCCGAAGCTGGGTAAACTGCTCGTGTGCTTCGCCTCGATCTGCTCTTCGTGCGACCTCCGCCCCCCGCCGAACCGAAAGGGGCTCGGTCCGCCGGTCCCATAGGTGTTCGAGGATCAGTTTCCCCGACATCTTTGGCGCGCCAGGTAGGGGACGTCGAGGTTGTGTGAACCTGATCCGGCGTTCACACGAGCTAGATCTTCATTTTCTTCATCGACATGCCACCGAAGAAGAAGGCTTCGGCGGCAGATGCGCCGTCCGCGTCGATGCCACCACTATCGGAGCAAACGAGTGGTGGGGTAGATGCCGGCAGAAGAACGGACGCCGACGAAGGAGCTCACGATGCTACCAGGTCCAAGGGCAAGGCTGCGCAGACCTCGGCGTCCGTGCATGTACCGCGCCCATCTCAGGAAGCGCAGGACCGATAGCATCATGGTATTTGCAGTACCATACGTTTGGTGGACCAAGATCAAGCTGGTGGATCCCGGGGAGCTCAAGTCCAACATGCACGCCAACGTGCCGGCACGAGCGAGACACGGTCGCCCGGACGGGATACTGCTGCTTCTAACATAGTTAGAAGTCCGAGCATATCCCGCTCCTCGCACCGTCCGCCACTGCCGCCCACCACTCCAGCAGAAGCTTTGGCGCGAGCTCAACTGCTCCTGAATTACCCTCCGACGTCAGACAAGATCGACGAATGGAGGGCCACCATTCAGAGTCTCATCGGCTACGCCAACGGCGACACTCCACGGCAGCCGAGTACATCGCTGCCGCGGCGGGACTGCCAGACACGAGCCGGTGGCGACGAAACCGGTGGGGGTGCAACCACCATGCACTCCCCGCCCCGAAGGCCAAGATCGCCGACTCGCCGGATCCACCTCGATAGCGACTCCATCGCGTCATCGGATCCACGAGTTCGTCGCGATCAACGCCAAGTTCTTCACGATCGACAGCAAGAAGACGCTCGTACTCGCATCGAGCGCCGAAGAGAAGCGCGACGTCAATCTGACCAGCGCGCTGGGCCCTCTGTCGGCATGCATGCGCCAGGGGAACCAGGCGACTTGCCGTACGCGGTAGGTTGCCCTGCGTTCACTCGTGAGCTGCGGCAAGTCCAGTGGCCCAGCAAGAAGAGTTTCAAGCCAGACGTACCAGAGAAGTATGACGGCAGGACGCATCCGTCGGAGTTCCTCAGCATCTGCACCATTGCGGTGCAAGCTGCTGGGGGACGGGACGACAAGATCCTTGCCAACTACTTCCCACTGGTGCTCAAGCCCAACATCAGATCCTGGCTCATGCACTTGCCGGACAACTCCATATCCTCTTGGGCAGATCTTTGCCATCAGTTTGTCGGCGCCTTTACAGGCGGCCACAAGCCTCATGGCCAAGAAAGCGACCTTCATCTGCTCGCCCAGAAGGAAGGAGAGCCTCTGCGCAAGTACATTTAGAGATTCAGCAGCGTGCAGCACAACATCCCAGACGTCCACCCTGCCGCGGTAATCAGCTCGTTCCATCAGAACGTGCGGAACCGCAGGATGCGGGAAGAGATGGCGATGTGCAAGATCAGAGACGTCAGTGAGCTATATGCCCTGGCCGACAAGTGTGCGTGTGCTGAGGAAGGGAGGAGAATCCCCGGAGAAAATGCAGGAGCAGGAGGATCTGATAGTGAGGAGACTGCCCCAGCGAGGAAAAACCGGCGGCGGAACAACAGGAAGAAGAAAGGCAAAGAGGTTCTAGTTGTTGAGCAGTCCGGCAACGGAGGTGGCGCCAACGAAGCCAAAGCTGGTGGCTCCGGCAAGGAGATCGCCGCAGAGGCTGTGGCGGTCGCCGACAAGCAGGACGGCAACAACAAGCAGTATTGCAAGATCCACCGCACTAAGGGCCATGATCTCCAGAGCTGCAAGAAGGTCGAGCAGCTTGTTGAGCAACAGAAAGCTGAATATGAGCGACGCGACAAGGAGAAGGCCCAGGAAGGTGCTGGAGGATCTGGCAAGAAACGTCCCGGCCGAGGAGGACGCCGCGGCAAGGCCAAGCAGCGGCAAGGAGACAGACCTCCTCGCGGCCGCGACAAGGATGAAGATGACGATGACGACGAAGACATGGATGATGAGGAGACCGATGAGCAGGAGTTCCAGAAAGCCACAGAGGTCCTGTGCGTTGACGGTGGTGCTTCTCTGCATACTTCACACCGCCAGCTCAAGCAGTGGGTGCGGGAAGTTAATGCAGCAGAACCACCCGTCGAGTCACGCAAGCCTCTGAAATGGTCCAGCACGCCTATCATCTTTGATATTGAGGACCACCCTGATCGCATAACTGCGGTCGGGTGCTTGCCGATGTTGGTTTCACCAACTATCCGCAACCTCAAGGTCACTAAGATGCTAGTTGACGGCGGGCCGGCTTGAACCTGATCTCCTCCGCGGTACTCCAGAAACTCCAGATCCCTGACAGCGAGCTCGAAGAACCGGCACATTCCAAGGAATCAATCCGGGAAGGAGCAAGCCGAAGGGAAAGATCACGTTGCGGTGACATTTGGCAGCGAGCTGAACTTCAGGACTGAGAGGGTCACTTTTGACGTTGCTGATTTTCCATTGCCTTACAATGGATACTCGGTCGTCCAGCACTCGCCAAATTCATGGCAGCCTCTCACTATGCATACAACATACTGAAGATGCCAGGCCCGATAAGTGTCATCTCTGTCCCTGGCGACAAGAAGGATGCTCTTATCTGCCGACAAGATCTACCGGGAAGCAGCAGCCGCAACAGATCGCAAATCACTTGCCGCTGAAGCTCCCGGGGGGAAGAAGAAGACCAAGTCCGGCAAGAGTTCTGATGCCCACTCCGGCAAGCGCACCTCTTCGGAGTGCTGCGCTACCGTCGAGGACGCACCATCGAGCTCCACCGGCAAGTGTAAGAAGGCAATGGCAGCTCCACCAGAGACCAAGAAGGTGTCCGCCAAGGAGGACGGCACTGGTGGTACCTTCACCATCAGTGCCACTCTCGACCCTGAATAGGAAAGCGCGCTCGTTGCTTTCCTGCGGGCGAACGTCGACGTGTTTGCGTGGCAACCGTCTGACATCCCCGGTGTTCCCAGGAAAGTAATTGAGCACCACCTTGCCGTCTGTCCTCATGCGCGGCCCGTCAAGCAGAAAGTCAGGAAGCAGGCAGTGGAGCGCCAAGAATTCATCGCAGAAGAAATCAAGAAATTGGAAGCAGCAGGCCTTGTCAGAGGAGTGCTCCATCCTACGTGGTTGGCCAATCCTGTAGTCGTGCGCAAGGCTAACGGAAAATGGAGGCTTTGTATCGACTTCACTGATGTCAATAAAGCTTGTCCCAAAGACCCATTTCCCTTGCCGCGCATCGATCAGATTGTTGACTCCACGGCCGGATGTGATTTGCTCTCATTTCTTGATGCATACTCAGGATACCATCAGATCTTCATGGCAGAAGAGGATGAGGAGAAGACCGCATTCATCACCCCGTGTGGCACGTACTGTTTCGTACGGATGCCTTTCGGTTTGAAGAATGCTGGTTCAACATTTGCAAGGGTAGTCCACCACGCTTTTGAGCCGCAAATGCACAGAAATGTGGAAGCCTACATGGATGACATAGTGGTCAAGAGCAAGGACAGGGCGACCCTGATTCAAGATTTAGACGAAACATTTGCAAATCTGCGCAAGATCAACCTAAAGCTGAACCCCGAGAAGTGTGTGTTTGGAGTCCCCTCCAGCAAGCTTCTCGGGTTCTTCGTGTCTCAGCGGGGAATTGAAGCCAACCCCAACAAGATCAAGGCCATTGAGCAGATTGAAGCACCAAAGCGCGTCAAGGATGTTCGAAGGCTTGCCGGTTGCGTGGCTGCTCTCAGCAGGTTTATCTCCAGATCTGCTGAGCGCGCCCTGCCTTTTTTCAAAATATTGAAAAAGGCAGGTCCAATGAAATGGACTCCAGAGGCGGAGGCTGCGCTGTAGGACTTGAAGAGATACCTGTCCTCCACTCCAACACTTGTCGCACCTAAGCCACAAGAGAAGTTGCTGCTATATATAGCGGTAACCAATCAAGTGGTTAGTGATGCGTTAGTGGCGAAGAGGGAGGCAGATGATGAGCCAGCAACCACGGCAGATGCATCCAGCGACAAACAGGGGGCTTCGCCGGCAAGTTTTGGTCCCGACAAGAGTGGATCTGCGGAGGAGCGTGAGAAGATGCAGAAAAGGATGGTGCAGCGCCCAGTTTACTTCGTCAGTTCCCTTCTGCAGGGAGCTAGATCAAGGTACTCTGGTGTGCAGAAGTTGCTTTTCGGCCTTCTCATGGCCTCGAGAAAGCTGCGCCATTACTTTCAAGCACATGAGATCACAGTGGTCACTCGTTTTCCGCTGAAGAGGATACTGCAAAATCCAGAAGCAACAGGCAGGATTGTCGAGTGGGCACTAGAACTATCAAGCTTTGGCCTCAAGTTTGAAAGCACTTCAACTATCCAAAGCAGAGCGTTGGCGGAGTTCATAGCAGAATGGACACCAACACAAGATGAAGAAATTCCAGAAACGAGCATCCCCGTCAAGGAGGCAAACAAAGAGTGGCTGATGTACTTTGATGGTGCCTTCTCGCTGCAAGGCGCCGGTGCGGGCGTACTACTTGTCGCACCCACCGGAGAGCACCTCAAGTACGTAGTCCAGATGCACTTTCCCAAGGAGCAAGCAACGAACAATACTGCAGAGTATGAAGGTTTGCTTGCCGGTCTCAGGATCGCAGCAGACCTTGGGATCAAGAAGCTCATTGTCAGGGGTGACTCACAGCTTGTCGTCCGCCAAGTGAACAAGAATTATCAGAGTCCGTTGATGGAAGCCTACGTTGATGAAGTGAGAAAGCTAGAAGAGCACTTTGACGGCCTACAGATGGAGCATGTTCCGAGAGCTCAGAACGACATTGCTGATGGCCTGTCGAAGTGCGCCGCACTCAAGTTACCTGTGGAACCAGGGATTTTTGTGCTCAAGTTGACTCAACCATCTGTGACACCATCAACTGGACAGAGCAAGAAGAGGAAGTTGATTTCTGGTGACTATTTTCCGGCAGAGCTCCCCGAAGCCGCCGCCAAGAAGGTCCCCAAGATCAACACCAAGAGTGCTGAGGAGCAGTCTGCTCCGGCAAGCCTTAGGGTTTGTTCCGTCGTAGCAGACGCTCCCGACAAGTTTTGCTCCGGCAAGCTTGCCGGGGAACATCAAGCTCCGGCTGAGCCGCAGGTTCTCGCCGTAGAAGCGGATGTTCCCGCAGCAGCAGATGTGCCTTTAGTCCTTGTTGTCGAGCCGCAAGCTCCAACATGGGCACAGCAGATTGTCCATTTCCTTCAGACAGGAGAACTTCCCGAAGAGCAAGAAGAAGCGGAAAGAGTAGCCCGGCAGTCAAGTATGTACCAGTTTGTCGACAACACACTGTACAGAAGAAGACTCAACGGTGTGAAATTGAAGTGTATTCATCGGGAAGATGGACAAAAGCTGTTGGCAGAGATACATGGAGGCATATGTGGTCACCACATTGGCGCAAGAGCACTTGCCGGCAAAGCTTTCCGGCAAGGTTTCTTTTGGCCAACAGCTCTCCAGGATGCAACTGCACAAGTAACCAAGTGTGAAGCGTGCCAGTTCCATTCCAAGCAGATACACCAGCCAGCTCAAGCTCTCCAGACGATCCCTTTATCCTGGCCATTTTCGGTCTGGGGGCTCGACATCCTCGGCCCCTTTCCCCGAGCTGTCGGGGGCTTTGAGTACTTGTACGTTGCAATCGACAAGTTCACAAAGTGGCCGGAAGTGGAACCAGTGAGGAAGGTGACAGCACAGTCAGCAGTCAAGTTCTTCAGGTCAATTGTTTGCCGTTTCGGGATCCCTAACAGGATCATCACCGACAACGGCACGCAATTCACGAGCTGCACCTTCATGCAGTATGTCCAAGATCTTGGCGCCAAGGTCTGCTTTGCTTCTGTTGCTCATCCCAGAAGCAACGGTCAAGCAAAAAGGGCAAACGCTGAAGTGCTGTGCGGGCTCAAGACCAGAACTTTCGACAGGCTGCGCAAGTGTGGAAGGAACTGGATTGAGGAGCTGCCGGTGGTTCTTTGGTCGATCAGGACGACGCCAAATCGAGCCACTGGCCAGACACCTTTCGCTCTAGTCTATGGAGCAGAGGCAGTTCTCCCCACGGAACTCATATACGGGTCACCTCGAGTGCTCGCTTATGATGAGCTTGAGCAAGAGCAGCTACGACAATATGATGTGCTGCTCCTTGAGGAAGACCGTCTTCAGGCTGCTGTACGAGCTGCTCGATACCAGCAAGCTTTGCGCCGCTACCATAGCCGCAAAGTTAATGCCAGAAGCTTCGAGGAAGGCGACCTTGTTCTTCGGCGCGTTCAGTCCGCCAAGAATTCCAACAAGTTGACGCCGAAGTGGGAAGGCCCTTACCGGGTGAAACGAGTCACTAGGCCTGGCGCTGTCCGCCTTGAGACCGAAGATGGCATTCCGGTGAGCAACTCCTGGAACATTGAGCATCTTCGTAAGTTTTACCCGTAGGGCGCGGTTGACGGAACCTGTTTCGGCAACCACCTTTTGTACAAGTCTTGCCGATGTTGCATGTAATCCTTTGTACAAAGCCGGGCACAGATCCTGTGCATAAGTAAAGCTCATGTGCTCCGCACATCTTGTCAATTTCATGCTTTCTACTTTATATTTGCATGCGTTATCTGACACTTTGTGCAGCACCTACCTCCGGTAAGCAATAACAAGCCGTAAGGCTCCATATCTTTATTTTCTCTTCTTTCTTTTTCTCAAAAGGAAACGAAGGTTCCCCTGCACACAAGTTTGCCGGGGGGGAAGGAGAAGATAATGGTGTGGACCAGGCATCGTTCAAGGAAGTTTCGCCTTACCGGAAAGCAAACGACAGAAAAGCTAAGTTGCCAAAGTTTGAGCAATTAGTTTTAAAAAAATTTAAGTTATCTTCCTCAAACGACCGTGCTTTGTATGGAAAACCTGTGCGCGGAGGAACCAACTCGTAGCTAGTTGCGCCCTTACTTTGTTTCGAGTCCGCTCAACAACTTAAGTGTGCTGCAACTGGTCGCGACAAGGTTTCTTGTCGGAAGCGGCACCGCCAGCAGGCTGCTGACGTCCCGCACTCAGCGCTCGCGGCTCAGGTGCCTGCGCCGACAAGTTCCCTAAAAGCATAGGGTAAAAACATACAAAGAAAGGAATCTAGTAAAAGAAATAACATAGCAATCGATACCAGAAATAGAGTTATATTACAAGATAGCTTGTCGCAGCTCTAACAGATTGTTCCCATGACATGACTAGCAGCGACAAGGAAAAAGATAAAACGGGCGGCCTAGTCTACGCGATCGCCCTCAACCCTCTTGATCCCGCTCACCTTGTCCACAATAGGTGTGACAAGGGCCTTGAGCGCTTCCAGATCAGCATCCGACGGCAGGGACTTGAGGACGTTGGTGAAGTTGAGGCCTGGGTTGCGGAAGGCCACCTTCATCAGCACCTTCTGGAGAGCTCCTGCGCAGATCTTGCGCGACTCGTCAGCCAGCTGCTTTGGGATCTTCTCCCGGAGTCGCTGGAGGCCCGTCGCCATGCCTTTGAAGAACAAACTGAGCTTGGCGCTGGGTTGGAGATGCTCGTCGGAGGAGTACCCGAGCTTCTCCATCCCCAGCTGCGCCAGCTCCCCGTCGATGGCGGCGGCAAGATCCACAAGACCCTCAGTCCAGTGCTCCACCGTCTTCCTGAAGGCGTCGTGGGTGGCAGCAGCATTCGCCAGCAGCGTCTCGTCGGCCTTGATCTTCTCCGACAAGGTCACCTCCCGCTCCCTGGCGTCGTCCAGCGTCTGAGTCAAGGTGGCCAGCTTCAACTCCAGGTCAGCATTGGAATCCTTGGCGGCGCTGAGCTCCTTGCCCCTCTCAGCGAGAAGACCCTGCAGCTCACCGTGAGCGGCAGCGTCCTTCTCATGCTCACGCTTGAGCTCGGCAAGCTCCTCGCCGCTCGCCCAGAGATCTGCCTCCAGCTGCGCCACCTTCGTCTCCAGCTCCTTCTTGGTGGCCTCAGCAGCTGCGGCAGCGTCCTTTGCTTCCTTGAGGGCCCCGCCAATTGCTTGCTCGCGCGCAGCAAGATCCTCCTTGTGGCTGTCAAGATTGACCTTGCGCTGCGCCAACTCTCCTTCCTGCGCAAATAAGTCTGCGGCGACAAGCCGTTGCTTCTCTTCAGCTTCAGCCTTCTCGAGGAGGAAGGCTTTCCACTCCTCGAGAAGTTGCTCCCGCTGCTCCGCCAAGGACCGGAGAGCTTCCTGCCTGAGGCCCCGGAGCTCCTCTGCGCGCTTCTCAATGTCAACTCCCGCCTTCGCGACAAGCGCTTCTCGGGAAGCCAGCTTGGCTTGTCGGGCACGATAGAGCGACGTCAGCTTCCGCAGCAGCCGCTCCTCTTCAGGCTCGTCGCTGCTGCCTGGCGCGTCAACCAGCGTCAGCCCGGCGGAGGCAAGCACCTCTCTGTCCAGGATTTCTCCCTCGACCGGCGCCCTGGAGCTTGACGCCCAGGGAAGCTTGATGACGATTCCATCGCCGGCCTTCAGGTAGGCGCCGGGCTGCGGCTCTTCGGAGCCTGGCTCTGCAGCAGCGGTGGAGGGATCGGCGGTCGGTGTAGCTCCAGGCGCTCCTGCGGCCTCGGGGCCGTCAGTGCGATCGCCGGATCCCTCGCCAGCTTCTGCGGCGGCAGCTTCGGCAGCCTCTTCGCCGGCGGGCTCATCAGCGCCGGCCTCTCCTTCGGTGGCGACGGCGTTGTCGGCATTGCCACGCGCGCCCTCCTTGCCGGCGTCCTCGGTCTCCATCGGCTCCGTGGCCGGTGGATCTAACGAACGGAAAGGGGAGAGAAGTCAAGCAAATATGCAAGAAGAAAACCAGAAGAAGAAGATCCCAAGGAAAGTTTTCAGGCATGGAAATTACCTGTGCTAGGATCTGTGGTCGCAGCCTCAACCGCTGGAGGATCACTGGTGCCGTCCCTTGCCGGAGAACTGTCCCTTGCCGGAGAGTTCTCCCTTGCCGGAGAGCGCTCCCTTGCCGGGGACTCCTCCCTTGGCGGCGTAGTCGAAGCAGATGGCACTTCAGGAGCAGCTTCCGGGCGCTCCTGGTGAGGCTGTTCTGCTCCTACACAAGTCAACAGTCAAGATATCAGTAGAGAAAAGATCACCCATGCGCGCCTGACAGCAGGAAGTAAACTATAAACTTACGCTGGGGGCTGCGCTGGGGGCTGCTTTGGGGAGTAGTTGCCGGGTCCGTCAAGGTGGTCTCAGACACGCCCCCTGCTGACACGGTGGGATCATCTTCGATGACAATCACCGAGGCCTTGGCTCTCTTCGCCGCTCTCTGGGCCAGTGTCCTGAAAAGGGATGGGGTCAGGTTGAAGCAAGTCAGATACAAGACGAAAGCAACAAGATTGAAGAACTACACGAACACCAAAGAAACTTACTCTTCTTCTTCATCATCGGAGCTGAGCGCGGAGAGATCGAAGTCCGGCTCCCCTCCGGTGCGACGAGGCGGAGGAGTAGGCTCCCTTGTCCGCTTGGCAGGAGCAGTGGCGGTGGACCGGGAAGATCCCGCTCCAGTTTCCGCAGCAGCAGGAGGCGCTCCCTCGGCAACAGTGCTTGCCGCGGTAGAGCGTGTCGCATGGCTCGGCGGCTGTTGGCTCGTCTGCCGCCCCGCTGCGTCCCCGGCCTTGCAGAGACGCCTCCTTGCCAGGGCCGGGGGCTCCGCCTGCGGCAAGCTGTCTGAAGGTTCGGGCTCTTCCTCGCCGGGCTCGCTCGGCTCAGCTTCAGGGCCGGCAAGGTCTTCCTCGCCGGCAAACTCCTCGCGCTCGGCAACGCTTGCTGCCTCTGCCTCCTCCACGGTGAACCCGAACTCGCCCGCGGCAACTGCTGCCGCCACCTCCTCCAGCCTGGTGGCGATGCGCTGCATCTCATCATCAGTGGTGTCGCGGGTGAGGCTCTTCTGCTCGTCAGCGCGGACCGGCACTTCTACCAAGTCGTCGAAGAACGCCCGCAAGACGTCATCCGCAGGTTCTTGCCAAGTTGGAGCGATTCCGTGCGAATCACACAACGGCATCATTGCGCGGATCCGATCGAGCGAAGAATTGTTGCACAACAGAACAACGCTCCTCGGCAACGTGAAGGGGTGCTGAGGATCGCGTTTGAACAACTCCAGGAGCATCGCATCCAGCTCCAGGACGGTGAAATTGAAGTTGAGGCCCGGGCGCAGCCTCATGATATCCGCCGAGTTCTTGAACTCCCAGGCGGGTCTCCCCGTCTCCTGCAGGGGGGCGATGCGGCAGCGAAGGAAATCTGCGCCGAGAGCGCCTACGGTGAGCCCGGCAAGCCTGAGGCGAAGGATCCGGGTGATGGCAATTTTCAGCCTGCCGTCCTCCGGGGCCACGTTGCTCCAATCATTGCCGCGCGCTATTGGGGCTTGTTGCAGGGCAGTAAACGGCTGTGGGTTCTCCTCGACGATCCAACACCACTCTGCTCTCCACTCCTCCCACTTGCTGCGGAGCTCACCCTCCAGATATGCTTCCTTCTTGCCGACTCTCGAGATCCAAGCAATCCCGCCGGCAAGGAGCTCTCCCCTCTCAACCCGGAGCATAAAGAAATGGCGGAAGAGGGCTACATTTGGGTGGACTCCGACAAAGTTTTCGCATAGATGTGCGAAAACTGCCATGGTCAGAACGGCGTTGGGGGTGAAGTCAAGGAGGCGGAACCCGTAGGTGTTCATAATATCGCAAAATAATTCAGAGAAAGGCGGGCAGAGCCCGCAGTAGAAGAAAAGCGCGAAGAAGGGATACCCGGTCGGAGCCAGTCTCGAAGCGGTGGCCGGGAGTACCCTCATGCGCGGATGCGCTCGCGTCTCCATCGACCAGAAAAGGTAGTAGTACTCCCTCAGCTCCTTTGTGTCAAGCTGAGGGGGGAAGATGGCCCGCTCCTTCCGTAGCGCCGCGAGCCGCTGCGCCTCGGCCGACTTCACGCCCTTCCCCTTGTCGGCTTTTGGAGCCATGGCAGAGGTGGTGGGGGAGATCGGCGGCGTTGGTGATGCTGGTGGCAATGGGGGGCGGAGCGCTGCTCTCTTTCGGCTTTGAGAAGAAGGAGGGGAGCGGCGGAGATTTCCGAAACTGGAGTAGCAACTGGCGGGGTGGGCGAACTGCCCCTGTTTCCCCTGCTTATAAAGAGGGAGGGGGTGGTGATGGGGTTGTGTACCTAGGGTAGGATCATGGACCTGATCCAAGTAACTTACCCTAGGACATCCTTAGAAGAGGTCGCCTTCCAGTCGACCAACGAGGATTCACTCGACTGGCCTGAAGGACTCGACCACGAAGACCCACTCGACCACCAGGAGGTCAAGAGGCACTCTGCACTGCAACGGCCTATAATCAAGTAGACTTTATGATAGTAAAGGCACTTTATGTGGGGCGTTACCAGTAACGCCCCAGACTTAACTCACCTTAAACCCTCTCCTGCGTGGGCTGGCTAGGGTCCTGGCGCACTCTATATAAGCCACCCTCCTCCACAGGCAGAAGGGTTCGGCACCTTGTAATTCATACATTCATAATCCACTCGACCGCCTCCGGGCTCCGAGACGTAGGGCTGTTACTTCTTCCGAGAAGGGCCTGAACTCGTACATCCTTTGTGCTTACAACCTCTCCATAGCTAGGACCTTGCCTCTCCATACCTACCCCCCACTCTACTGTCAGGCTTAGAACCACGACAGTTGGCGCCCACCGTGGGGCGGTGTTTTAGCGATTTTGTGGAGAAGTTGCGATTCTTCCGAGTACTCTCATCATGGTGTCTGCTGGAGTTTTGGTCAAGGGTCAAGAGATCCGTCTCGGCACTCTCACCTTCATCGCCGACGACTCCGCATGGCTCCAGGAGGCTCCACTCGACGTAGACGCGCTCCCCGTCCGCGGTGCGACGCATTTTCGCGCATGTGTCCGCGGCGTTCTGCTGCGGCAACCGTCGACCCAGTATCGGTCGGCTCCTCCATCGTCCACCCTCCCGGTCTCCCGCCAGCGCAAGCGCTCAGGCCGGTCGAGGCTTCAGCGATGGGTGAGTCACGCGGTGGCTCGCCAATCGGCCACTACACAAGTTGCGGCAATCGAGCCCAACGAATCTCTCTACGGCTTGTTCGATCAGTCGACTGGCTCCGGAGAGACTGCATCCGAGTGCGGAAGCAGTGATCCAGCGGCGGAAATCTTGATGGTCGACGGGCCCCACAGCCCTCCTGGCTTCGCCCGTGGTGGTGGAGCAGGTGACGGCGGCGACCCTGCACGAGACTACGAAGAGTACCAGCCCGAGCCACTCGACTCTCTGCAAAGAGAAGAGCTTCGCCGCAGGAACGAGGATCCCCTGCGTATTCCCATCGCAGGAGAAACCCCCGAGGCTCGTGCCTTGGAGGAGGCGCGTCTGGCCAATTTGGCCGAGCGCACTCGACTGGAGAACCTTCAGCGAGCACTCGACGAGCGCGCGCGGCAACGAGTTCCCGACACCAGTCGACGTCAACTCTTCCCGCCGACTCAGGTATATCGAACCCCAATTCAGAATTTAGCAGCTGCGACCCGTATAGCAGAGTCCATTCAGCCTTCGCAGTCGGAAGCTGGCAGAGGTTTGCTGCAGATCAGGGATCTGCTCCGGGCAGCAGGAGATCAGAATTCAGCCGTGTCTCAGTCGCGCAACAGAATTCACAGTCGATCTGTCACTGTGAATACGGTTCAGTCGGCTCACAGCCCCAGATCGCCTCCGCGGCGCGAAGGGCGTGAGAATCGGCGAGATCAATATGGCGACAGACTCGACCGAGATGATAGGCGTCGAGTGCCCTATTCCCCTCCGAGGGGTGGGTCTTACGCTCCTCGGCAGCCAGATGATAGGCGTCAGTACAGTACAGGGCGTAGGGTTCCAGTTGACCCCAGAGAGCCAGGCTTCGACGCGCGATCCATTATCGTGCAAGGGTTGGTCGACCGGAACAGAGCCCATCGAGGCGCACTCGACAGAGATGTACCCACGAGCAGTCGAGTACATGTTTCTGGTCCTGAATGTTTCAGCAGAGCTATCAGAGCCGCAGTTATCCCCCCCAATTTCAGGTTGGCAACAGGAGTCAGCAAGTTCACTGGTGAGTCTAAGCCTGAAACTTGGCTTGAAGACTACCGAGTGGCAGTTCAGATCGGTGGTGGGAACGACGAGGTGGCCATGAAGCATTTGCCCCTCATGTTGGAAGGTTCTGCCAGGGCATGGTTGACTCAATTACCTCCTAGCAGCATTTACACTTGGGAAGATCTGTCCCGAGTGTTCGTCAGAACGTTTGAAGGGACTTGCAAGCGACCAGCGGGATTGACAGAGTTGCAAGTCTGCGTGCAGAAAACTAATGAGACTCTCAGAGAGTATATTCAGAGGTGGATCACTTTGCACCACACTGTGGAAAATGTCTCTGATCATCAGGCAGTATGCGCCTTCAAAGACGGCGTCAAGAACAGAGAACTGAGTTTGAAATTTGGTCGAACCGGTGACATGACCTTGAGTCGGATGATGGAGATTGCTACCAAGTACGCCAACGGCGAAGAAGAAGACCGACTCCGAAGCGGCAAGCACAAGCCGAGTCAGTCGGAAAAAGGAAACACCAGTCGGAAACAGAAGCGGAAGGCTGAACCGGCAGCTCCTGGAGAGGCTCTGGCCGTGACTCAAGGAAAGTTTAAGGGGAAACCAAAAGGATCCTGGAACCCCAAGAAGGTAAAGGATAAAGAAGGGAACGACGTGATGGATATGCCGTGTCACATTCACACGAAGAAAGATGAAGAGGGGAATATCATTTACCCAAAGCACACCACTCGCCAATGTCGACTCCTGATCCAGCAGTTTCAGGGAAAACAGTCTAAGGACAAGGAGAAGGAGTCGGACAAGGCCGAAGACAAAGAGGACAGTGAGGGAGGATATCCGCATATCAACTCCACTCTGATGATCTTTGCAGATGTGGAAAGCAGAAGTCGACTGAAAGTGATTAACCGAGAGGTGAACATGGTTGCCCCAGCAAAGGCAAATTATCTGAAGTGGTCTCAAACACCCATCACATTCGACCAATCTGATCACCCGACTCATATTGCCACCCCCGGGAGGCAAGCTTTGGTGGTCGATCCAGTTGTCGAAGGCACTCGACTGACAAAGGTGCTGATGGATGGTGGAAGTGGGCTGAACTTATTGTATGCAGACACATTGAAAGGTATGGGCATTCCGATGTCCCGACTGAGCACTAGTAACATGAGCTTCCATGGAGTTATACCAGGGAAGAAGGCCGAGTCACTCGGCCAGATAGCTTTGGACGTAGTGTTTGGTGATTCGAAGCATTTTCGCAAAGAAAAGTTGACGTTTGAGGTCGTGGATTTTCAAAGTGCATATCATGCCATTTTGGGGAGACCAGCCTATGCACGGTTCATGGCTCGACCATGTTACGTGTACCTCAAATTGAAGATGCCCGGTCCCAAAGGTGTGATCACTGTCACCGGTGATAGGAAAAAGGCAGAGGAGTGCTTTCAGAAGGGCTCCAAGATTGCCGATTCCCAAGTGACAGCGGTCGAGTTCGAAGAATACAAGCAAAACGCAGATCCGAGTGACTTGCTGCGATCCAAGAAGCCCGCCACAGAGTCTGCATTCCAGTCGTCCGGTGAGACGAAGCCTGTTCACATTCACCCGACCGACCCCGAAGCAGCTCCGACCCGCATCTCCACAACACTCGACCCAAAATAGGAAGAAGCGCTCATCCAGTTCCTCCGTGAGAACTGGGACATTTTTGCATGGAAGCCCGCTGACATGCCAGGTGTTCCCAGGGGACTGGCTGAGCATCGCCTAAGAGTCGACTCGTCTGCAAAACCAGTCAAAGAGCATCTTCGGCGGTCCGCCGTCCAGAAGAGAAAGGCCATCGGTGAAGAAGTGGCTCGACTGTTGGCGGCAGGATTTATCCGAGAGATATACCACTCCGAGTGGCTCGCTAATGTCGTCATGGTTCCTAAGAAGGACAAGTCGCTCCGAATGTGCATTGATTTCAAGCACATCAACCGGGCCTGCCCGAAAGATCACTTTCCTCTCCCTCGCATAGATCAAATTGTTGACTCGACCGCGGGATGCGAGAGGTTGTCTTTTTTAGATGCTTACTCCGGGTACCACCAGATCCGTCTGTACGGGCCCGATGAGGTAAAAACAGCTTTCATCACTCCATTCGGGTGCTTCTGCTATATCACCATGCCATTCGGCCTCAAGAATGCCGGAGCCACATTTATGCGAATGATTCAGAAGTGTCTACTCACCCAAATCAGTCGGAATGTGGAAGCTTATATGGATGATATTGTTGTCAAGTCACGAAAAGGTTCCGACCTGCTCGCTGACCTCGCCGAAACATTTGCCAACCTCAGAAGGTATGATATCAAGCTCAATCCATCAAAGTGCACATTTGGAGTTCCTGGTGGCAAGTTACTCGGTTTTCTCGTTTCCGAACGGGGAATCGACGCTAACCCAGAGAAGATTGGCACTATTCTCCGAATGAAACGCCCTGTGCGAGTGCACGATGTCCAGAAGCTTACTGGATGCTTGGCCGCATTAAGTCGATTCATCTCACGACTCGGTGAAAAGGCACTGCCTCTTTACCGACTGATGAAGAAGGCTGACAAGTTCGAGTGGACTCCAGAAGCTGATGCAGCGTTTGCCGAGCTAAAAGCTCTGCTCTCCACCCAGCCGGTGCTTGCTGCTCCAATCAGCAAAGAGCCTCTGTTGCTCTACATCGCAGCCACAGGACAAGTCGTCAGTACTGTGCTAACGGTCGAGCGGGAAGAAGAAGGAAAAGCTCTCAAAGTTCAGCGCCCAGTGTATTATTTGTCTGAAGTCTTGACTCCATCCAAGCAGAGATATCCTCATTATCAGAAGCTTGTGTATGGAATATACATGACCACAAAGAAGGTTGCTCATTATTTCTCTGACCATTCCATCACAGTCGTCAGCGACGCTCCACTATCAGAGATTTTGCACAACAGAGATGCAACTGGTCGAGTGGCCAAATGGGCGATTGAACTTCTTCCCCTTGATATCAAGTTTGAGGCAAAGAAAGCCATTAAGTCCCAGGCGATAGCAGATTTCCTCGCCGAGTGGATTGAACAACAGCAGCCGACTGAAGTTCACTCGGAGCATTGGACCATGTTTTTCGATGGCTCTAAGATGTTGAATGGTTCCGGTGCTGGGGTTGTCCTGGTTTCCCCCAGAGGAGATAAGCTCAGATATGTGCTCCAGATTCACTTTGATTCCTCCAACAATGAGGCAGAATATGAGGCCCTCCTATATGGGTTGCGCATGGCCATTTCACTCGGCGTCCGTCGCCTAATGGTCTATGGCGACTCGGATTTAGTGGTCAATCAGGTGATGAAAGAGTGGGACGTGAGAAGCCCAGCCATGACTGGATACTGCAGTGCAGTGAGGAAGCTGGAGAAGAAGTTCGAGGGGTTGGAGCTCCATCATATACCCCGACTGAAAAATCAAGCAGCTGATGATCTAGCAAAGATAGGTTCCAAGAGAGAAGCCATTCCGAGTGGTGTGTTCTTGGAGCATATACACACTCCGTCAGTCAAAGAAGATCCTTTCACCGAAGAAACTCCGCAGCCCAAGAGCGCCACAGATCCGACTGAAGTTGAAGTCCCAGCGGTGGTCGACTTGATCATGGAGGTTTTGGTGGTCATTCCCGACTGGACGATTCCGTATGTCGCATATATCTTGAGGAAAGAGCTTCCGGAGGATGAGGAAGAGGCTCGACAGATCGTCCGTCGATCTAAGGCCTTTACCGTAATCAAAGGACAATTATACAGAGAAAGCGCGACTGGAGTCGGTCAGAAGTGCATAACACCAGAAGAAGGTCGACTCATCCTCAATGATATTCACTCGGGGACCTGTGGTCATCATGCGTCCTCTCGGACCATCGTGGCCAAAGCATACCGAGCCGGATTTTACTGGCCCAAGGCGAATGAGATGGCAAAAGAGATAGTAGATAAGTGCGAGGGATGTCAGTTCTACTCGAATATGTCGCACAAGCCTGCGTCAGCTTTGAAGACCATCCCACTCGTCTGGCCTTTTGCAGTTTGGGGGCTGGACATGATCGGTCCTTTGAGAACAGGACGAAGTGGCTTCACGCATGTACTGGTGGCAGTCGACAAGTTCACCAAGTGGATCGAGGCTAAACCAATCAAGAGCCTTGACACCGGTACTGCTGTTAGCTTCATCAGGGAACTAATATTCAGATATGGAGTCCCGCACAGCATCATTACGGATAATGGGTCGAACTTTGACTCAGAGGAATTCAGAGCTTTCTGCGACTCCCAGGGCACACGGGTCGACTACGCATCAGTCGCCCATCCGCAGTCGAATGGACAAGCAGAGCGAGCTAATGGACTGATTCTCAAGGGACTGAAGCCTCGACTGATGCGTGATCTCAAACACGCGGCTGGAGCTTGGGTCGACGAACTTCCATCTGTACTCTGGGGACTGCGGACCACGCCTAATCGGTCGACCGGAAGAACTCCATTCTTCTTGGTCTATGGAGCTGAAGCAGTCTTGCCGAGTGATCTTCTCCACAATGCTCCTCGAGTTGAAATCTACAACGAAGCAGAAGCTGAACAAGCGCGGCAGGACGCAGTCGACCTTTTAGAGGAAGAAAGGGAGATGGCTCTGATCCGATCGACCATCTACCAACAAGTTCTGCGCCGTTTCCACGCCCGAAATGTGAGAGGTCGAGCCTTCCAGGAAGGGGATTTGGTTCTCCGAGTGGATCAGCACAAACCACACAAGCTTGCTCCTTCTTGGGAAGGCCCCTTCATCGTCACCAAGGTTCTCCACAACGGGGCGTACCGTCTCTACAACGTCGAGCATAATATCGACGAGCCCCGAGCTTGGAACGCGGAGCTACTCCGCCCATTTTACACTTAAGTTTTATCACTCAAATGAGTTGCAATAAAGTACTTTTGTAGTTCATGGACCTCAAAATAATAGTGTCATAGTTCCTCCACAATATCTGTCACTTTTTATTTTTATTTCCAATAAAATTCCCCTCAGTGGGTGACTTAGTTGCGAATCCGTTTCGCCTAAGTTTGTAAAAATCCTACCGAGTGGTGAGCCAGACTCCCACTCAGAGGCTTAGCTGCGAATCCGTTTCGCCTAAGTTATCAAAATCCTACCGAGTGGTAAGCCAGCCTTCCACTCGGAGGCTTAGCTGCAGCCTCGTGCTCGCCTAAGTTATCAAAATCCTACCGAGTGGTAAGCCAGCCTTCCACTCGGAGGCTTAGCTGCAGCCTCGTGCTCGCCTAAGTTGTGAAAATCCTACCGAGTGAAGAGCAATCCTCTCACTCGGAGGCTTAGCTGCAGCCTCGTGCTCGCCTAAGTTATCAAAATCCTACCGAGTGGTAAGCCAGCCTTCCACTCGGAGGCTTAGCTGCAGCCTCGTGCTCGCCTAAGTTATAAAAATCCTACCGAGTGAAGAGCAACCCTCTCACTCGGGGGCTTAGCTGCAGTCCAAGCACTCGCCTAAGTTGTGAAAATCCTACCGAGTGAAGAGCAACCCTCTCACTCGGGGGCTTAGCTGCAGCCCTGTGCTCGCCTAAGTTACAAAAATCCTACCGAGTGAAGAGCAACCCTCTCACTCGGGGGCTTAGCTGCAGTCCAAGCACTCGCCTAAGTTGTGAAAATCCTACCGAGTGAAGAGCAACCCTCTCACTCGGGGGCTTAGCCGCAGCCCTGTGCTCGCCTAAGTTACAAAAATCCTACCGAGTGAAGAGCAACCCTCTCACTCGGGGGCTTAGCTGCAGTCCAAGCACTCGCCTAAGTTATAAAAATCCTACCGAGTGGTGAGCCAGGCTCCCACTCGGAGGCTTAGCTGCGAATCCGTTTCGCCTAAGTTATAAAAATCCTACCGAGTGAAGAGCAACCCTCTCACTCGGGGGCTTAGCTGCAGTCCAAGCACTCGCCTAAGTTGTGAAAATCCTACCGAGTGAAGAGCAACCCTCTCACTCGGGGCTTAGCTGCAGCCCTGTGCTCGCCTAAGTTACAAAAATCCTACCGAGTGAAGAGCAACCCTCTCACTCGGGGGCTTAGCTGCAGTCCAAGCGCTCGCCTAAGGTATAAAAACCCTACCGAGTGAAGAGCAACCCTCTCACTCGGGGGCTTAGCTGCAGTCCAAGCACTCGCCTAAGTTGTGAAAATCCTACTGAGTGAAGAGCAACCCTCTCACTCGGGGGCTTAGCTGCAGTCCAAGCACTCGCCTAAGTTGTGAAAATCCTACCGAGTGAAGAGCAACCCTCTCACTCGGGGGCTTAGCTGCAGCCCTGTGCTCGCCTAAGTTACAAAAATCCTACCGAGTGAAGAGCAACCCTCTCACTCGGGGCTTAGCTGCAGTCCAAGCGCTCGCCTAAGGTATAAAAACCCTGCCAAGTGGAGAGCAACCCTCTCATTCGGAGGGCTTAGCTGCAGCCCAGTGCTCGTCTAAGTGGACTAAAGAATAAGTCGATTGCAGCACAGGCACCTTGCTTTGAACCTGCAAAAGACATTCCGAGCCGAAGGCAATCGTATTCAAGCAGCAAATCCAAGTTTGAATCGACATCTAAAGGAACCGAAAGTGCTCGGGCGTCAAGCCTGTTAAGGTTTGTCGGTTACAATTTCACTCGGCATACCGAGGCAAATTTAAAGCGTCGAGCCAGAAGAAGTTTTTTACCCCTCCTGTGGAGGGCTGGAAGGTGCAACAAATTCATCAAGGTCAATCCCGTCGGCGATCCGAGTGGCAGCTGCAAGGAAAGTTTCCATAAAGGATCTGAAGTCGTGCTTCTTGGTATTGGCCACCCGAAGGGCCGCCAGCTTCTCTTCTCGCGCATCTTTGCAGTGGACTCGGGCCAGACACAGAGCGACATCTGCACCACACCGAGCCGAGGACTTCTTCCACTCCTGCACTCGACCAGGGATCGTGTTCAAGCGGGCCATCAGCGACTCAAGGTCATTCTGAAGTGTCTCCTCAGGCCAGAGCGTCGAGTCGATGCGAGATGTGGCGGCCTTCAGCCTTGCGAGATAGTCCACGACAGCTGCAACACGAGACTCCAGTCGGAAAACATCCATGGCAACTTCGTCGTTCACCGGAGAATTGACGGGGTCAAGGTTTGGCTCCAGTCGGCTGGTTTCTTCTTCAAAGTTTTGACAAAATTCTGCAAGGGTGATCACTAAGTCAAGGAGATAGTCGAATGGAAAAAGCCACAATTGGAAATATTTGCCAAACATGGAGGTCTACCTTCAAGCATAAGGAACAACTTCTTGGCAAGGCCACTCAGGAAGGCCTCCAGTTCAGTTTTCTTCTCAGTCAATTTGCTGACTTGGTCGGTCAGGGCAGCTTTGTCAGTTTTCAGTCGACTGACCTCCTTGTTGGCAATCCCAAGAGCAGCTTTCAGATTGGTATTGTCTTGTTCGAGCTTGGTGACTGAAGCTAACTTCTCGTCAGCAAGCTTGATCTTCTCAGCTAGCTCAAGGTCTTTCTTCTGCTGGGCCTCCCTTACCTTACCTGCAAGTTACAGCAAGATCAGATGCTGAAACAAGCAAGGGGAAAAGCAGTCGTCAGGGTCTCACCAAACATACCTTCGGTCTCCTCCTTTGCCTTTGTCAGCTTCTCCTGAACCAGCTTCAAGCTCAGCTCGACTTGAGTATGTTTTTGTTCCAGCTCTGAGTAGCGAGCCACAAGATCACAGGAGTTCTGTGAAGAACCAATCGACTAAATGTCAAATATAATTCACTTCCGAGTGAAAAAGGGATAAACACACGTTTCTAAGACTACAGCCAAATACAAGCATTCGACCGTAGTCTCGGGGACTACACCCAGTGGGTGCACTCAGCGTGCCCCCACTAATCCTGTTGAAGACAAAGTCGACCAGTCGACCTCAAAAAAAAAAGAGAGAGATGCATTCTCTAAGACTGTGATCAACTGCAAGCAGTCGACCACAGTCTCGGGGACTACACCCAGTGGGTGCACTCAGCGTGCCCCCACCGGTTTGTGAAATCCAGTCGACATAGTCGACTGAAAGAAAATTGACGTCATAAAGCCTAAAGCCGACTGCCAGCAGTCGACCTTAGCCTTGGGGACTACACCCAGTGGGTGCACTCAGCGTGCCCCCACCGGTTTGTGAAGTCCAGTCGACCAGTCGACTGACAGAAAGATTGACATCATAAAGCCTAAGGCCGACTGCCAGCAGTCGACCTTAGCCTTGGGGACTACACCCAGCGGGTGCACTCAGCGTGCCCCCGCTAACACGGAGTTTATTCGACACACCCAGTGGGTGACTAATATAAATTCCGGAAAAGAAAAGTTTTTGGTAGCATATCCAACAGAACAAACAGCGGTCGACTGACCTGGACATTGCTTTGGAGGGCAGAACTGGCGTCATAAGCTGCCTGGCTCGCGTCCCGGATGGTCTTCAGCTGCTCCATCATGAGTCCCGCCTGGCGTATTGCCTCCTTCGCTGCGCCAGCTTGGTCCTCTGGGACGTGGTGCGTCGTAAAGAGGGAGGGCTGCTGAGCACTCGTCAGTGGATTTGCGAAGGACACCGTGTGTCGAGTGGTGTTCCCTTCCTCCACAGTCAGAATCTCAGGCGCCGTCACATCCTGAGGTACCTTACTGGCGGACGCTTTCCGACTCCTCCTGCGTGTCAGTGGTTCTTCATCCTCGTCGTCGTCAGGGAGATTGATAACAGTGTTGGGTGGAGCTGCGGAGAAGGATCAGGATCAGAGATCGCGAGTCAGTCGACTAAGAACGGTGTTAAGAACACAGTACCTGGATTCGAAGTTGCTGCATCCTCCATCTCGTGGTCATCAGCCCGGGCCGAGGTCTCAGAAGTAGCAGCACTGCAACTCCAAAGGATCAGTCGACTAACTTCAGCGTCGACCAGAGATAAAGTTCGCACAGAATAAGAAAATATGAGCAGCACAATTACCCTGATATGGTGGGGATGGACACCTTCATTTTCGGCAGGAGCTTGGTCGGCTTTGGCGGAGCCCCCCTAGGCTGCTTCGGCGCCTTTTCAGTCGGCGCTGGAGAAGTGGTCCTAGGGCGCTTGGTCGACTGCGTCGCAACCCCCTTGCCACGTTCAGTCGAAGGGTCGTGGACGAGCTTCGACCGCCTTTCCGAGCGCGGTGGCACGACCTCCTCCTCTTCCTCCTCGTCTTCGGCATCATCATCATCGCCGTCGTCATCATCATCGTCGTCGTCGTCCCCTGCAACGTCCGAGTCCCATTCCTCCTCGTCCTGGCTCTCGCCCCCACTCGCCTCACCCTCCTCAGTCGGAGTTTGTGCCCCATTGGGCATCGAGTACAGCTCGGTGAGGGCCTAGCAGATATCAAGACAATGATCAGTCGACCGGTCGGCAGAGTAAACAGAGATGAATGCGACAAGAATGCAGTGGAGAGCAGGGCAAGTGTACCTTATTTGGATCACTGTTGTGGTCGAGTGGAGGAATCCTTCTGGCTCCGCGTGGGTTGTCCTTGTTTCCGGTGACGGCTACCATCCATCTTTCCAGAGTGACATCGTCGACTGCTTCTGGATGGACTCTAGTCTCGTCTTCGGTCCCACAGTACAACCACATGCAGTGGCTCCGGAACTGGAGAGGCTGGATGCGACGCCTGAGGAAAACCTCCAGGAGGTCCATGCCCGTCACTCCCTCCCGAACCAACTGCACCACGCGCTCCATCAACATCTTCACGTCAGCTTTCTCCTCCGGAATCAGCTTCAGAGGGGAAGGCTTGCTCACTCGGTCCATGGTGAACGGAGGGAGTCCACTCGACTGCCCTGGCGTCGACTGGACCTGGCAGTAGAACCAAGTCGACTGCCAGCCTCTGACGGACTCGGGAAAGGTCATGGGCGGGAAGGTGCTCTTATTCCTCACCTGAATCCCCAGGCCTCCGCACATTTGGACGACTCGGGTTCTCTCATCACCTGGGCTCGCCTTCTTCACGGTCTGAGATCGACACGTGAATATATGTTTGAACAAACCCCAGTGCGGTCGACAGCCCAAGAAACCCTCACACATGGACACGAACGCGGCAAGATAGGCAATGGAGTTTGGGGTAAAGTGGTGGAGCTGCGCTCCGAAGAAGTTCAAAAAGCCACGAAAGAAAACACTCGGTGGCAAGGAAAACCCGCGATCAACATGGGTGGCCAAAAGCACACACTCACCCTCTTCTGGCTGGGGCTGCCACTCCTTCCCCGGAAGCCTCGCAGCTCCGTGGGGGATCAAGCCCTCGTTGGCCATGTCGAGGAGGTCATTCTCCGTGATGGTCGACTGGATCCAGTCTCCTTGGACCCAGCCCTTCGGCAGGCGGGATCTGGACGAGGACCCTCCGCGGCTGGTGGATCTTCCTTTCGCCTTCTCCGATGCCGACGCCTTCTTTGCGCGCTCCAGCGCCGCCGTCTTCTCCTTGGCCATGGTCGCCGGCGAGATGCGCAAAGGGAAGTGGTGCGGGGGCGAGAGCGAGCACGCTGAGCAGGGAGGAAGGAAGCAGAGAGAGGGGAAGAATGCTAAGGCGCAGCACAGAAATCCTCGCCGGGCACATTTATAAGGTCCCTTCCGAGTGGATGACAGGCGGGCCCGGGCGATCTAATCATATCTGGAACAGTTATGCAGGCGGGATACGTGGCGAAAAAGGCGGCGCGGAGATCGAGGCGTCCATGCCCCGTCCCATCCGAGCGCCGCGGTCCGCCCCGCTTCGCGCGCGCCCCAAAATTTCGCATCCCGCGGAATCCGCGAGCAACAAATCAGTCTGTCAGGCGCGGTGTTTCCGGCGATCCGTCGCTCGGAGATCGTCGAAGCCTGAAAGATCACTCGACGCAAAAACAGAATGGATCAAGTTGACTGAAGGCAATTTGTTTCCTGTCGACAAATGGATTCTTTGGTCCAGAACAGCACACAACCGGAGCGCAAAGGTTAATCGGAAACGACATCAACTCCTTCTTCACTCGAAGCCTCGATCCATTCGGGGGCTAATGATGGGGTTGTGTACCTAGGGTAGGATCATGGACCTGATCCAAGTAACTTACCCTAGGACATCCTTAGAAGAGGTCGCCTTCCAGTCGACCAACGAGGATTCACTCGACTGGCCTGAAGGACTCGACCACGAAGACTCACTCGACCACCAGGAGGTCAAGAGGCACTCTGCACTGCAACGGCCTGTAATCAAGTAGACTTTATGATAGTAAAGGCACTTTATGTGGGGCGTTACCAGTAACGCCCCAGACTTAACTCACCTTAAACCCTCTCCTGCGTGGGCTGGCTAGGGTCCTGGCGCACTCTATATAAGCCACCCTCCTCCACAGGCAGAAGGGTTCGGCACCTTGTAATTCATACATTCATAATCCACTCGACCGCCTCCGGGCTCCGAGACGTAGGGCTGTTACTTCTTCCGAGAAGGGCCTGAACTCGTACATCCTTTGTGCTTACAACCTCTCCATAGCTAGGACCTTGCCTCTCCATACCTACCCCCCACTCTACTGTCAGGCTTAGAACCACGACAGGTGGACGTTTCGCCCTTCCGAATAAAGAAACCACCCACGATCTCTCCCACGATGCCGCATTCAACGCGTGCCATTAGGGGAGGGCGCGGTGGATACGGAGTAAGTTACGGCGTAATTCAGGTCGTGTGTGCCCGTGCCCTGTTTTGGGCCTGGCCCAACAGCGCTCAGCATCGTGTGTGGCCCAGGCCCGGGGGCTCCTGTCGGTGTACTAGAGTAGGGGTACCCTAGTATCCCGAACTTGTGCACGGGCAGTTGCAGCGCCCCGCGGCAAGGCTTGCCGGGTGACCGCCAAGGTCCTCCGTGGTTCCTCTGGAGCCATTCAAGAACAAAGTATTCAAGCCAAGGAGACAAGGCCCCAGCAAGAGGAGCTTGCCGGGAAGGCCAACCAAGGCATCTCAAGGAACTTGCCGCGACGCGCCACGCGTCCCGGCAAGGCCCGGTGAGCGACAAGCTTCCGGACGCGACAAGACAACGACCGCGGCAAGGCGCTTGCCGCGGCAAGCGGCCACCCTGTACCCACGCTCCAGCACATCCACCAGCGTGTCGCCCTGGGGCCTTTCTAGGCATGCATGGCGGAAGGCTGTGCAGCCAGCGGTGCACGGTGGCATGCGATGCTGACAAGATTGCCATCGTGGCAAGCGATGCTGCCCCTGACGGTCCCTTTTTACACTGTTTGGGCGACGCAGACGGGCATTTAATGCCTTTGTCCCCTGCCGTCAGGGTTAGGTAGGATGCACTGTACAGGTAGCTGTAGCAACCACCTCTCTTTTTATGTTTTTACCCTTGTTTACGTTGCCACCTGCAGGCAACCCCTTGAGCATATAAAAGAAGGCCCATGCGCAACGTAAAGGGGGTTCGGCTCAATTCGAGGCCAGAAAAACACTCACGCTCGGTCTCGTTAGGTGCTCACATATAGTGTAACATTCAGCGCTCCTGAGCAAGAACACAATACAATCAGAAGAGCAGAAGTAGGAGTGTTATCTCTCCGGAGAGCTCCGAAGCTGGGTAAACTGCTCGTGTGCTTCGCCTCGATCTGCTCTTCGTGCGACCTCCGCACCCCGCCAAACCGAAAGGGGCTCGGTCTGCCAGTCCCATAGGTGTTCGAGGATCAGTTTCCCCGACAAGCATGCATCGATCATTATGAGAAAGTCGCGCTTAAAATTTTGAATAATAATTTCTCTTGAGAGCTCATGATTGGGACATGAATATAACATTGACTTAAGCCTCCCCCAAGATTGAGCAATACTTTCTCCTTCATGAGGCCAAAAATTATATATATAATTCTGATCACAATGAACTAGATGCATAGGATAAAACTTCTGATGAAATTCCAATTTCAATCGGTTGTAGTTCCATGATCCAATATCATCACATAGCCTAAACCATGTCAATGCCTTTCGCTTCAAAGATAAAGGGAAGACCTTCTTATTGAAAACACCCTCGGGTATACCCGCAAGCTTAAATAATCCACAAACTTCATCCACATAGATTAGGTGCATATCAGGATATAATGTTCCATCTCCTGCATAAGGATTAGCTAGCAGTTTCTCTATCATACCCGAAGAAATTTCATAATAAATATTTTTAGTAGGGGCAGTAGGGTGAGGAGAAACTCTTTGCTCTTCCGGTCTAGGTGAAGATAACCCGAACAAGCCCCACAAAGGATTATTTTTCATAGTAACAAGTGAGAGTAAATTTCAGCATGCTATATAAATGTTTCCTTACCAAAGGTGCTTCACTCCCCGGCAACGGCGCCAAAAAAGAGTCTCGATGACACATAAGTATAGGGGATCTATCATAGTCCTTTCGATAAGTAAGAGTGTCAAACCCAACGAGGAGCAGAAGGAAATGACAAGCGGTTTTCAGCAAGGTATTCTGTGCAAGCACTAAAATTATCGGTAATAGGTAGTTTTGTGATAAGATAATTCGTAAGGGTAACAAGTAACAAGAGTAACTAAGGTGCAGCAAGGTGGCCCAATCCTTTTTGTAGCAAAGGACAAGCCTGGATGAACTCTTATATAAAGCAAAGCGCTCTCGAGGACACAAGGGAATTATTATCAAGTTAGTTTTCATCATGCTCATATGATTCACGTTTGTTACTTTGATAATTTGATATGTGGGTGGACCGGTGCTTGGATGCTACCCTTCCTTGGACAAGCCTCCCACTTATGATTAACCCCTCTCACAAGCATCCGCAACTACGAAAGAAGAATTTAGATAAACCTAACTGAGGGAGTCCTGGATTAGGGGGTCCTCGGACAACCAGACTATATACTTTGGCTGGACTGTTGGACTATGAAGATACAAGATTGAAGACTTCGTCCCGTGTCCGGGTGGGACTCTCCTTTCCGTGGAAGGCAAGCTTGGCAATTCGGATATGTAGATCTCCTTCTCTGTTAGCGACTCTGTGTAACCCTAGCCCCCTCCGTGTCTATATAAACTGGAGGGTTTAGTCCATAGGACAACAACAATCATAATCATAGGCTAGCTTCTAGGGTTTAGCCTCTACGATCTCGTGGTAGATCAACTCTTGTAATACTCATATCATCAAGATCAATCAAGCAGGAAGTAGGGTATTACCTCCATCAAGAGGGCCCGAACCTGGGTAAACATTGTTCCCCCCGCCTCCTGTTACCATCGGCCTTAGACGCACAATTCGGGACCCCCTACCCAAGATCCGCCGGTTTTGACACCGACATTGGTGCTTTCATTGAGAGCTCCACTATGCTGTCACGATAAGGCTTGATGGCTCGCCTTGTTATCAAGGATCGCATCACCTCTAGGGGAGCCCTGGCCTTAGGCCAAACTCTCCGATTAGGCGGCTTCGTCATGACCGCCCGTTCGGCCGTCGCGCCGATGATGACTTCTTAGGTCATCAAAACAGCCTCCACGTCAGCCCGGAATTCACCGAGCAGATGGATCCAATGGAGCTCTCCTCCCTGATCAAGCTCTTGCATCGCATCGCCGCCTTGGGAGTCACTACGGATTATGATCAGATCGGGCTTAAACCCGACCGAAGGGAGATTAACTCTTCGCCGGTCACCCATCAGATAGCGGTGGTGGAGGAGCAATGCAGCGATTCTTCTTATATTTTGAGGACGAACTATGTCCGTATTCCCGAGCTCTCTGAGACGGATACCCGTCTACGGGAGGACATGGCCCAAGCTCCAAACCTAGAATCGGACAGCGGGCCAGAAAAATTTGGCAACATCCCAGAGCCCGAACTACCAAGCTCGGAAGCTCCTCTGCCCCTGGGTCTCAGATCGGGTCAGGGTTTGGACCTAAATCTACCCACCCACCAAGACACAAGTGATCTTTCCCACATTAGACAAGAGCCCCAAGAGACAGTACATCACTTCTGGGCCAGATTCCTCCTTGTAATGAGCAAGGTCAAGGACTGTCGCAAGGAAGACGCAATTTCATTCTTTTGCAAAAATTGCACGGACAGGGGAATCCTCAACGCCATAAGTCGCTGTGACATAGCACACTTTGCTGACTTGGCATCCATAGTGTAGAAGTACTGTGCGATGGGAAGCGCCTGGAAAACCCAGACAAAATTCTGGGATCCTCCGGCTCTTACTAAACCCCTCGTCCGAACTAAAAGGGTGCACCCTCGCAAGTCACCCAATCCAATTACAAAGAAACCAAAGCCCAATATAGGGCGTGGAACCGTACTGGAGGGATGGCTCAATGGGCCATGCAAAATGCACAGCCCACCAGATACCATACCAACACACAGCCTTAGAGCATGTTGGATACTCCGGCAGGTGGCCAAGAGCGGCGAGGATCTCCTCATCAACAATACCGCAGAGCATCATCCCGTAGAAAATAACAATACAGTATTGCCAGTCTTCGAGACTTTTGCCTCAAATAATAGACGCAAGCAAGCACTCCGCAGCCTTGCCGAAGTCTGCCACGTTGCAGCAATAAATCCGCGACACGGCCATAACCTTCAATGCCAGTGACGAACCACAATTCCGAGCAGTCCGAGCACCAGCCGCCTTGGTCCTTAGTCCAATTGTGGACGGCTTCCGGCTTCCTAAGTGCTCATGGACGGTGGCGACAGATTAAACCTCATCTACGAGGAAACTCTTAACAAAATGGAAATACACAAGAGCCGCATCGAGCAAAGTAGCACGACCTTCAGAGGAATCATCCCTAGTCGGGAGGCACGATGTGCGAAAAAATCACACTAGATGTGGTATTCGGCACGCCGGAGAATTATAGGTCCGAAGAAATCACATTCCAAGTGTCCCCGTTTAGTAGCGGATACCACGCTCTTTTAGGGCGGGATGCATTCACAAGCTTCCAAGCTATACCCCATTATGGGTACATGAAGCTCAGGATGCCCGGGCCCAATGGAATCATCACTCTAGCTAGTGATCCAGACGTAGCACTCCGGACCAAAAATAAAACCGCCGCACTGGCCCTTGAGGCATTATCCGAAGCCCTCGCGGCCGAAGAACTAACTACGCTGTGATCAACAGTGGACAGGGACGACGTGATACTCGACAAACGGCCCAAGTCCACCTCTTTCAAACCAGCGGACGAAATAGTCAAATTCTAGGTCCACCCAATGGACCGTACAAAAACAGCATCCATCGGGGCACAACTGAACCCCACAATAGACGCTACACTGCGGGAGTTCTTGTGCGAGAATTGGGACATTTTCGCCTGGCATCCTTCAGACATGCCAGGAATCCCATGCAGGCTGGCCAAGCATAGCCTAAACATACCAAAGGGATACAAGCCAGTCAAGCAGACTCTTCGGTGTTTTTCAGAACCTAAGCGACAAGCCATGGGAGAGGAGCTAGCCAAGTTACTCGAGGCCGGATTCATTAGAGAAATAAAACATCCGGACTGGCTAGCAAACCTGGTGATGGTACCAAAGAAGGACAAATCCTGGCGCCTATGTGTCGATTTCAAGGACCTCAATAAGGCTTGCCCTAAGGATCCCTTCCCCCTCCCCCGCATAGATCAAATTATCGATGCTACCGCAGGACACGACTCATTGTGCTTCCTCGACGCATACTCCGGATACCATCAAATCAAGATGGCGGAATCCGATCAAGCCACAACGGCATTCATCACTCCATATGGACCCTTCTGTTTTAACACCATGCCCTTCGGGCTCAAAAACGCCGGTGCAACCTATCAACACATGATTCAGACATGCCTGGAAACACAAATTGGCAAAACAGTGGAGGCATACGTAGACGATGTGGTCATCAAAACAAGACATGTCAAATCTTTAATGGACGACTTGAGGCTTATGTTCGACAATCTCCGAACATATGACATCAAGCTCAACCCGGAAAAATGCGTTTTCGGCGTGCCTGCCGGAAAGCTCTTGGGCTTCATCGTTTCCAATAGACGAATTGAAGCAAATCCGGCTAAAATCCGAGCTCTGTCATAGTTGGCTACTGATACGTCTCCAACGTATCTATAATTTTTGATTGTTCCATGCTATTATATTACCCCTATTGGATGTTTATGGGCTTTATTTTACACATTTATATCATTTTTGGGACTAACCTAGTAACCGGAGGCCCAGCCCGTATTGCTGTTTTTTTGCCTATTTCAGTATTTCGAAGAAAAGGAATATCAAACGGTGTCCAAACGGAATGAAACCTTCAGGAGCGTGATTTTTGGAATGAATGTGATCCAGAGAACTTGGAGTTCAAGCCAAGAAGCGATCAAGGCGGCCAGGAGATAGGAGGGAGCGCCCACCCCTACAGGGCGTGCCCCCTATCTCCTGGGCCCCTCGGGCGGCCACCGATGTACTTCTTCCTCCTATATATACCCACGTACCCCGAAAACATCCAAGGAGCCAACGAAAAACAATTTCCACCACCATAACCTTCTGTATCCGCGAGATCCCATCTTGAAGCCTTCGCCGGCGCTCCGCCGGAGGGGGAATCGACCATGAAGGGCTTCTACATCAACACCATAGCCCCTCCGATGAGTTGTGAGTAGTTTACCACAGACCTTCGGGTCCATAGTTATTAGCTAGATGGCTTCTTCTCTCTTTTTGGATCTCAATACCATGTTCTCCCCCTCTCTTGTGGAGATCTATTCGATGCAACTCTTTTTGCGGTGTGTTTGTCGAGATCCGATGAATTGTGGGTTTATGATCAAGTTTATCTATGAGAAATGTTTGAATCTCCTCTGAATTCTTTTATGTATGATTGAGTTATCTTTCCAAGTCTCTTCGAATTATCAGTTTGGTTTGGTCTACTAGATTGATCTTTCTTGCCATGGGAGAAGTGCTTAGCTTTGGGTTCAATCTTGCGGTGTCCTTACCCAGTGACAGCAGGGGTTGCAAGGCATGTATTGTATTGTTGCCATCGAGGATAAAAAGATGGGGTTTATATCATATTGCTTGAGTTTATCCCTCTACATCATGTCATCTTTCTTAATGCGTTACTCTGTTCTTATGAACTTAATACTCTAGATGCATGCTGGATAGCGGTCGATGTGTGGAGTAATAGTAGTAGATGCAGGCAGGAGTCGGTCTACTTGTCACGGACGTGATGCCTATATACATGATCATGCCTAGATAATCTCATAATTATTCGCTTTTCTATCAATTGCTCGACAGTAATTTGCTCACCCACCATAATACTTATGCTATCTTGAGAGAAGCCACTAGTGAAACCTATAGCCCCCGTGTCTATCTTTTATCATATAAGCTTTCAATCTACTTTTATTTGCATCTTTACTTTTTGCATCTATATTATAAAATACCAAAAAATATTTATCTTATCATACTATCTCTATCATATCTCACTTTCGCAAGTGGCCGTGAAGGGATTGACAACCCCTTTATTGCGTTGGTGGCGAGTTCTTTGTTTGTTTGTGTAGGTGCATGGGACTTTTGAGGAGCCTCCTACAGGATTGATACCTTGGTTCTCAAAAACTGAGGGAAATACTTACGCTATTATTGTTGCATCACCCTTTCCTCTTCAAGGAAAACCAACGCAAGCTCAAGACGTAGCAAGAAGGATTTCTAGCACCGTTGCCGGGGAGGTGTCACACCCTGATTTTCATGGCACAACACTTAAGCTAATAAATCATGATAAATTGTGGTTTGACAAAAACTTTTGTGTGTTTTGGTCTTTGCTTGATTTGATTTTTGTCTGCTGTTTGCAAGTGCTCTAAAAATCAAAATCCTCCAACTCTTATACTCCTTGTCCTTGATCCAAAAACCTTTCCCAATGATCATTCCATGTGTATAGGACATAAAAATAATTTCTTGCAAAAATAATTTGGCCAAATAGTATTTTCAAAAATTAGTTTTTCAAAAACCCCCGAATTGAGGTTTGCACTGCAAGTACTTAATTAAGGGCAGTAAAAATCTTTACAAAAATATATTTGACTCCTATTAGATATAGGATACCCAGAAAACACAAAAATATATTTTTTTAAAGTTATTATCCTATTTTATTTAAAAGCTTTTTCTTAAGGCCAAAAATGGTCTTTAATAGGGAAAAATTATTTTATTGCTTCAAAAATATTTGACAAAATTTAAGGAAACTCATAGGACATATATTGTCCATATATAAGAGTTTCAACACATGGTCATGTTCAAAATATTGGTCAAATCCCTCAAAAACCCTTTCTGGATATTTCAAGCTTTTGAAATATTTACAAAGGAAATATTCTCCAAAAATTCCAAGAAAATTCTATCATGTGACATATGACATATTTGATGATCTTGACAAGTATCATGTCATGGAGAATAGTATAACCCCATGAAATCCCCTCAAAACCATTTCTGTCCATTTTAAAGTTTGAGCAACTTTACATTGCCAAACATTCCCAAATGTTCTCAAAACTTGTGAACATTCTCAAATGTTCTAATTATACATCTAGGCCAAGTGGCACAAGTTGGAGAACAAGTTAACTTGATCAAAGTGCCCCAAGACCCTTCCTGTCCAGAACCAAATTTGAACAACTCTACATTGGCAACTTTATCCTTTTGATCTCAACTTTTGTGGACATGTTCAGAGCCTCAAATGATGACACTACACCAAGTGGTGCATCAAGGAGAACATATTTTCATGACTAAATCTTGTAAAGTCCATTTCTGCTAATTTCTAGGGTTTACAAAAGTTGCATTGGAAACTTTGCCCAAATGGACTCAACCTTGGTGGAACCTCTTATTTTCTCATACCATTTGACCCTCTCAAGCCTCATGACAAATGGAGATCAACTACTGGCCCAAACCAATATCAAACACCTTCTGCCATTTTACTAGAATCCCATTTTTGGCCTCTTCCACTAATCTCCATGGACTCTACTTTTTACCACAACCTCTCCTAGTCCCCCTCTAGCACCTGGACACTTTTATGCCCAAGGAAGCAATGATGGAGGGGCGAAGAACTCCACTTTTCTACTCTGGGCAGCAGCATTCCCACTCTCTCTCAACTCCCTCTCCCCTCCAGTGGATCCCCAGGGCATCCAATGCCATTTCCGCATTGTTTACTCCCCCTTGCAGCTGCCAGACACAAGTGGGCGCGTGAGGACGCGAGAAAAAGCCGAGAGTGTCGGCCATTTGCGCGCTCTGGAGCACGTCAGCGTTCTCCCGACCGTTGACACTGCGTCCCCCGACCACCTTGAGCCTCTCCCTCGCGCCAGTCGAGGTGCCTTGACGTCCGCAACATGCCACCGTGCAGTCCCCCTCCTTTCCCTCTCTCTCTGACCCCCCTGAGGCGCGTGCCAGATGCCGCCCAGCTCGGCCAATGCATGCGCCCACGCCAGGGTCCCCCTCGAGCTTGCCCCGCTCCTCCTCTCTCTCCCAGAGACCTACTCCACCCCCACGAGCGCCGCGGACAACCCCGAGCCTCCTCCCGTGGCCACCACGGCCATTTTCGCGGGTGCCCGTAGGCCGCGTCCACGGTGAGCCGTGGCCTCGCCATATAAGGCCGCCCCTGAACTCCCTCTGGAGCTCCTTTGCTCTCTCTCTCTCCCATGTACCCCATGGACCAACCTGCACCTCCTCTCGTGCCCTCCTGCTCCCTCCATGGCCAGAGTGCCGCCGTCGGGCTCCGCCTAAATCCGGGCTATCCCGAGCCTCTCCTCTCTCCCCAGCCACTCCCGTACCCTCACACCACCACCTCGAGGCCCTCCATCACCGTCATTCATCCTTGGGAACGCCACGCGCTCGTGGCCGAAGATGGCCGACGGCCTCCTCCGTGGCCGTCCAAGCCGTCGCTGCTACAGCCCTCGTCGGCGTGCGAAAAGACCCAGGTGGATGCGGCACGGCCTCCTGAGCTCATACATAGCCAGAGCATCGCCGGAGGTGCCCCGTAGCACCGGCAGTCGTCATCGGGGCTCTCTACTCCCTCGGCCAGGCAAACGCGCGGGAGGAAGAGGAAGATGAAGGGCCTGCAAGCGAGCCCCGCTCGTCAGTGGCCCAGCCACCGGGCCACGCTGGCAAGTGGAGGCGGGTTCGCCCTCTCTCGCGTTCCCGCGGTGAAGGCGCACTCCGCATGGGCGCCTTCGCCGTCGCCTCTGTCGTCCTGTGCGGCTGGGCCGGCCCACGGTCTATCTGTCGCCTCCTGCGTAGGATAAGGTTAAATGCTTATTTCCTTTTTCTTTTTCATGTCAACTTCAAAAATCCATAAATAATTCAACAGAGCTCCAAATCCAATGATTCAAATTTCTAGTAGTTTCTAAAATCATGCCCTACCACATGGTGCTATTGTCACATTGTTACAGAAGCATTTCCTTCACAAATATTTATCAAAACCCCATTTTCCATTTCTGTGATGAACTTCAGAAAATCAAAGAGAGCCCATTTTTGATCCAAATTCCATGGTTCAAAATCCTAGATGTCTATGAGTTCAAAACTTAGTTTTTGAACATTTTTACTAATACTTTCTGTACCACCTCAAATAATGGTCTATTTCTTCATGTATAGCCAACTTTGCAAATTCATAGAGAACTCCAAATCCAGTGAAACCAATTCCTAGATGCTTCTAAAATCATCATTTGTTAAATGGGTGCCTCTGCTCATTTTTGAAAATAATGTTTCTGTACACTTCTTGCAAACCCATTAATCCCTTGATTCCATCATATTGAAATGTTCAGAGATGTCCATTAATCAAATCCTAATGAAACCACTTTGGTCACCCCTCACATGACCAGAGGTATCCAAGAAAAGTCCAACCCATATTTTTAGAGCACTTTTATTTCCTGCCTTGTTGTGTTGCTTATTATAATTGTTTCCAATGTTAGTTGACGAAGTAGACGAAATACTTGGAGAAGGACCAGAAGATTTGAAGACTTTGATGAACCAGGCAAGCAGCCCTTTGACCATGTCTATGAAACCCTTTTTATGCATGTCATATAGCACCATATTGATGTTGCAACGGAATCATGATGAGGTGGTATCCACTTTGATGGTTTTCCACTGTACTTCCTCGTTGATACTTGCATTGTGCATAACCCTACCTTCTTATGAGGGTTATGACAGTGGGAGTAGATAGGATGCTAAAGTAGATGCTACGCAATAGGGACGGGAATATGCATGATGAAGGAGACAGAGTGTTTTCAAAGGACTTTACGAAAACCCCGTCGGGTGCCACTTATGCCCGAGGGAGATGATGAGATGGGTAACCACTTGATGACGAAGTGGTGTACCGAGGCAAGCGTGTGTTGTTTTCAAAATGGATTGGTTTAAGTTGCGACCGTTATTCCAACCTTACATGCGCAATCACTCTACCCTTATATGGGAAAGGGCATTATTGATTACCTAGACCGATACTAGCTTGGAGCCCGCATTACTAGTGACGGGTGAGTTGTTGGTGCGCTCTCTCGGGACGGGGTCGTGCCAGGTAGGGCGGCCAAGAACATTTTTATGGGGCACCGGACACACCGTTGGTACCCCGTGCTTGTGATGTGAGATGATTTAGGACTATGGCTCCACGAAAATGTTATGTAATAATGTTGGGCACGGGGGTTACTACCAATCGAGTGGACTCCATGTTAGTGTCGTCTAGGGAAAGATAGTGATTGGGTGCTTACCCTAGGTACTTGAGGTATCGTGGGTCGTGGATGACACGAAAGTTCCCCGGATCTTGTGGGTAAAGTGTGCAACCTCTACAGAGTGTAAAACTATTCGAATAGTCGTGTCCACGGCCAAGGACAGTTGGGTAACCGCTCTTGGGCTACGTCCACATGTTTACAAACCGTGTGTGCGTTGATAAAACTACTTGGGTCAAGTCAAGGGACTTGACATGATTGAGTTGGGTAGGTGCCCACTCTATTTATGTTGATATCTGTAACATGTCCTCATGGTTACTTGAATTCTCCTGATGCATGTCTTACAAGTTGTTGAACATGTCATCGCATTCAAAACTAGCTTTCTGCAAAAATTTACCTATACCATGCATTGTTGTATCTTGAACCAAAACATGGGTTTCTTGCGAGTACATTCAAAGTACTCATTGGCTTGCCACTGGTTATTTTATTGGCCAGGCATGAAAGAATAGGATGTGATGAAGAACACTTCGGTGACGAACACGTGAGCTAGGTCGCTTCCCAGTCAGAATGCCTGTAGGGTTAAGCCAGATGGCATGGGTCCAAGTTATCGATGAAGATTTCCGCTGCAATGATACACTCAAGACTTGACCATAATGGTCCTACTTGTGTAAAACGGTATGTATGGATGTAGACTCTTGTTATTCAGCTTCTGTGTGTTCAGTGAGCATTGATCTCTAGGATCACTGTACACGTGCATTCGGTGATCTCGACTTATGAGTCGGGGTGCCCACAGAGCTGGTATCAGAGCCATCCTGACTATAGGAAGCCTTAGTTAGCATGGTCGTTAGTTAGGGTAAAACTATTTCCAAAACTGTTACTAGTTTTCAAAACTATCTATACTTCTCTTCCCTTCTCAGTTTTTCGAAAACTAAGATATACTTTCCTCTTCCCCTTCAAAATTTTAAATGGTCGCTAAAATCTTAGTCCCTGACCACGGGATTCCTTGTAATGCTCGTGGGTAAACTAGAAGGAGGACGCCTTGCCAGACATTCACCCACATCTCCTAAACACAAGATTGGAGACATCACAACAAGACGATACCAACAGAAGATACATCCTCAAGGAATGAGGACCTGAAGACCCAGGAGATGGTGACACCCTTGACACTGCCCCAAGATGATGCAACCTTAGCCTATGATGATCAGGGCATAGGATATGCAAGATCATGATATACATCGCTAATAGAGTAACCCTGTCACTACCGTTGTTGTATCGGCAACCACCGGTGGATGAGAACCTAGCCATTTGGTCCACCTCACTATAGTGAGCAGGAAAACGGTTCTCTTCATCCCCCACTCTCGGTGACGATATTGTCAACAATGTGTCCGACAGATTGGGCCTCTATTATGCCTTGTTAATGTCATTGCATAAAGGAGTGCCACCTGGAACCGCCAATACCTTAAAAAGGCAAAAGTGATCGTCATGATTAAGAAGACAACAGAAGACCGAGTTAATGCCTGCTACGAGGAGCCACCTTCACCTCATCACTTCAACGGGCAAGAAGTTGTTGAAGAATCTTCAGGCTCAACCCGGAATTGTTTCGTCGAACAACTACAAGAGACATAGCAACACCTGAGGAAAACCCAAAAGACTGCATTAGGCACGAAGTAAAGCACGACTACTTAGTCCGAGAACCCCTAGGGTAGGATGAGTCGTGTAACCCCTATGCGCAGTCGAGTCTGTATGATGGTTCGAATAGAACCATGATTGTGTGTTACTTGTTTTTATTTGTTTGTGTTTTGATATAGGTCACACTTTTGCCCTAGGAAACAAGTAAGCGACTATATCACCTTCCTTACCCTGTTTCTTTTGTTTGGCCCTTTTTGCACCTGTTTGTTTGCACTTGCACTATAGAACCCCCTTTAGGCATTCCCCTCCTCTATGCTACCTCTCCCTCTCATCTCTCTCCTCAACTGAAGGCTAGCAAGACAAGATACACCAAGGATTCTACTTTGGCAACCAACCAGCACTAAAGACTTTTGCTACAACCTCCTCGACCAAGTGCAGCCCCTTAGAGTTATGGTTTCCCCTCAAGATTAGAGACCCATTCCTAGACCCTTCAAGACTTCATAAGATACCCTAGCTCGAATCCTTAACCATGTGCTTAACCCCCCTGAATTGCAAGAGAACCTATTAAGCCTCCATAACCTTGCTTATCACTGGGTTCATTATGGAACTAGTGGACATAGTGAACGAGCACATATCATCCTAAGATAGCACCAAAACTGATGATGCCATAGGAAAGACCAATTTGAGGATATAGGAACAGAGGACAAATGACTTGATGAGTTTATATCAGTGACCTTGAGGAATTATTTGAGACTCTTCGGAGGATTATAAGGATTTCATGTTGATAGATGAACTTGGTGGGATCATGATTATAGAGTAGCATAGCTTTCGTTACCCCTGAGTAAATTGGATTTAGTAGGATAATTGTGTTTGCAAGCTGGAATTCTTGGAAGTATTTGGATTTAACTTAGCCATGTGATAGTGATAGGAGACAGTTGATATTACATAAATGACTTGGGGTAAATATGTAGGTATTCTCGTTGGACATGAGATTTGGATTTAAGTAGGTGATTCTAGTTGAGTATAGATGTTGAGTATATCTACATGGTTCGGAGTAAATTGGATTTAGGCTGATGATCTCAATCATGATACCATGTTTCTCGGTGGACGATAAACTAGGAGACTGGACTAATTGTCGGAGTTTATTTAGGCATCTTTGTGAGCTTGACCTTGGAGTATTACTAGATCACAATAACGGGAATTGGTGGACTGACTATAGTAAGGCAGCCCTTTCAAGTATTGGGGATTATAAGGACCTTAGGAGATCATGTGGAACACCAGCATAGGCGTTGGATTTGTAGAATTAATGGATTATGTAGTGATTAATGGAAGTTAACGGATTGTTTGAGTTGATTCATAGGAAGGAAACAAGATTTTGGAGTGGCATACGGCGTGTTTCCTTAGAATAGAGATGCACTAAGATGGACCTTGGAAGAATAGGATGAGCACTTGGATTGTCCTGTTTCATTCCAGCTTGGAAGCTTGTATGCTCTACCCATGGATTTTTAGGGGTAGACATACACATGGGTTTGGGGATTGTAGACATATATGATTTTGTTAGACCTCCTCTCGAGAGTCATGAGGATATGAATCACATGAGTGATGATTGGAGTTGACCTATACGGAATGATACTATCAGTGATATGATGTGATTTGTTTAAAGGACTACATAGCACAATTGGCATCTCAGAAACTGGGCTCAAGGATGGGATGATAAACATTCACTCGCACACTAGAATCCTTGAAACCCTTAAGCCCTACCAAGCTACAACATGGTCGGATCAGGACCTTAGGGCCTTGACACTAGATCTAGAACCACCTTGGCCCACACTCAACAAGACCACCACTAATTCCCCAGCCTACTTTATGTACCCCGTGAACAAAGTCTTCATGGAGTGCTTAGACAAGATAGTTGGTGACCTACTTGTCCACCCGAAGACGGAAGAAGAGTTGTTCAGCTAGTCCAGGAACATTTGAAGACCGCCATGCCAAGGAGGAAGAACTATACCAACCACCATCGTCAAGAAGTAAACCTCCGCGTTGAAGACCAGGTGTATCTGCAAGCCACTCTTCTCTAAGGAACCAAGCATTTCCATGACAAGGAGACCCACACCAAGATTCATCGGCCCCCTTCGAGATCACTCCAAGATGTAACAACCCCCTCTGAGATCACTACGAGACGAAGAGAAGACAGTTACCAGCTGGAGTTGCCACCTGGGTTACCTGATGTGCACAATGCTTTCCATGCATCACAACCCCGGAAGTGTTTCCAACTTCCTAACTTGCCCAACCTCTACGAGGGCATTGACCACCGAGCCATCGACCCCTAGCCCAATCTACCCTACCGCGAGCTACCCATTAGCAACCTGGATCAAGAAGAGCGTCATACACGAAACCACACCATCAAGTACTTCCAGCTCAATGGAGCACTACACGGAAGCAGAAGCAACATGAGGACTTGAAGACTACCCCAGATCCAAGTTTCTGTATCCCTTTCCGCGCCTAGTTTAGGAATCTCGGGGACGAGATTCTTGTAAGGGGGGTAGGTCTGTCACACCCTGATTTTCATGGCACAACACTTAAGCTAATAAATCATGATAAATTGTGGTTTGACAAAAACTTTTGTGTATTTTGGTCTTTGCTTGATTTGATTTTTGTATGCTATTTGCAAGTGCTCTAAAAATCAAAATCCTCCAACTCTTATACTCCTTCTCCTTGATCCAAAAACCTTTCCCAATGATCATTCCATGTGTATAGGACATAAAAATAATTTCTTGCAAAAATAATTTGGCCAAATAGTATTTTCAAAAATTAGTTTTTCAAAAACCCCCGAATTGAGGTTTGCACTGCAAGTACTTAATTAAGGGCAGTAAAAATCTTTACAAAAATATATTTGACTCCTATTAGATATAGGATACCCAGAAACACAAAAATATAATTTTTAAAGTTATTATCCTATTTTATTTAAAAGCTTTTTCTTAAGGCCAAAATGGTCTTTAATAGGGAAAAATTATTTTATTGCTTCAAAAATATTTGACAAAATTTAGGAAACTCATAGGACATATATTGTCCATATATAAGAGTTTCAACACATGGTCATGTTCAAAATATTGGTCAAATCCCTCAAAAACCCTTTCTGGATATTTCAAGCTTTTGAAATATTTACAAAGGAAATATTCTCCAAAAATTCCAAGAAAATTCTATCATGTGACATATGACATATTTGATGATCTTGACAAGTATCATGTCATGGAGAATAGTATAACCCCATGAAATCCCCTCAAAACCATTTCTGTCCATTTTAAAGTTTGAGCAACTTTACATTGCCAAACATTCCAAATGTTCTCAAAACTTGTGAACATTCTCAAATGTTCTAATTATACATCTAGGCCAAGTGGCACAAGTTGGAGAACAAGTTAACTTGATCAAAGTGCCCCAAGACCCTTCCTGTCCAGAACCAAATTTGAACAACTCTACATTGGCAACTTTCTCCTTTTGATCTCAACTTTTGTGGACATGTTCAGAGCCTCAAATGATGACACTACACCAAGTGGTGCATCAAGGAGAACATATTTTCATGACTAAATCTTGTAAAGTCCATTTCTGCTAATTTCTAGGGTTTACAAAAGTTGCATTGGCAACTTTGCCCAAATGGACTCAACCTTGGTGGAACCTCTTATTTTCTCATACCATTTGACCCTCTCAAGCCTCATGACAAATGGAGATCAACTACTGGCCCAAACCAATATCAAACACCTTCTGCCATTTTACTAGAATCCCATTTTTGGCCTCTTCCACTAATCTCCATGGACTCTACTTTTTACCACAACCTCTCCTAGTCCCCCTCTAGCACCTGGACACTTTTATGCCCAAGGAAGCAATGATGGAGGGGGGAAGAACTCCACTTTTCTACTCTGGGCAGCAGCATTCCCACTCTCTCTCAACTCCCTCTCCCCTCCAGTGGATCCCCAGGGCATCCAATGCCATTTCCGCATTGTTTACTCCCCCTTGCAGCTGCCAGACACAAGTGGGCGCGTGAGGACGCGAGAAAAAGCCTCGAGTGCCGGCCATTTGCGTGCTCTGGAGCACGTCAGTGTGCTCCCGACCGTTGACGCCGCATCCCCCGACCACCTCGAGCCTCTCCCTCGCGCTAGTCGAGGTGCCTCGACGTCCGCAACACGCCACCGTGCTGTCCCCCTCCTTTCCCTCTCTCTCTCACCCCCTGAGGTGTGTGCCAGACGCCACCCAGCTCGGCCAATGCATGCGCCCATGCCAGGGACCCCCTCGAGCTTGCCCCGCTCCTCCTCTCTCTCCCCATAGACCTACTCCACCCCCACGAGCGCCGCGGACAACCCCGAGCCTCCTCCCGTGGCCACCATGGCCATTTTCGCGGGTGCCCGTAGGCCGCGTCCACGGTGAGCCATGGCCTCACCATATAAGGCCGCCCCTGACCTCCCACTGGAGCTCCTTTGCTCTCTCTCTCTCTCTCTCTCCCGTGTACCCCATGGACCAACCTGCACCTCCTCTGGTGCCCTCCTGCTCCCTCCATGGCCAGAGTGCCGCCGTCGGGCTCCGCCTAAATCCGGGCTATTCCGAGCCTCTCCTCTCTCCCCAGCCACTCCCGTACCCTCACACCACCACCTCGAGGCCCTCCATCACCGTCGTTCATCCCCGAGAACACCACACGCTCGTGGCCTAAGATGGTCGACGGCCTCCTCCGCGGCCGTCCAAGCCGTCGCCGCTACGGCCCTCGCCGGCGTGCGAAAAGCACCCAGGTGGATGCGACGCGGCCTCCTGAGCTCATACATAGCCAGAGCGTCGCCGGAGGTGCCCCGTAGCATCGGTAGTCGTCGTCGGGGCTCTCTACTCCCTCGGCCAGGCAAACGCGCGGGAGGAAGAGGAAGATGAAGGCCCTGCAAGCGGGCCCCGCTCGTCAGTGGCCCAGCCACCGGGCCATGTTGGCAAGTGGAGGCCGGTTCGCCCTCTCTCGCGTTCCCGCGGTGAAGGCGCACTCCGCGTGGGCGCCTTCGACGTCTCCTCTGTCGTCCCGTGCGGCTGGGCCGACCCACGGTCTATCTGTCGCCTCCTGCGCAGGATAAGGTTAAAGCCTTATTTCCTTTTTCTTTTTCATGTCAACTTCAAAAATCCATAAATAATTCAACAGAGCTCCAAATCCAATGATTCAAATTTCTCGTAGTTTCTAAAATCATGCCCTACCACATGGTGCTATTGTCACATTGTTACAGAAGCATTTCCTTCACAAATATTTATCAAAACCCCATTTTCCATTTCTGTGATGAACTTTAGAAAATCACAGAGAGCCCATTTTTGATCCAAAGTCCATGGTTCAAAATCCTAGATGTCTATGAGTTCAAAACTTAGTTTTTGAACATTTTTACTAATACTTTCTGTACCACCTCAAATAATGGTCTATTTCTTCATGTATAGCCAACTTTGCAAATTCATAGAGAAATCATTTGAACTCCAAATCCAGTGAAACCAATTCCTAGATGCTTCTAAAATCATCATTTGTCAAATGGGTGCCTCTGCTCATTTTTGAAAATAATGTTTCTGTACACTTCTTGCAAACCCATTAATCCCTTGATTCCATCATATTGAAATGTTCAGAGATGTCCATTAATCAAATCCTAATGAAACCACTTTGGTCACCCCTCACATGACCAGAGGTATCCAAGAAAAGTCCAACTCATATTTTTAGAGCACTTTTATTTCCTGCCTTGTTGTGTTGCTTATTATAATTGTTTCCAACGTTAGTTGATGAAGTAGATGAAATACTTGGAGAAGGACCAGAAGATTTGAAGACTCTGATGAACCAGGCAAGCAGCCCTTTGACCATGTCTATGAAACCCTTTTTATGCATGTCATATAGCACCATATTGATGTTGCAACGGAATCATGATGAGGTGGTATCCACTTTGATGGTTTGCCACCGTACTTCCTCGTTGATACTTGCATTGTGCATAACCCTACCTTCTTATGAGGGTTATGATGGTGGGAGTAGATAGGATGCTAAAGTAGATGCTACGCAAAAGGGACGGGAATATGCATGATGAAGGAGACAAAGTGTTTTCAAAGGACTTTTCGAAAACCCCGTCGGGTGCCACTTATGCCCAAGGGAGATGATGAGATGGGTAACCACTTGATGACGAAGTGGTGTACCGAGGCAAGTGTGTGTTGTTTTTAAAACGGATTGGTTTAAGTTGCGACCGTTATTCCAACCTTACATGCGCAACCACTCTACCCTTATATGGGAAAGGGCATTATTGATTACCTAGACCGATACTAGCTTGGAGCCCGCATTACTAGTGAAGGGAGAGTTGTTGGTGCGCTCTCTCGGGACGGGGTCGTGCCAGGTAGGGCGACCAAGAACATTTTCATGGGGCACCGGACACACCGTTGGTACCCCGTGCTTGTGATGTGAGATGATTTAGGAGCATGGCTCCACGAAAATGTTATGTGATAATGTTGGGCACGGGGGTTACTACCAATCGAGTGGACCCCATGTTAGTGTCGTCTAGGGAAAGATAGTGATCGGGTGCTTACCCCGGGTACTTGAGGTATCGCGGGTCGTGGATGACACGAAAGTTCCCCGGATCTTGTGGGTAAAGTGTGCAACCTCTGCAGAGTGTAAAACTATTCGAATAGCCGTGTCCACGGTCAAGGACAGTTGGGTAACCGCTCTTGGGCTATGTACACATGTTTACAAATTGTGTGTGTGTTGATAAAACTACTTGGGTCAAGTCAAGGGACTTGACATGATTGAGTTGGGTTGGTGCCCACTCTATTTATGTTGATATCTGTAACCTGTCCTCATGGTTACTTGAATTCTCCTGATGCATGTCTTACAAGTTGTTGAACATGTCATCGCATTCAAAACTAGCTTTCTGCAAAAATTTACCTATACCATGCATTGTTGTATCTTGAACCAAAACATGGGTTGCTTGCGAGTACATTCAAAGTACTCATTGGCTTGCCACTGGTTATTTTATTGGCCAGGCATGAAAGAACAGGATGTGATGAAGAACACTTCGGTGACGAACACGCGAGCTAGGACGCTTCCCAGTCAGAATGCCTGTAGGGTTAAAGCAGATGGCATGGGTCCAAGTTATCGACGAAGATTTCCGCTGCAATGATACACTCAAGACTTGACCATAATGGTCCTACTTGTGTAAAATGGTATGTATGGATGTAAGACTCTTGTTATTCAGCTTATGTGTGTTCATTGAGCATTGATCTCTGGGATCATTGTACACGTGCATTCGGTGATCTCGACTTATGAGTCGGGGTCCCCACAGAGCTGGTATCAGAACCATCCTGACTATAGGAAGCCTTAGTTAGCATGGTCGTTAGTTAGGGTAAAACTATTTCCAAAACTGTTACTAGTTTTCAAAACTATCTATACTTCTCTTCCCTTCTCAGTTTTTCGAAAACTAAGATATACTTTCCTCTTCCCCTTCAAAATTTTAAATGGTCGCTAGAATCTTAGGCCCTGACCACGGGATTCCTTGTAATGCTCGTGTGTTGGAATACTTGTCGCCATGGCGCAAGATAATACCAAATTGTGTGATTTCTCCAATACCAATAATAATGATTTCCTTAGTACTTCGAATGCTCCTCTTAATGATGTTGAGTCTTGTGAAATCAATACTGCTTTGCTGAATCTTGTTATGAAAGATCAATTCGCCGGCCTTCCTAGTGAAGATGCTGCTACCCATCTAAACAACTTTGTTGATTTGTGTGATATGCAAAAGAACAAAGATACGGATAACGATGTTGTTAAATTGAAGTTATTTCCGTTTTCACTTAGAGATCATGCTAAAGTTTGGTTTTCATCTTTGCCTAAAAATAGTATTGATTTTTGGAACAAGTGCAAAGATGCTTTCATCTCTAAGTATTTTCCTCCCGCTAAGATCATCACTCTTAGGAACGATATTATGAATTTTAAACAACTTGATCATGAGCATGTTGCCCAATCTTGGGAAAGAATGAAATTGATGATTCGCAATTGCCCTACTCATGGTTTGAATTTATGGATGATCATACAAACATTTTATGCCGGTTTGAACTTTGCTTCTAGAAATCTTTTAGATTCGGCCGCGGGAGGCACGTTTATGAAAATCACGTTAGGACATGCTACAAAACTTCTTGATAATATTATGGCTAATTATTCTCAATGGCACACCGAAAGATCTTCTAGTAAAAAAGTGCATGCTATAGAAGAAATCAATGTTTTGAGTGGAAAGATGGATGAACTTATGAAATTATTTGCTACTAAGAGTGCTCCTTTTGATCCCAATGATATGCCTTTGTATAATTTGATTGAGAATAATAATGAATCTATGGATGTGAATTTTGTTGGTAGGAATAGTTTTGGAAACAATGCTTATAGAGGAAACTTTAATTCTAGACCATTCCCTAGTAATCCCTCTAATAATTATGGAAATACCTACAATAATTCTTATGGTAATTTTAATAAGATTCCCTCTGATTTTGAGAATAGTGTGAAAGAATTTATGATTTCTCAAAAGAATTTTAATGCTTTGCTTGAATAAAAATTGCTCAAAGTTCATGACTTGGCTAGGAACGTTGATAGACTTTCGCTTGATGTTGATTCTCTTAAATTTAGATCTACTCCTCCTAAGCATGATATTAATGAGTCTCTCAAAGCAATGAGAATTTCCATTGATGAGTGAAAGGAAAGAACCGCTAGATTGCGTGCTAAGATAGATTGCTTTGTAAAGGCATGTTCTTCTAGTTTCCGTGAAAATAATGATGAAGATCTTAAAGTTATTGATGTGTCTCCTGTTAGATCTTTGTTTTGCAATATGAATATTAATAATAATGGGGCTGGATATGAGTCAACTTTAGTTAGAAGGCGTCCCAACAATTCGGAGTTTTTAGATCTTGATGCTAAATTTGGTAAAAGTGGGATTGGAGAGGTCATGACTTTAAATAGTATTGAACCCACTATCTCAGATTTCAAGGAATTTGATTATGATAATTGTTCTTTAGAAGGTTGTATTTCCTTGTTGCAATCCGTTGTTAATTCTCCTCATGCTTATAGTCAAAATAAAGCGTTTACCAAACATATCGTTGATGCCTTGATGCAATCTTATGATGAAAAACTTAATTTGAAAGTTTCTATACCTAGAAAACTTAATGATGAGTGGGAACCTACTATCAAGATTAAAATTAAAGATCATGAGTGTTTTGCTTTGTGTGATTTGGGTGCTAGTGTTTCCACGATTCCGAAAACTTTATGTGATATTCTAGGTTTCCATGAACTTGTTGATTGCTCTTTAAATTTGCACCTTGCGGATTCCACCATTAAAAATCCAATGGGAAGGATCAATGATGCTCTCATTGTTGCAAATAGAAATTTTGTGCCCGTAGATTTCATCGTTCTTGATATAGATTGCAATCTCTCTTGCCCTATTATTCTTGGTAGACCTTTCCTTAGAACGATTGGCACGATTATTGATATGAAGGAAGGGAATATTAGATTCTAATTTCCATTAAGAAAAGGCACGGAGCACTTTCCAAGAAAGAAAGTCAAATTACCTTATGAATCTATCATGCGAGCTACTTATGAATTGAGTGCCAAAGATGGCACAACTTAGATCTATCTTCGCTTTTATGCCTAGCTAGGGGCGTTAAACGATAGTGCTAGTTGGGAGGCAACCCAATTTTATTTGTGTTTTTTTGTTTTTGTTTCTGTTTAGTAATAAATTTTGCTTCTACCCTCTGGTTAGATGTGTTTTTATGTTTTAATTTGTGTTTGTTCCAAGTAGAACCTATAGGATAACCTATGGTGATAGTTGATTTGATTCTGCTGAAAAACAGAAACTTTGTGCGCACGAATTTAGTTTTGTTAAATCACAGAAATGTGATTTTGCGTTGATTCTTTTTGCTGCCGATCGATAGACAAATTTTCCAAGACTTCCTATTTTGGTAGGATTTTTAGAGTTCCATAAGTTTGCGTTAGTTACATATTTCTACAGACTGTTCTGTTTTTGACAGATTCTGTTTTTCGTGTGTTGTTTGCTTATTTTGATGCATCTATGGCTAGTATTAAGTGGTATGAACCATAGAGAACTTGGAATACAGTAGGTTTAACACCAACATAAATAAAGAATGATTTAATTACAGTACCTTATGTGGTGGTTTTATTTTCTTTCACTAACGGAGCTTATGAGATTTCCTGTTGAGTTTTGTGTTGTGAAGTTTTCAAGTTTTGGGTAAAGATTTGATGGACTATGGAACAAGGAGTGGCAAAAGCCTAAGCTTGGGGATGCCCATGGCACCCCAAGATATTCAATAATTGCCAAAATCCTAAGCTTGGGGATGCCCCGGGAAGGCATCCCCTCTTTCGTCTTCGTTCATTGGTAACTTTACTTGGAGCTATATTTTTATTCGCCACATGATATGTGCTTTGCTTGGAGCGTCGTGTATGATATTAGTATTTGCCTTTTAGTTTTCCACAATCATCCTTGCTGTACACACCTTTTGGGAGAAGCCTACTTGATTAAATTTATTAGAATACTCTATGTGCTTCACTTATATCTTTTGAGCTAGATAGTTTTTGCTCTAGTGCTTCACTTATATCTTTTAGAGCACGGCGATGGCTTAATTTTGTAGAAATTGCTAGTCTCTCATGCTTCACTTATATTATTTTGAGAGTCTTTTAGAACAGCATGGTATTTGCTATGGTTATAAATTGGTCCTAGAATGGTAGGCATCCAAGTTGGGTATAATAAAAACTATCATAGGAAGTGAATTGGATGCTATGATCAATTTGATACTTGATAATTGTTTTGAGATATGGAGGTAGTGATATTAAAGTCATGCTAGTTGGGTGATTATGAATTTAAAGAATGCTTGTGTTGAAGCTAGCAAGTCCCGTAGCATGCACGTATGGTTAAAGTTGTGTAACAAAATTGAAACATGAAGTGTACTTGGATTGTGCATCCTTATGAGTGGCGGTCGGGGACGAGCAATGGTCTTTTCCTACCAATATATCCCTCTAGGAGCATGCGCGTAGTGCTTGGTTTTTGATGACTTCTAATTTTTTTGCAATAAGTATATGAGTTCTTTTGACTAATGTGGAGTCCATGGATTATACGCACTTTTACCTTTCCATCAACGCTAGCCTCTTCGGTACCGTGCATTGCCCTTTCTCACCTTGAGAGTTGGTGCAAACTTCGCCGTTGCATCCAAACCCCATGATACGATACGCTCTATCACACATAAACCTCCTTATATCTTCCTCAAAATAGCCACCATACCTACCTATTATGGCATTTCCATAGCCATTCCAAGATATATTGCCATGCAACTTTCCACCGTTCCGTTTATCATCATGACATACATTACTTTTGTCATATTGCCATTGCATGATCATGTAGTTGACATCGTATTTGTCGCAAAGCCACCATGCATAATTTCTCATAAATGTCACTCTTGATTCATTGCACCATCCCGGTACACCGTCGGAGGCATTCATATAGAGTCATATCTTGTTCTAGTTTTGAGTTGTAATTTATGTGTTATAATCAATAAAAGTGTGATGATCATCATTATTAGAGCATTGTCCCAAAGAAAAAAAAAAGAAAGGCCAAAAGAAAAAAAAGAAAGGTCAAAGAAAAAATAAAAAAAAATAAAAAGGGGCAATGTTACTATCTCTTTTTCCACACTTGTCTCATATAGTGAGTCTCATATGTTGTCACTTTCATATACTAGTGGGAATTTTTCATTATAGAACTTGGCTTGTATATTCCTACGATGGGCTTCCTCAAATGCCCTAGGTCTTCGTGAACAAGCGAGTTGGACGCACACCCACTAGTTTTCTTTTGTTGAGCTTTCATTCATTTATAGCTCTAGTGCATCCGTTGCATGGCAATCCCTACTCCTCATGTTGACATCAATTGCTGGGCATCTCCATAGCCCATTGATTATCCTCGTCAATGTGAGACTTTCTCCTTTTTTGTCTTCTACACACAATCCCCATCATCATATTCTATTCCACCCATAGTGCTATATCCATCACTCACACTCATGTATTGCGTGAAAGTTGAAAAAGTTTGAGATTATTTAAGTACGAAACAATTGCTTGGCTTGTCATCGGGGGTGTAGAATTTGGGAACATTTTTGTGTGACGAAAATGAAGCATAGCCTAACTATATTATTTTGTAGGGATGAACTTTCTTTAGCCATGTTATTTTGAGAAGACATGATTGCTTTGATTACTATGCTTGAAGTATTACTATTTCTTGTGTCAATATGAACTTTTATTTTGAATCATTTGGATCTAAACATTCATGCCACAATAAAGAAAATTACATTGAGAAATATGCTAGCTAGCATTCCACATCAAAAATTCTGTTTTTATCATTTACCTACTCGAGGACGAGCAGGAATTAAGCTTGGGGATGCTTGATACGTCTCCAATGTATCTATAATTTTTGATTGTTCCATGCTATTATATTACCCCTTTTGGATGTTTATGGGCTTTATTTTACACATTTATATCATTTTTGGGACTAACCTACTAACCAGAGGCCCAGCCCGTATTCCTGTTTTTGTTGCCTATTTTAGTATTTCGAAGAAAAGGAATATCAAACGGAGTCCAAATGGAATGAAACCTTCGGGGGCGTGATTTTTGGAACAAACGTGATCGAAATAACTTTGAGTGCAAGCCAAGAAGCAATCGAGGCAGCTAGGAGATAGGAGGGCACGCCCACCCCTACAGGGCGCGCCCCTGTCTCCTGGGCCCCTTGGGCGGCCACCGACGTACTTCTTCCTCCTATATATACCCACGTACCCCGAAAACATCCAGGGACCCAACGAAAAACAATTTCCACTGCCGTAACCTTCTGTATTCGCAAGATCTCATCTTGGAGCCTTCGCCGGCGCTCCGCCGGAGGGGGTATCGACCACGGAGGGCTTCTACATCAATACCATAGCCCCTCCGATGAGTTGTGAGTAGTTTACCATAGACCTTCGGGTCCATAGTTATTAGCTAGATGGCTTATTCTCTCTTTTTGGATCTCAATACCATGTTCTCCCCCTCTCTTGTGGAGATCTATTCGATGTAACTCTTTTTGTGGTGTGTTTGTCGAGATCCGATGAATTGTGGGTTTATGATAAAGTTTATCTATGAGAAATATTTGAATCACCTCTGAATTCTTTTATGTATGATTGAGTTATCTTTGCAAGTCTCTTCGAATTATCAGTTTGGTTTGGCCTACTAGATTGATCTTTCTTGCCATGGGAGAAGTGCTTAGATTTGGGTTCAATCTTGCGGTGTCCTTACCCAGTGACAGTAGGGGTTGCAAGGCACGTATTGTATTGTTGCCATCGAGGATAAAAAGATGGGGTTTATATCATATTGCTTGAGTTTATCCCTCTACATCATGTCATCTTTCTTAATGTGTTACTCTGTTCTTATGAACTTAATACTCTAGATGCATGCTGGATAGCGGTTGATGTGTGGAGTAATAGTAGTAGATGCAGGCAGGAGTCAGTCTACTTGTCACGGACGTGATGCCTATATACATGATCATGCCTAGGTAATCTCATAATTATTCACTTTTCTATCAATTGCTCGACAGTAATTTGTTCACCCACCGTAATACTTATGCTATCTTGAGAGAAGCCACTAGTGAAACCTATGGCCCCCGGGTCTATCTTTTATCATATAAGCTTTCAATCTACTTTTATTTGCATCTTTACTTTTTGCATCTATATTATAAAATACCAAAAATATATTTATCTTATCATACTATCTCTATCAGATCTCACTTTCGCAAGTGACCATGAAGGGATTGACAACCCCTTTATTGCATTGGTTGCGAGTTCTTTGTTTGTTTGTGTTGGTGCGTGGGACTTTTGAGGAGCCTCCTACTGGATTGATACCTTTGTTCTCAAAAACTGAGGGAAATACTTACGCTACTATTGCTTCATCACCCTTTCCTCTTCAAGGAAAACCAACGCAAGCTCAAGACGTAGCAGCTACCCCAACAGACCTCAAGAAAATCCAGAAATTGACTGGATGCGTGGCTGCCCTAAGCCGCTTTATCTCCCGATTGGGAGAAAAGGCACTACCTCTTTATCGCCTTCTTCGACGCACCTAACACTTCGAGTGGACGGATGCAGAAATGGCCGGACTGGAAAAATAAAGGCCCTCTTGGCCAGCAATCCAATCTTGGCCGCGCCAAATATCGGCGAACCCATGCTGTTATATATAGCTGCAACACACCAGGTTGTAAGCGCAGTACTCATCGTCGAACGAGAGATGGACGGACATAAGTTCCCGCTTCAAAAGCTGATATACTACGTATCCACTGTCCTCACTCCATGAAAGTCACGATACCCACATTATCAAAAGATAGCATACGCGGTCTTCATGGCATCTCGGAAACTACGACACTTCTTTCAAGAGTGTTCAATCATGGTGGCCCCTGAAGTACCACTCAGCGATATAATAAATAACCGCGATGCCACAGGCCGGATTGCTAAATGGGCTATCAAGCTCCTCCTGTTCGACATAACATACAAACCACGGTGAGCCATTAAGTGGCAAGTACTGGCTGACTTTGTCACCTAATGGACAGAAGCCGAACTCCCTAAAGAGTACGACGCGTACTCCAATTGGATCATGCACTTTGACGGCTCTAAGATGCTAGCTAGTCTGGGGGCAGGCGTTGTCCTGACATCCCCCACTGGAGATACAGTCCAATACGTACTCCAAATACTATACACAGACGCCAACAATGCAGCCAAATATGAGGCTCTGTTGCATGGTCTTCGGATGGCAGTCTCCATGGGCATTCAACGCCTAGAAGTGCGTGGGGACTCGAACCTCGCAATATCTCAAATAAATGGAGGCTTTGACGCCAAGGACCCAAAAATGGCGGCTTACCATAATGTCGTCCTCAAAATGTCAGCTCGGTTCAAGGGGCTCGAATTTCACCATGTGGTCCGAGAAAATAATCAAGCGGCGGATATCCTCGCCCGCATCGGCACTAAGCGCGACCCAGTCCCACCTAATATCTTCTTGGAAAGGCTGTTCAAGCCATCTGTGGTGTGGGAAGGGGAGACCGGCAATACCGGTCCGGATCCGAACACAACCCCAGATCCTGAACACTCTGACATAATCGGAGGCTCCGCCACCGAAATAACACCTTCGGCCCACGTGATTATGGCTGTCATCGCCCCGTGGACAGAACCCTTCTTAGCCTACCTAAATAGGCAAGAACTCCCTGAGGACCAAAATGAGGCACGTTGCATTGTGCGGCGCTCTAAAGCCTACAAGGTCCATGAGGGAGAGCTTTATAAGAAAAGCGCGACCGGAGTGCTCCAAAGGTGCATCCCCGAAGAGGAAGGATGATAGCTTTTGGCCAAAATTCATGGTAGACTCGGCGGCCACCACGCCGCAGCTCAGGTCCTTGTAAGCAAGGCCTTTCGTACAGGCTTTCTACTAGCCGACAGCCCGAGCAGACATACAGGACCTCGTCCAACATTGCGTCGGTTGCCAGCTTTTTGCAAATCAAAGCCATATGCCACCTACCACCCTCCAAACAATCCCCATAACTTAGCCCTTTGCGGTCTGGGGGCTCGATATGGTTGGACCCTTAAAGGACGAAGCCATAAGAAAAAATACTTGTTGGTCATGGTGGATAAATTTACCAAATGGATAGAAGCCAAACCAGTTAAAACGGCCGAATCCGGACCAGTGATAGACTTCATATCTGGGGTCGTACACCGTTACGGTGTCCCCCACAGGATCATCATCGATAACGGCTCCAACTTCACGGCCGACGAGGTGAAAACTTGGTGCGGCAACATGGGCATTAAGCTCGATTATGCCTCCGTCTATCACCCCCAAACAAACGATCAAGTCAAACGAGCAAACTGTCTTATTATGAGCGGCATCGAACCCAGACTAGTGCGATCCTTGAAGGAATCAGATACGCACTGGGTCAAGGAGCTTGACTCCATATTATGGCGGCTGCGGACCACGCCGAATCGCACCACCGGATACACACCATTTTTATGGTATACGGCGCAGAGGCGGTACTACCCTGCTATATCATTCATGACTCACCTCGAGTGCGCATGTATGAAGATAGAGAAGCCGAGCTGGATCGGCAGGATAGTTTAGATGCCCTAGAGGAGGAGCGTGACATTGGGAAGGCCCGTTCCACATTCTATCAGCAACAGGCTCGAAGGTATCAAAGCAGAGAAGTACGGGCCAAAACTTATAATGTTGGCGAACTCATTCTACGCCTACCGGAGAAGAAAAAGGACAAGCTCAAGCCCAAGTGGGAGGGTCCCTTCATCATTGATAAAGTTCTCACTGGAGGAGTGTACCATCTGTGTGATGCATCAGATAATCGACTCGAGCCGAACCCATGGAACGCGGCCAGACTCCGAAGATTCTATGCCTAGTGCCGAACTCTGCGTTCGTCTCCTTACCTCCGCCTTTGTTTTTTAAGTTACATCCTCTTTCTCTTTCTCTTTCTTTCTTCCCTCTTTATAGCCTTAAAAGCTTCAAGTGTTCTTCGACCACACACTCCCGCCATGCTATGCGCGCTCAATATACCTGGGGGCTTCTTATACAGAAGCTTAATATAATTACCTTCCGGGCTTTATGCCCACCACATATGCGTCATTTTTTCATATGTACCTTCTTTCGCCATTATATGCATCGATATGACTTAAGTTTTGGCCAAGCTGGGTTGCCTGGCTCCTGTGTTTATGCCCTACGTTCCCGTTAGTTCGGCTAGGGCATAAGGGGAGCACCTCTGCGATTGTTACTGCTGGGTCAGTCGGATGTGTACCTCAGACTGGGTGAAGCCGAAAGCTAGTGTTCTTAAGGGAATATTCGGTCGTTGAACAAAAGATGTTTTTTTACCAATTTACAAAGTTAACCCCCAGATGTTTCATATTCTACGTCTCTGCTCACAGTTCAGACATGCACATTAATGCATGCGTACCCAGGGAAAGGAACCCCTAACAGAACTATTCTCCCTGGAAGATGTTTCTTACTATCCATGTAATATAAGATAACTAGTTGGGTACTTGTCTGTTCAAGCACTTATGACCCCTACGCCTGGTTTCCACGCGTACCCCGGTTTTTACATAACTGAGCTGGTATTCGGATACTTCGGACTGTCGGGTCCGGAGGTTGAAGCGAAAAGGTCCGCCATGACAAATGATTTACAATCCGGCTAGGGACAAAATATGTCATTTGAAGTACAAAGTCACTTAGACTGACTAAATTCTTCTTCTATACCATCCAACAGGCTATCTAGCCTACAATCCTATTGGGAATACTTTGCGGCTAATGCTACCTGGTCATATACCAGACTAACAGGGATCTCTTTCCCATCTGACCCTACAGGCCCGACCTCGGCCATATGGTTCGGGTCGGCTTTGGTGTATGGCGTCTTCACCATGGCCCAGGCTTCCCTTGCACCTTGTCAGCAGACCGATATCTTCCATAATCGGAAGCGCCGCCGCGCTCCCTTGAGCATCTCTACAAGCTCCCCCATGCCTCCTGGCAGGGAGGCGGATGGCCACAAGGCCTGGGCAATACCCTGCATCACCTGCCGAACTTGTTTGTGTAGCTGTGAGTTGGAAAAGGCGGTAGGCGTAAGCGAGGCGGTTAGCCTTTGCCTAGTGCCTAGGCGGTGCCTAAGCGCCCTAGGCGTGGCCTAGGCGGTAATATAGTTTTTACTCGAAGTGTATTTGTGATTCTTATGTGGGTGTTGATATTAATTTAGGGCATATGAATAAGTTAATTACTAGCTAGTCCCACTAGAATATAACCTGCTTGGCATATCTGTGCAGTATGTGGCATGATTTCTTGCTTGGGTAGGCAATTCCTTGCTTTCCCTGCCTAGACCTCCATTTATACCCTAGGCGAGGCGTTTGGCCATTGCCTAGAACCTAGGCGTGCCTAAGCGCCTCCTAGGCACTGCCTTTTCCAACAGAGGTTGTGATAGCTCTTGCATAAGATCTCCTGCAGATCCAGGCATCTCCTCTTCGGGACGACCTGTCAGCATACCTACAGACATAACTCTGTTAGCCTATTTCTTCACCGAACTGTATAAAGGTTTGTTCGAGCACTTACTAAAAACGCCGCATCAAAGCCTCTTATTCTCCTTCACGGAGTCAGCAAGCTGGGCCCGGACATCTTTTAATTCAACGTCCAACCAGGTATTGGTGTCCTGGAGATCATTTTTCTCTCGAATAACCCGTGTAAGCACGTGCTCACCAGCCTCTAGCAGTCGTTGAGCATGTTGCTCATCCCCCGATACGATCTCTGGATTGCCTCCGGGATTGTCTGCAGAATCTATTGTTAGATTTGCATGCATGCCGAATACTAACTAGTACATATCATTAAATTCTTTTTGATCAAGACAAGTATTACCACATGAGGCCTTCTTGCACTCCTCCATTCCGGCAACTGCGGCCCGTAGCTAGGCTTTGCACTCCTCCAACTCTTGAGACAAATGTGTATTCTTCTCCGTAAGAACCTATGCATACAATGATCCTTAAATCAGTTGTGCCAACTGTTTCAAGTCTCAGGGGCTACTGATATACATAATTATCAGATTTTCTTACCCGTATGTCCTTTACGTACTGGTCCGTGGCTCTGGCAAGGCCATCTTGAGCAGCTCGGATGTACGCATCTCCTGAGTTAAAGGCATTGAACGCCTCTTCGGAGAAATTAGGGTCGCGGGCTCTCCACTTCAGAATTCGTAGCGGACAGTCTATCCGCATCCTCTGTAGGAGGACCATCCGGCGCTGTCCCCGCGTTAGCCTCTGCCCCTAAGTCCGGCTGGTGGAGGCATGGCCGGCAGGCTCTCCAGACACAGTCCAACGAGCATTTTTTCTGCCAGGAACCACAGACATTATTATATTTTAAAGACGATGATCACGGAGTAAGTTTTTAATCATACCTCTGCGACAGCGTCTCAGTCTTGACCGCCTTCCTTTTGAGCCTACCCGGCTTCGGTGCCCCTTGTTGATGAGTCACCCGCGGGTTCGGCACGGCACCCTGATGGCCTTCCCTGTAAGACGCAATACGTGTGCGATGGGTAAGATGCAAAGAAGGGATCCTTCTCGGAAGTTGGGACTCCGGTTTTACTTACAAGCGATGCAGGGAGTAGGCCAGGGTAATTGGCTATGATGGCCACCAAGGCACCATTACAGCTTAGCTGATAGAACGTCCCGTCAACGAGCTCCACAAATACGTCCGGATCTTCTTCGAGTCCAGGGTTGAGGGCCCGGTCAGGGTCCTCTGGCTGTGGAGACGGGCTGTGGACCTCCCTCACAGCTTTTCGCAGTTCCTTGTATGAATTAGCAAGGTAAATATTTATGATGCAGAATGCAGGAAGGACTGGAGTAAAAGATAGCAGCTCACCCAGCTTGGGGGGTTGTACAGGGAGAATCCATCCCATGGCTTAATACGGATGAACTCCTCTTCTTCTCCTTTGTACAAATCAGACAGTATCTTCACCAGAGCGGTGGCGGAGTCCAGACCTTTACGACCGCAGCGGGTGGCATCGTCTTCTCCATTGGAGTGCCACATGGGTTTCCCCCAATACTGAAGTGGTTGTACCCCCCGCATTATACATATTGACATAACCTCGATTATTGTCAGTCCTCATTTGGCCAGCGTTTTTATCCTGCCCATCAGGTAAAGGACCTCTCTGTTATCTTCCTCCTGGGGGCTCTGGGGGCGCCAGCTGTGGCGTTTCTTCAATGGGGCATTTGCAAACTCAGGAAGGCCCATCCGAATAGGGTCCGGAAGGGGGACGTCCTCCATGTAAAACCACTCCGAAGGCCAGTCTTCGGATGTCTTCTTCGGAGTACCGGACAGGTATCCGGTCCCGGCGATGCGCCATATTTTGGCTCCGCCCACTTGATATATTGACCCCTCCTGAGTGTAGGGTACGAGGCAGAACATCCTCTTCCATAGATCGAAATGAGCTTCGCAGCCCAGAAACAGCTCGCAAAAGGCGACGTAGCCGGCGATGTGTAATATGGAGGCAGGAGTGAAGTTATGCAGCTGGAGGCCATAGAACTCTAGGAGCCCGCGAAGGAACGGATGGATTGGAAATCTAAGTCCCCTCAGCAAGTAAGGGACAAGGCATACCCGCTCCCCCTGGATGGGTTGGGAAAACTCTCCGCTTGCTCCCCGCCATTGTAAGTGGCTAGTCCGGCTCGGACGGGGACCATGTACGTAGGCGGGAGAAACCCCTGGGTCTGCAACTCTACCAATCGGCTGTGGGGGACGGAACACTTCTCCCAATCGCCTGGCTTAGTGCTACGGGAGCGAGAGGAGGAGCTGCGACGGCCGGCCATGATGGGATGGTTTTTTCCGGGCGCGCTCTGATGGATACTCGCTAGGGGAGGATGGTGTGATTTGGAACTGAGGATCCCCATCTCTTTAAATAGACGATTTACTTACATGGTCGGGGTGGGAAATGTAAAAATGCCCTGACTTCTTGCATTCGCTCAACACATGGAGGTAGCCATTATTAAATCACAGAAGCCGAGGAGTGCAACATTAATGGGAAGCCAGACACTACTCATTACAACAGGTACTCTGGATTTGGAGAAGAACCCGCCTTGCAATGCCGAAGACAATCTGTGCGCCGGACTCATCGTCATTGAAGCCTCGTTCAGGGGCTACTGAGGGAGTCCTGGATTAGGGGGTCCTCGGACAGCTGGACTATATACTTTGGCCGGACTGTTGGACTATGAAGATACAAGATTGAAGACTTCGTCCCGTGTCCGGGTGGGACTCTCCTTTGCGTGGAAGGCAAGCTTGGCAATTCGGATATATAGATCTCCTTCTCTGTAACCGACTTTGAGTAACCCTAGTCCCCTCCGGTGTCTATATAAACCGGAGGGTTTAGTCTGTAGGACAACAACAATCATAATCATAGGCTAGCTTCTAGGGTTTAGCCTCTACAATCTTGTGGTAGATCAACTCTTGTAATACTCATACCATCAAGATCAATCAAGCACGAAGTAGGGTATTACCTCCATCGAGAGGGCCCGAACCTGGGTAAACATTGTGCCCCCCGCCTCCTATTACCATCAGCCTTAGACGCACAGTTCGGGACCCCCTACCCGAGATCCGCCGGTTTTGACACCGACACTAACCATAGCATGAAACATATGGATCAAAATCAGCCTCTTACAAAGCAACGCGTAAACTAGGGTTTAAGCTTCTGTCACTCTAGCAACCCCTCATCTACTTACTACTTCCCAATGCCCCCCAGACCCAAATGATGGTGAAGTGTCATGTAGTCGACGTTTACATAACACCACCAGAGGAGAGACAACATACATCTCATCAAAATATCGAACGAATAGCAAATTCACATGATTACTTATAACAAGACTTCTCACATGTCCTCAGGAACAAACCTAACTACTCAAAAAGCATATTCACGTTCATAATCAAAGGAGTATTAATTCTCATTAAGGATCTAAACATATGATTTTCCACCGAATAAACCAACTAGCGTCAACTACAAGGAGTAATCAACACTACTAGCAACCCACAGGTACCAATCTGAGGTTTTGAGACAAAGATCGGATACAAGAGATGAACTACGGTTTGAGAGGAGATGGTGCTGGTGAAGATGTTGATGGAGATTGACCCCCTCTCGATGAGAGGACTGATGGTGATGACGATGGCGATGATTTCCCCCTCCCGGAGGGATGTTTCCCCTGCAGAACAACTCCACCTGAGCCCTAGATTGGTTCTACCCAGGTTCTACCTCGAGACGGCGGCGCTTCGTCCTCAAAGCTTCCTTCTGATTTTTTTCCAGGTCAAAACACACCATATAGCAGAAGATGGGCATCGGGGGCCTGCCAGGGGGCCCACAAGACCGGAGGGCGCGCCCAGGGGGTAGGGCACGCCCTCCACCCTTATGGATGGCAGGTGGCCTCCCTCTGGTGCTTTCTTCGCCCAATATTTTTTATATATTCCAAAAAATATTCTCGGTGAAGTTTCAGGACTTTTGGAGTTGTGCAGAATATGTCTCTAATATTTGCTCCTTTTCCAGTCCAGAATTCCAGCTGCCGGCATTCTCCCTCTTCATGTAAGCCTTATAAAATAAGAGAGAAAGGGCATAAGTATTGTGATATAATGCGTAATAACAACCCATAATGCAATAAATATCAATATAAAAGCATGATGCTAAATGGACGTATCAGCGTGGTATCCCTTGTTTGCATGTCCTGGAAGGTTACTGAGAGCAGGCCAATCGTTGATAGTTACAAACAGCAACGCATGTAGGTCAAATTCCTCCTGGTCGTGCTCATCCCACACACGTACACGTTTTCCATTCCATAGTTGTAAACGTTCTTCAACTAATGGCCTTAGGTACACATCAATGTCATTGTCGAGTTGCTTAGGGCCTTGGATGAGCACTGGCATCATAATGAACTTCCGCTTCATGCACAACCAGAGGAAGGTTATAGATACATAGAGTCATGGGCCAGGTGCTATGATTGCTGCTCTGCTCCCCAAAAGGATCAATGCCATCCGTGCTTAAACCAAACCATACGTTCCTTGCGTCATTTGCAAAGTCCCCCCATGTTCTCTTGATTTTTCTCCACTGCGACCCGTCAGCGGGTGCTCTCAACTTCCCATCTTTCTTACAGTCCTCTTTGTGCCATCGCATCAACTTGGCATGCTCTTTGTTTCTGAATAGACGTTTCAACCGTGGTATTATAGGAGCATAGCACATCACCTTGGTAGGAACCCTCTTCCTGGGGCGCTCGCCCTCAACATCACCACGGTCATCTTGTCTGATCTTATACCGCAATGCACCGCATATCGGGCATGCATTTAAATCCTCGTACACACCGCGGTAGAGGATGCAGTCATTAGGGCATGCATGTATCTTCTGCACCTCCAATCCTAGAGGGCATAGAACCTTCTTTGCTCCGTACGTACTATCGGTAATTTGTTATCATTTGGAAGCTTCTTCTTTAACATTTTCAGTAGCTTCTCAAATACGTTGTTAGATACACCATTGTCTACCTTCCATTGCAGCAATTCCAGTGTGGTACCGAGCTTTGTGTTGCTATCTGAAGGAAATATGCCCTAGAGGCAATAATAAAGTTATTATTTATTTCCTTATTAATATGCCCTAGAGGCAATAATAAAGTTATTATTTATTTCCTTATTTCATGATAAATGTTTATTAATCATGCTAGAACTGTATTAACTGGAAACTTAGTACAAGTGTGAATACATAGACAAAACATATTGTCCCTAGTATGCCTCTACTTGACTAGCTCATTGATCAAAGATGGTTATGTTTCCTAACCATGGACATGTGTTGTCATTTGATGAACGGGATCACATCATTAAGAGAATGATGTGATGGACATGACCCATCCGTTAGCTTAGTGAAAGTGCAACTATCCCTAGGTGGTTTTGGTAATTCATAACAACATATAGCTCATTGAGCTAATGCTATTCCAAGACTATTATTTCAGGAAAGCTCAATGAATGGCATGGCATGGATGATGAAAGTGGATTCCTCAAAATACTAAGGACAAAGGATTGTCTCAAGCTCAAAAGCTCAAGACTCTTCATTTTATATTTTAGTGATCCAAGATCACATTGAGTCTATAGGAAAAGCCAATACTATCAAGGAGGGATGAGGTGTTGCTCAATGAGCCTCTTGCTTCATGTGCTTAGTGATATGCTCCAAAACCCTCAGCTACTTTCCCACATGCACAAATGACCTAAACCCAAAGCCAAAATCGGTCACACCGATTCTTCCTATCCGGCGCCACCGATTCCAAAAGTCATAGCCACTGCCACAAACCCTAAGCAAATCAGTCTTACCGATAGGGATCTCGGTCTCATGGAGATGGGATTGTAATCTCTCTGTTTCCCTTTGTAACGTTTCGGTCTAACCGAAGTGAGCGATCGGTCCCACCGAGATTGCAATGTAAACTCTCTGTTTCCTTTTTGTAACATTTCGGTCTCACCGAAAAGAGCAAATCGGTCCCACCGGGTTTACCTAACCAACTCTCTGGAAAGCTTATTACCAAAATCGGTCTCACCGAGTTTGTGTAATCGGTCTTACCGAGATTACATTATGCCCTAACCCTAACCGAATCGGTCTCACCAAGATGCATGTCAGTCCCACCGAAAATCACTAACAGTCACTAGGTTTACTAAATTGGTCTGACCGAGTCTGTTGAATCGGTCCCACCGAGTTTGGTAAATTGTCTGTAACGGTTAGATTTTGTGTGGAGGCTATATATACCCCTCCACCTCCTCTTCATTCGTGGAGAGAGCCATCAGAATGAACCTACACTTACAACTTACCATTTCTGAGAGAGAACCACCTACTCATGTGTTGAGGCCAAGATATTCCATTCCTACCATATGAATCTTGATCTCTAGCCTTCCCCAAGTTGCTTTCCACTCAAATCTTCTTTCCACCAGATCCAAAACCTATGAGAGAGAGTTGAGTGTTGGGGAGACTATCATTTGAAGCACAAGAGCAAGGAGTTCATCATCAACGCACCATTTGTTACTTCTTGGAGAGTGGTGTCTCCTAGATTGGCTAGGTGTCACTTGGGAACCTCCGACAAGATTGTGGAGTTGAACCAAGGAATTTGTAAGGGCAAGGAGATCGCCTACTTCGTGAAGATCTACCGCTAGTGAGGCAAGTCCTTCATGGGTGACAGCCATGGTGGGATAGACAAGGTTGCTTCTTCATGGACCCTTCGTGGGTGGAGCCCTCCGTGGACTCGCGCAACCGTTACCCTTCGTGGGTTGAAGTCTCCATCAACGTGGATGTACGATACCACCACCTATCGGAACCACGCCAAAAACATCCGTGTCTCCAATTGCGTTTGAATCCTCCAAACCCTTCCCTTTACTTTCTTGCAAGTTGCATGCTTGAATTTCCGCTGCCTATATACTCTTTGCATGCTTGTTTGAATAGTGTGATGATTGCTTGACTTGTCCTAAGATAGCTAAAATCTGCCAAACTCTAAAATTGGGAAAAGGTTAAGTTTTTATTGGTCAAGTAGTCTAATCACCCCCCCCCCTCTAGACATATTTCAAGGTCCTACACTTAGCATTATGATCGTTACAGTTTCATTGCTACTGTTTTCTTCACTTATACATGTTCCTCAGACTATGAGATTATGCAACTCCCGAATACCGGAGGAACACTTTGTGTGCTACCAAATGCCACAACGTAAAAGGGTGACCATAAAGGTGCTCTATAGGTGTCTGCGAAGGTGTTTGTTGAGTTGGCATAGATCGAGATTAGGATTTGTCATTCCGTGTTTCGGAGAGGTATCTCTGGGCCCTCTCGGTAATGCTCATCACTATAAGCCTTGCAAGCATTGTGACTAATGAGTTAGTTGCGGGATGAAGTATTACGCAACGAGTAAAGAGACTTGCCGGTAATGAGATTGAACAAGGCATGATAATACCGACGATCGAATCTCGGGCAAGTAACATACCGATGACAAAGGGAACAACGTATGTTGTTATGCGGTTTGACCGATAAAGATCTTCGTAGAATATGTAGGAGCCAATATGAGCATCCAGGTTCCGCTATTGGTTATTGACCGGAGATGTGTCTCGGTCATGTCTACATAGTTCTCGAACCCGTAGGGTGCGCACGCTTAACATTATGTATTATGAGTTATGTGTTTTTGATGACCGAAGTTTGTTCAGAGTCTTGGATAAGATCAAGAATGTGACGAGGAGTCTTGAAATGGTCGAGGCATAAAGATTAATATATTGGATGGCTATATTCGGACATCGGAAATGTTCCGGAGAAGTTTCGGATAAAGTCGAAGTGCCAGAGGGTTATCGGAACCCCCTGGATGAACTAATGGGCCTCAATGGGCCTTAGTGGAGAGAGAGAGAGGGCGGCCAGGGCAGGCCGCGCCCCCCTCCCATTGGGTCCAAATTGGACTAGGAGGGGGGCGGCGCCCCCCTTTCCTTCTCCCTCTCCCTCTCCTTCCTTCCCCCTCTCTCCCTCTTGGTGGAATCCTACTAGGACTATAGTAGTCCTAGTAGGACTCCCCTCTTGGGGCGCGCCTACAGGGGCCGGCCAGCCTCCCCCTTGCTCCTTTATATACAGGGGCAGGGGCACCCTCAGACACACAAGTTTCTCTCCCAACCGTGTGCGGTGCCCCCCTCCATAGTTACACACCTCGATCATACCATCGTAGTGCTTAGGCGAAGCCCTGCGTCGGTAGCATCATCATCACTGTCGCCACACCGTCGTGCTTACAGAACTCACCCTCATCCTCAACTGGATCAAGAGCACGAGGGACGTCATCGAGCTGAACGTGTGCTGAACACGGAGGTGCCGTACGTTCGGTACTTGGATCGGTTGGATCACGAAGACGTTCAACTACATCAACCACGTTATTGAAACACTTCTGCTTTCGGTTTACAAGGGTACGTGGACACACTCTCCCCTCTCGTTGTTGTGCATCAACTAGATAGATCTTGCGTGATCGTAGGATTTTTTTTTGAAATTACTGTGTTCCCCAACAGTGGCATCCGAGCCAGGTCTATGCATAGATGTTATATGCATGAGTAGAACACAAAGAGTTGTGGGCGATAATAGTCATATTGCTTACCACCAATGTCTTACTTTTATTCGGCGGTATTGTTGGATGAAGCAGCCTGGACCGACATTACATGACCACGTTCATGAGACTGGTTCTGCCGATGTGCTTTTGCACAAAGGTGGCTGGCGGGTGTGTGTTTCTCCAACTTTAGTTGAATCGAGTTTGACTACGTCTGGTCCTTGTTGAAGGTTAAAACAACACACTCGACGAAAAATCATTGTGGTTTTGATGCGTAGGCAGGAACGGTTCCTGCTAGAAGCCCGTAGCAGCCACGTAAAACTTGCAACAACATAGTAGAGGATGTCTAACTTGTTTTTGCAGGGCTTGCTGTGATGTGATATGGTCAAGGCATGATGTGATATAAATTGTTGTATGAGATGATCATGTTTTGTAACAAAGTTATCGATAACTGGTAGGAGCCATATGTTTGTCGCTTTATTGTATGCAGTGCAATCGCCATGTAATTGTTTTACTTTATCACTAAGCGGTAGCGATAGTCGTAGTAACAATAGTTGGCAAGAGAACAACGATGCTATGATGGAGATCAAGGTGTCGCGCCGGTGACGATGGAGATCATGACGATGCTTCGGTGATGGAGATCATGAGCACAAGATGATGATGGCCATATCATGTCACATATTTAGATTACATGTGATGTTTATCTTTTATGCATCTTATTTTGCTTAGTACAGAGGTAGCATTATAAGATGATCCCTTACTAAATTTCAAGGTACAAGTGTTCTCCCTGAGTATGCACCGTTGCAACAGTTCGTCGTGCCGAGACACCACGTGATGATCGGGTGTGATAAGCTCTACGTTCACATACAACAGGTGCAAGCCAGTTTTGCACACGCAGAATACTCGGGTTAAACTTGACGAGCCTAGAATATGCAGATATGGCCTCGAAACAGTGAGACCGAAAGGTCGAACATGAATCATATAGTAGATATGATCAATATAGTGATGTTCACCATTGAAAACTACTCCATCTCACGTGATGATCGGACATGGTTTAGTTGATTTGGATCACGTGATCATTTAGATGACCAGAGGGATGTCTATCTAAGTGGGAGTTCTTAAGTAATATGATTAATTGAACTTTAATTTATCATGAACTTAGTCCTGATAGTTATTTTGCATGTCTATGTTATTGTAGATCAATGGCCCGTGCTACCGTTCCTTTGAATTTTAATGCGTTCCTAGAGAAAGCTACGTTGAAAGATGATGGCAGCAACTACACGAACTGGGTCCATAACTTGAGGATTATCCTCATTGCTGCATAGAAGAATTACGTCCTAGAAGCACCGCTGGGTGCCAGGCCTGCAGCAGATGCTACTGATGACATTAAGAACATCTGGCAGAGCAAAGCTGATGACTACTCGATAATTCAGTGTGCCATGCTTTATGGCATAGAATCGGGACTTCAAAGACGTTTTGAACGTCATGGAGCATATGAGATTTTCCAAGAGTTGAAGTTAATATTTCAAGCAAATGCCCAAGTTGAGAGATATGAAGTCTCCAACAAGTTCTATAGCTGCAAAATGGAGGAGAATAGTTCTGTCAGTGAACACATACTCAGAATGTTTAGGTACCATAACCACTTGACTTAGCTGGGAGTTAATCTTCCCGATGATAGTGTCATTGACAGAGTTCTTCAATCACTGCCACCAAGCTATAAAAGCTTCGTGATGAACTATAATATGCAAGGGATGAACAAGACTATTCCCGAGCTCTTCGCAATGCTAAAGGCTGCGGAGGTAGAAATCAAGAAGGTGCATCAACTGTTGATGGTCAACAAGACCACTAGTTTCAAGAAAAAGGGCAAAGGGAAGAAGGGGAAATTCAAGAAGAACGGCAAGAAAGTTGCTGCTCAAGGGAAGAAACCCAAGTCTGGACCTAAGCCTGAAACTGAGTGCTTCTACTGCAAAGGGACTGGTCACTGGAAGCGGAACTGCCACAAGTATTTGGCGGATAAGAAGGATGGCAAAGTGAAAGGTATATTTGATATACATGTTATTGATGTCTACCTTACTAATGCTCGTAGTAGCACCTGGGTATTTGATACTGGTTCTGTTGCTCATATTTGCAGCTCGAAACAGGGGCTACGAATTAAACGAAGATTGGCTAAGGACGAGGTGATGATGCGCGTGGGAAATGGTTCCAAGGTCGACATGGTCGCCATCGGCACGCTACCTCTACATCTAGCATCAGGATTAGTTTTAGACCTGAATAATTGTTATTTGGTGCCAGCATTGAGCATGAACATTATATCTGGATCTTGTTTGATGCGAGACGGTTATTCATTTAAATCAGAGAATAATGGTTGTTCTATTTATATGAGTAATATCTTTTATGGTCATGCACCCTTGCTGAGTGGTCTATTTTTTGTTGAATCTCGATAGTGATGATACACATATTCATAATATTGAAGCCAAAAGATGCAAATTTAATAATGATAGTGAAACTTATTTATGGCACTGTCGTCTAGGTCATATCAGTGTAAAGCGCATGAAGAAACTCCATGCTAATGGACTTGAGGAATCACTTTATTATGAATCACTTGGTGCTTGTGAACCGTGCCTTATGGGCAAGATGACTAAAACTCCGTTCTCCGGAACAATGGAACGAGCTACTGACTTATTGGAAATAATACTTACCGATGTATGCGGTCCAATGAGTATTGAGGATCGTGGAGGGTATCGTTATTTTCTTACCTTCACAGATGATTTGAACAGATATGGTTATATCTACTTAATGAAGCATAAGTCTGAAACATTTGAAAAGTTCAAAGAATTTCAGAGTGAAGTAGAAAATCATCGTAACAAGAAAATAAAGTTTCTATGATCTAATCGTGGAGGTGAATATTTGAGTTACGAGTTTGGTCTTTATTTGAAACAACATGGGATAGTTTCACAACTAGCGCCACCTGGAACACCACAGCGAAATGGTGTGTCCGAACATCGTAACCATACTTTATTAGATATGGTGTGATCTATGATGTCTCTTACTGATTTACCGCTATCATTTTGGGGATATGCTTTAGAGACGGTTGCATTCACTTTAAATAGGGCACCATCAAAATTCGTTGAGATGACGCCTTATGAACTGTGGTTTGGCAAGAAACCAAAGTTGTTGTTTCTTAAAGTTTGGGGTTGCGATGCTTATGTAAAAAAGCTTCAATCTGATAAGCTCGAACCCAAATCGGAGAAGTGCATCTTCATAGGATACCCAAAGGAAACTGTTGGGTACACCTTCTATCACAGATCCGAAGGCAAGATCTTTGTTGCTAAATATGGATCCTTTCTAGAGAAGGAGTTTCTCTCGAAAGAAGTGAGTGGGAGGAAAGTAGAGCTTGATGAGGGAATTGTACCTTCTCCCTTATTTGAAAGTAGTTCATCACAGAAATCAGTTCCTATGATTCCTACACCAATTAGTAAGGAACTTAATGATGATGATCATGAAACTTCAAATCAAGTTACTACCGAACCTTGTAGGTCTTCCAAAGTGAGATCCGCACCAGCGTGGTACGGTAATCCTATTTTGGAAGTCATGTTACTAGACCATGGGGAACCTATGAACTGTGATGAAGCGATGATGAGCCCAGATTCCGCGAAATGGCTTGAGGCCATGAAATCTGAGATGGGATCCATGTATGAGAACAAAGTGTGGACTTTGGTGGACTTGCCCGATGATCGGCAAGCCATATAAAATAAATGGATCTTCAATAAGAAGACCGACGCTGGCGGTAATGTTACTATCTACAAAGCTCGACTTGTTGCGAAAGGTTTTTGACAAGTTCAAGGAGTTGACTATGATGAGACTTTCTCACCCATAGCGATGCTTAAGTCTGTCTGAATCATGTTAGCAATTGCCGCATTTTATGATTATGAAATTTGGCATATGGATGTCAAAAATGCATTCCTGAATGGATTTCTGGAAGAAGAGTTGTATATGATGCAACCAGAAGGTTTTGTCGATCCAAAGGGTGCTAACAAAGTGTGCAAACTCCAGCGATCCATTTATGGACTGGTGCAAGCCTCTCAGAGTTGGAATAAATGCTTTGATAGTGTGATCAAAGCATATGGTTTTATACAGACTTTTGGAGAAGCTTGTATTTACAAGAAAGTGAGTGGGAGCTCTGTAGCATTTCTAATATTATATGTGGATGACATATTATTGATTGGAAATGATATAGAATTTCTGGATAGCATAAAGGGATACCTGAATAAGAGTTTTTCCATGAAAGACCTCGGTGAAGCTGCTTATATGTTGGGCATCAAGATTTATAGAGATAGATCAAGACGCTTAATTGGACTTTCACAAAGCACATACCTTGATAAAGTTTTGAAGAAGTTCAAAATGGATATGTCAAAGAAAGGGTTCTTGTCTGTGTTACAAGGTGTGAAGTTGAGTCAGACTCAATGCCCGAGCACTACAGAAGATAGAGAGAAAATGAAAGCCATTCCCTATGCTTCAGCCATATGTTCTATCATGTATGCAATGTTGTGTACCAGACCTGATGTGTGCCTTGCTATAAGCATAGTAGGGAGGTACCAAAGTAATCCCGGAGTGGAGCACTGGACAACGGTCAAGAATATCCTGAAATACCTGAAAAGGACTAAGGATATGTTTCTCGTTTATGGAGGTGAAAAAGAGCTCATCGTAAACGGTTACGTCGATGCAAGCTTTGACACTGATCCGGATGACTCTAAGTCGCAAACTGGATACATATTTTTATTGAATGGAGGAGCTGTCAGTTGGTGCAGTTCCAAGCAAAGCGTCGTGGCGGGATCTACGTGTGAAGCGGAGTACATTGTTGCTTCTGAAGCAGCAAATGAAGGAGTATGGATGAAGGAGTTCATATCCGATCTAGGTGTCATACCTAGTGCATCGGGTCCAATGAAAATCTTTTGTGACAATACTAGTGCAATTGCCTTGGCAAAGGAATCCAGATTTCACAAGAGAACCAAGCACATCAAGAGACGCTTCAATTCCATCTGTCATCAAGTGTCGGAGGGGGACATAGAGATTTGCAAGATACATACGGATCTGAATGTTGCAGACCCGTTGACTAAGCCTCTTCCACGAGCAAAACATGATCAGCACCAAAGCTCCATGGGTGTTAGAATCATTACTATGTAATCTAGATTATTGACTCTAGTGCAAGTGGGAGACTGAAGGAAATATGCCTTAGAGGCAATAATAAAGTTATTATTTATTTCCTTATTTCATGATAAATGTTTATTATTCATGCTAGAATTGTATTAACCGGAAACTTAGTACATGTGTGAATACATAGACAAAACATATTGTCCCTAGTATGCCTCTACTTGACTAGCTCGTTGATCAAAGATGGTTATGTTTCCTAACCATAGACATGTGTTGTCATTTGATGAATGGGATCACATCATTAGGAGAATGATGTGATGGACATGACCCATCCGTTAGCTTAGCATTATGATCATTACAGTTTCATTGCTACTGCTTTCTTCATGACTTATGCATATTCCTCAGACTATGAGATTATGCAACTCTCGAATACCGGAGGAACACTTTGTGTGCTACCAAACATCACAACGTAAAAGGGTGATCATAAAGGTGCTCTACAGGTGTCTCCGAAGGTGTTTGTTGAGTTGGCATAGATCAAGATTAGGATTTGTCACTCCGTGTTTTGGAGAGGTATCTCAGGACCCTCTCGGTAATGCTCATCACTATAAGCCTTGCAAACATTGCGACTAATGAGTTAGTTGCGGGATGAAGTATTATGGAACGAGTAAAGAGACTTTCCGGTAACGAGATTGAACTAGGTATGGTGATACCGACGATCGAATCTCGGGCAAGTAACATACCGATGACAAAGGGAACAACATATGTTGTTATGCGATTTGACCGATAAAGATCTTCGTAGAATATGTAGGAGCCAATATGAGAATCTAGGTTCCACTATTGGTTATCGATCGGAGATGTGTCTCATTCATGTCTACGTAGTTCTCGAACCCGTAGGGTCCGCACGCTTAACGTTCGATGACGATATGTATTATGAGTTATGTGTTTTTGATGACTGAAGTTTGTTCGGAGTCCCGGATAAGACAACGAATGTGACAAGGAGTCTTGAAATGGTCGAAACATAAAGATTGATATATTGTACGGCTATATTCGGATACCCGAAGCGTTCGGAGAAGTTCCGGATAAAACTGGAGTGCCGGAGGGTTATCGGACCCCCCCCCCCCCGGGGGAACTAATGGGCCTCGATGGGCCTTAGTGAAGAGATAGAGGGGCGGCCAGGGTAGGACGCACCCCCCTCCGCCTTGGGTCCGAATTGGACTAGGAGGCAGGCCGCGCCCCCTTTCCTTCTCCCTCTCCCTCTCCTTCCTTCCCCCTCTCTCCCTCTTGGTGGAATCCTACTAGGATTAGTAGTCCTAGTAGGACTCCCCTCTTGGGGTGCGCCTACAGGGGCCGGCCGGCCTCCCCCTTGCTCCTTTATATACGGGGGCAGGGGGCACCCTAGGACACATAAGTTTCTCTCCCAACCGTGTGCGGTGCCCCCTCCATAGTTACACACCTCGATCATACCATCGTAGTGCTTAGGTGAAGCCCTACGTCGGTAGCATCATCATCACCGTCGCCACGCCGTCGTGCTGATGGAACTCACCCTCGTCCTCAACTGGATCAAGAGCACAAGGGACGTCATCGAGCTGAACGTGTGCTGAACACGGAGGTGTCGTACGTTTGGTACTTGGATCGGTTGGATCGCGAAGACGTTCGACTACATCAACCGCGTTATTGAAACGCTTCTGCTTTCGGTCTACGAGGGTACATGGACACACTCCCCCCTCTTGTTGATGTGCATCACCTAGATAGATCTGGCATGATCATAGGATTTTTTTTGAAATTACTGCGTTCCCCAACACTATCTTCGCAATTTGGATACAAGCCTTTTTTTGTGACCTCTAACATGCGATCGAAGTTCAACTTCTCCCTTTCATTTTGGCATTGTCTCTTGGCATCAACAATAACCCGGCGAAGATCATCATCGGGCACATCGTCTGGTTCCTCTTGATTTTCAGCTTCCCCTGTTGCAGCATCACTGTGTTCAGGGGGCGGATAGTTGTCATTGTCCTCTTCTTCTTCGTTGTCTTCCATCATAACTCCTCTTTCTCCATGCTTGGTCCAAACATTATAATGTGGCATGAAACCCTTCTCAAGCAGGTGGATGTGAAGGGTTTTCGAGTCAGAGTAAGACTTCGTATTCCAACAGATAGGGCATGGACAACACATAAAACCATTCTGCTTGTTTGCCTCAGCCACTTCAAGAAAATTATGCACGCTCTTAATGTACCCGAAGGTGCATCTGTCACTGTACATCCATTGCCGCTTCATCTACGTGCATTATATATAATTAAGTGTGTCAAAAACCATCCAGAACATCATGAATAGAGAAGTGACCAAATTAATAGAAGTTCATCATCACATTAAAACCAAAGTACAGTAGTGATCAAATGTTATTACTAAAAAAATACATAAAGTTCATACATAGTTCTCATTGAATAGCATAGCTCTCTAGAGCATCTAATTAAAACATACATTGGAACTATGTAAAATATTTAAATGCAACAACAAATGCGATCATAATCGCAGCTAAGGTAACAATTGATCCAACGGGATAATGATACCAAGTCTCAGTATGAATGACATATTTTCTAATCTTTCTAATCTTCAAGCACATTGCATCCATCTTGATCTTATGATATCGACGACATCCACAACATGCAACTCCAATTTCATCTTCTCCTCCTCAATTCTATTTAATTTTTTCTTCAAGTAATTGTTTTCTTTTTCAACTAAATTTAACCTCTCGACAAGAGGGTCGGTTGGAATTTCTGGTTCACATACCTCCTAGATAAAAACATCTATATCACGTCGGCATAATTTTCATAAACACTAAATGAAACAAATAGTTATAAAGATAATATACCACATCTGAATCATAGATAGGACGAGGCCGACGGGGGCGGATACCAAAACCATCGCACTATATAATAACAAACAATAATAAAAGTAAGAAAATTATACAAGTATCTATCTAAATCATACAAGTAAGAATTCTTTTTCTTTTAGAAAGAAGATAAGAACAAGAGGCTCACCACGGTGGTGCCGGCGACGAGATCGACGCGGGCGATCAATGACGATGAGGACGGGGATGGGACATAACGGACTGGGAAACCTAGACAAATCTTAAGGAAAATGGGGCTTGGACAAGGAGCTTGGAGAGGAGAAAGCTTAAGTGTGGCTCGGGCATTTCATCGAACACCTCATGTGCATAGGAGGTGAGCTAGACCAACACATACCTCTCCCACGGCCGGCCAAAAAAACAGAGCAGTGAGCGGGCAGGGGTAAATATAGACTTCTCCTTAGTCCCGGTTGGTGCCTAGAACCGGGACAGAAGACTGACCTTTGGTCCTGGTTCCAGCCACCAACCGGGACTAAAGGTGTTGGGCCACGAGCGAGGACCATTGGTCCCGGTTGGTGTCTAGAACTGGGACCAAAAGTGTCAGACAAATGAGGACCAATGGCCCCCGAGGCCCGGCTGGCGCCCTGGCCTCACGAACCGGGACTGATGCATCCTTTGGTCCCGGTTCGTGAGTGAACTAGGATGAATGCCCTTATCCTGGCCTCAACCAAAGCCTTGTTTTCTTTTAGTGCTGGTTGTAATTTTTATTATCTCTGGTGTTCTTTATACTAACATGATTGAGAATGAATAGATTGGAAATTTTTCGAAAAAAAAAGCATCAACGATTCCCAAAAGGGAAGGACAAAATGTGTGGTTTCCAGAAAGTTAAGTTTCTTGTCCTCCACTGCTTTACCGATTATGTGATACTAGTCAACAACCAGTGCACCTGCACGGGCTAGCATTTTTCTTCATTATGTTGGAATATTTTGAATTAAAAATGTTTGTATAATGTGAAATGTTCTCGTGAATTATTGTTAAATGTCACGTAACATTTTTTTCTTTGTCACACATAGGAATCAAAGAATTTTTATTGCTTTATTTAATGTTTGTTTCAGTTAGGTCACATGGCACACAAATTCTAGTTGGGCTATGGAAAGTGACATTACTTGAACATTCATTGTGAAAATAAGATCATGCAACTTCATTAGGTGCATTATATTAGGGGACGCCATGGTTGCAAGTCAATACATGGTCTAAGACCACGCGAATCCGTGCTCTAAGAAAATATATAATTCGAGGCTCGCTTTCAGAGTTACAGGGAATATTTACATGTGTGGACTTATCTAGCATGGGTGTACGTATCATTCATTAAAGAAGAAAGGGGAAAACAACCCAAATCCACAGTAACAGGGAATATTTACATGTGTGGACTTATCTAGCTCAGCGAATTACTCCGTCGTTGCCCACTCCACACCACTCCACAGCCTCACATCACAGGATCCTCAACTAGCAGATGCGACGGCTCTTCGCCGTGCTATCTATTTGGCGCAGGGATAAGAAGTTCCGACCGATGATCTTTGCTTCAGACTGCCTATCTTTAGTGCAGCGCCTCAACTGTCCTACATGAGGTACATACCAATGGACGGAGCTCTAGGGTCCACCATGTTTCGAGACTTCTAAGGCGGTAGGGGGAAATTGCCTGGCGATCGTGCTTCTACGCTAGGGTTAGGGTTTCGGGCACGGGGGTGGTTGATCTCTGGCAGGGCCTGGGCGGCGACGGTGCTCTCCCAGTCCTTGGTCGGCGTACTTCGGACCCCTGCCGTGGAGCAGAGCTGATGGCAGGCGATCCGATGAGGAAGGCAACAACGACTCCGAAGAAACCAACTGCTAGTTCCCCGGCGGCGGCGGCGGCTACTCCGCCGGTGCAGGGAGGGAGTGGATCAGCTAGTAGGGGTACCCCTAAAACCCCTGCGAAGAGCAAAACCCTGGATCTGGCCGCAAGCCTGTCGAACAGATTGGGGGTATGGTCCTGCTGGACAAGGAGGTCGAGGGCTTCATCTTCGAAGACCCTGACCCTGCACCCCGCCGGGGCAACCGGTGGGCGACAGTGGGGAAGGTGTGCTCTCCCCGCCCATTGAAGAGATCTATCCTAGAGAGGACGATGCCAAGGGCTTGGGGCCTGCATCGGGAAGAAAAATTCAGCGAGATCGGCCCCAACATCATCATGGTGCAATTTGGGTGTGAGGGCGACTGGAGGCACGTCCTGAGCAATGGCCCGTGGCAATTCAATTTCAGCGTCTTGATCATGAAGGACTACGAAGGAAGCATCCGTCCACCAGAGATGGTTTTTGACAAGATCGACGTTTGGGTAAGAATCTCGGATCTACCCCCTGATAAAAGGACTGAGACCTTCGGCAGGGCCCTCAGGAACTGGCTTGGAGAAGTTGTAAGGGTAGATGCTGACAAAGATGGCCTGGCTAGGCGTGAACAGCTGAGAGTTAGGGCAAAGATATTTGTCTATGACCCTCTAGTTCGTGGCTTCTATCTGAAGAAGTCTAAAGAGGATGTGGAGAAGACTTTGTTTGACTTTTATTATGAGAAGATTCCCCATTTATGCTTTGAATGTGGCCGCCTTGTTCACAATGGTGGGATCTATGAGCCATCGGTGGACTCCTCCTCCCAATGGGGGGGGGGGGGGTTGGCTTCGTGCATCCCCGGGTCACAATAATCTGGGTATAGAGGGTTCCACCAGCATGGCGGGTAGCAGCAGCAACTGTTTGAGCAGTACCCACACCGGTGCGGTATCTCGCTCACGAGACGATCAACCAAGGCTCAGGGACATACCCACCAAGAGAAATCTGAACTCCCAGTTTACTGGCTCTGCGAGTGGGCACCATGCTAACATGCCTGCTCAGGCGAAGGAGAGGGATCTTCGTGACAACCTTGAGCAGTGCAAGGAGTCTGATCTCCGTAGCAAGCTGATGGATCAAGGACTACCTCACCACCGGGTGAGTGCAAGGGAAGCTGCTTCAAGCCAGAGAGCCGCGGCAGCCAAGGGTTTTGCTAGTGGGTGCCAAGCAGGGGGCGCAGATCGGGTATACCCACTGGGGGAACCCAGTATGCATGCTGAGCGTGGGAGGCAAAGGGGCACATATAGAAGAAAACCCCGCATTGGTGCTGATCACGCTATGCACTATGATCAGCCTGCTAGGTATGACAGGCATGACCGCAAGAGGATCCCCAAGCAATTTTTGGTTGCAAAAGGCAGCTCGAGAAGGCAGGAAGACCAAGAGACCTTCATTCGCGAGACGAGGCAGAAAACCGGCTCCGTGTTTGATCGCATCTCTGACAAGAACTATCCATCGGCAGACCCCGGCTCACGAGGCAGCCGTGATCCATGAATTTTCTTGCCTGGAACTGTCGGGGTTTGGGGTTGGACTCGACAGTTGGCAAACTGCGTGACCTGATACGGTCCCACAACCCAGCGCTGGTTTTTCTATCGGAAACAAAGAAGACGGCCAGGGCTATGGAAAGACTAAAATGGAGGCTTGGTTTTCAATCGGGTGTGGCAGTGGACTGCCAGGGTCTAAGTGGTGGTTTGGCCCTTTGGTGGCATGACAATGTGTCTATTTCGATTAGGCCGTGGTGCCAATATTTCATTGACGCTAAGATTGTCCATGAGGGAACTCCCTATAGATTCACTGGTTTCTATGGGGAGCCACGGACGGAGCTTCAGAAAAAATCATGGGATGCTATTCGGTTCCTGAGAGCATAGGACAATTTGTCGTGGCTGTGTGCTGGTGATTTCAATGAAGCCCTATTTCGCTCCGATCAGTTGGGGGGGAACCCACGGGGTTTTAACCAAATGGAAGAGTTCCGGGACTATTTGGCCGATTGTGGATTGTCTGACCTTGGGTACTCGGGATATCAGTACACTTGGGACAACAAAAGAGCTGGGTCGGAAAATGTCCAAGTCCGGCTAGATAGAGCTACTTGCAATGCTGATTTCCTTGCTATGTTCCCGGAGACACATGTTATAAACTTGATGATGGAGGAATCTGACCACCAGGCGATCTTGATCCATGCGTTGGAGACGGCTCCACACACAAACCCTCAAAGTCGAGTGGGATTCCGTTTTGAGGAGGCTTGGCTGCGACATGATCAGTACATGAGTATGGTCGAGAAAGGCTGGGCTGATGCAGACTGTGGTGGGCATGATCTCGCTGGTGTATGCCAACGCCTAGCCCGAACGACTGGCAGCATGCAACAATGGGCTAGGGAGGTTTTTGGGTCGATTAGGAGGCAGATCAAGAGCCTCAAAGCGCAGTTGGTCGAAGCCAAAGTCCGTGCGCAAACCACTTGGTACTCCCATGAGATCAAAGACCTTGAAGCCCAGCTGCGGGAGGTTTTTGAGAGGGAAGAAGTGTTCTACCGACAACGCTCCCGCATCGACTGGCTACAGGCGGGCGACCAGAACATGAAATACTTCCAGAACCGCGCCTCTCATTGCAAAAGGAAGAACACTATACGAGCGCTGCACCGTGAAGATGGATCAAAATGCTCTGTGGATGAGGAGATGCAGGAGCTGCCGGCTTATTTCTATGAGAATCTTTTCTCTTCGGAAGGTTCATCGGGTGTTGATGAGCTCTTGGACAAAATTGTGCCCTGTGTTTGTGACCGAATGAACCTCCGGCTAACTGCAGCGATTACTGATGCGGAGGTTGAATCTGCGCTCTTCCAGATGGGGCCGACAAAGTCACCTGGGCCGGACGGACTCCCTGCCCTCTTCTACCAGCGGCACTGGCCGTTGCTGAAGCGTGATATATGTACTGCCATTCGTGATTTCCTGAGCGGAGCACCGGCTCCGGACTCCTTTAATGTCACCGTGCTTGTTATGATTCCAAAAGTGAACTCGCCGGAGTTGCTTTCGCAGTTTCGCCCAATCAGCCTTTGTAACGTGCTATAAAAGATCGCCTCCAAGGTTCTCGCTAATAGGCTGAAAGGGATTCTTCCGATTCTCATCTCTGAGGAGCAAAGCGCTTTTGTTCCGGGCCGCCTAATCATGGATAATGTTCTTGTTGCTTATGAGTGTGTGCACGCTATCCGCAAGAGGAAGAGGAAGACAAGTTTATGTGCTGTCAAGCTCGATATGATGAAGGCGTACGACCGGGTGGAGTGGCCGTTCTTAGAGCAAATACTTCATCGCTTCAGTTTTGCTGATGGGTGGATTCAAATGGTGATGAGATGTGTTACCATAGCATCCTTCTCTGTCAAGCTTAATGGTGGCCTCTCAAGAAGCTTCAACCCCTCCCGTGGCCTGAGGCAAGGATGCCCCATATCCCCTTACCTCTTTCTCTTCTGTGTCGAGGGCTTCTCAGCTCTGCTGAGAGCGGCTTAGGAGGATCTGTCTTTTAGGGGTGTTTCATTTGGGGGCACTGGCCCGCATGTGACACATTTGCTTTTCGCCGATGACAGCATCGTCTTTCTGGAGGGATCTCGGGCCAATATGGAAACTTTGAAAGGCATCTTGGAGAAGTACGAGGCTGCTTCGGGTCAAATCTGTTATTGGCATTTCCTCGGAAGCTCTTTCTGAGAAGTACCTCGGTCTACCCACACAGGTGGGACAATCGAAAGATGGCACCTTCAAGTATGTTGTTGAGAGCTCCAAAGGCAAATCAGGGGGCTGGAAAGGACAAGGCCTCTCTAAGGCGGCTAGGGAAGTGCTGGTCAAGTCTAATCTTCAAGGGATACCCACCTTCACCATGAGTTGCTTCCATCTCACCAAGAAAATGTGCCAGAATCTGACTTCTATCTCGTCTAAATTCTGGTGGGGAGACACTGATGGAGAAAGGAAAGTGCATTGGGTGTCATGGGAGAAAATGTGTGCCTCGAAGTGAGAGGGTGGTTTAGGGTTTAGGGACCCTGAGGCCTTTAACCACGCTCTCCTGGCCAAGCAAGCGTGGCGGATTCTCCAATTTCCAAACTCCCTATGTGCTAGAGTCCTGAGAGCCAGATACTTCAAAGATTGCTCCATTATGAATGCGTCTTGTCCATCCTCCTACTCCTTCACTTTCAGAAGTATCATCCATGGGCGCGATCTGCTTCGGGAGGGTTCAATCTGGCGCATTGGCGACGGCTCAAGCATCAATGTCCACCATAGCAATTGGATCCCGAGAAGTGGGTGTCCTCGACCACTGGGTCAAGTTTTCCTTCCGGGCATCTCAAGAGTGGCCGATCTGTTAACATCCGATGGTAGGAGCTGGGACACATCAAAAGTCGAAGCCATGTTCTCCGTTGATGATGCAAAGGATATCAAGCAGATCGCCATTGGAGGGCCAGGTGTGGATGACTTCTTGGGTTGGAACCATATGAAGAATGGTGATTTTACGGTCCGGTCTGCCTACCATCTGAAAATGGATATGAAGAAGGCGCGTGGGGGCCGGCCCGAGGGCGCAAGCTCACTCCACAGGCATCGTGGTTACATGGCTCTTTGGGATACCGACGCCCCGAACAAGACGAAGATTCACCTATGGCACCTCATCCGCAATGGCCTGGCTGTTGGAGCAGAGCTCCATCGCCATCGGATTAAGCCCGGTGTGTTTTGCATGATGTGTGGAAGGGAGGAGACGACCCTGCATCGATTCTGGCACTGCCAGCATTCTGTCCAGGTCTGGCGCGGGCTGCAGGCGCAGTTTCATACTGATGTGCCTGCTCCTCCTTCCCACCTGGAGTCCCATGGAGTCGTGGCTCGTTGGCTGCTGGAATGGCTCTCGGATGCGCCGGCTAGTGACCGCTCGATCATGGCCTAGGCTACATATGGGCTCTGGCTTGCAAGGAACGAAGTGAGAGACGGCGTCCGGATAGCATCGCCCCAAGATGTGGCTGCCAGGGTGATCTCATGCATGCAAGAGTGGACAGCGGCTCATGCGATAGTGCCTGTCTGTGCTCCCATGCCTAGGACTACAGATAGCTGGTCACCTCCTGAGGAAGGCTGGACAAAGGCGAATTCTGATGGGGCAGTGGCTCGGAGCAGGTCCAATGGCGGTGGTGGGCTTGTCTGGCGTGATCATAATGGTGGTTTCATCGCAGGTGCTTGCCACTTCTTCCCAGGTGTGTTCGACCCGGAGTCGACGGAAGTTCTCGTCTGTGCCAAGATGCTCGAGGTGGCCAAGGAGTGCAATGTGCAACGAATGCATGTTGAGTTGGACTGCAAGGGACTAGTGCAGATGCTCCAGAATCAGACTAAAAACCTCTCCCCTGTCGGGCCCTAGGTGGAAGCAATCAAGGATTCCCCGCGTGGATTTGTAGATTTTAGGGTTTCTTGGGTGGGTCGGTCTGCAAATGCTGCTGCTCATTGTGGAAAGTTGTGGAAGCGTTCCTACTCTCCATACAGGGAGATCCGCATGTTATATATTGATATGTGGTGAGAGGTGTCTCGTGACGTTACAGGATGCAATCGTGAGCTAACGATCGAGAGATACAATAGGAAGAAGAGATAGAAAGATAAGAGAGAATTAAAACAAACTCTATCTCTAACTACCTAAGATAAACATGACGCATATGTAACATAATAAACGTGACATGATGTTTAACACTCCCCCATAATCAAAACCGAACTAGGTTGAGATTACACCAAAAAACTTCAAAGCTTCTAGTTGGTAGCGCCTTTGTAAACCCATCTGCAATTTGATCCTTGGAAGAAATGAACCTGATCTCTAATTCTTTGTTGGCAACTCGTTCCCTGACAAAGTGAAAATCTATCTCGATGTGTTTGGTCCTGGCATGGAAAACTGGATTAGCAGACAAATAAGTTGCTCCAAGGTTATCACACCAAAGACAAGGTGTTGGAGTTCTTAATATTCCCAACTCTTTCAGTGTTGCTTGGATCCAAATGACTTCAGCTGTAGCATTTGCCAGTGCTTTGTATTCTGCTTCAGTGCTAGACCTGGAGACAGTGGCTTGTTTCTTTGCACACCAAGAGACTAAGTTTGGGCCATGAAAGATTGCAAATCCCCCAGTGGACCTTCTATCATCCAAGCAGCCAGCCCAATCCGCATCGGAGAAGGCACTGATGCCCATGGAGGATGATCGGTTGATGGAAAGGCCCATACTGATAGTGTTCTTGACATACCATAACATGCGTTTTGCTGCTGTCCAGTGAGCTGTGGTAGGTGCATGCAAGAACTGGCAAACCTTGTTGACTGCAAATGAGATGTCAGGACGAGTAAGTATTAAGTATTGAAGCGCACCAACTATACTTCTGTAACTGGTGCTGTCATCCTGATTCACGAGTGTTCCCTCTGTGAGAGATAGTGTTTCTGAACTCGACAAAGGAGTCGGTGATGGTTTACAATCCTGCATGCCAACTTGTTGGAAATATGCCCTAGAGGCAATAATAAATGGATTATTATTATATTTCCTTGTTCATGATAATTGTCTTTTATTCATGCTATAATTGTATTATCCGGAAATCGTAATACACGTGTGAATACATAGACCACAATACGTCCCTAGTAAGCCTCTAGTTGACTAGCTCGTTGGTCAACAGATAGTCATGGTTTCCTGACTATGGATATTAGATGTCGTTGACAACGGGATCACATCATTAGGAGAATGATGTGATGGACAAGACCCAATCCTAAGCATAGCACAAGATCGTGTAGTTCGTTTTGCTAGAGCTTTTCCAATGTCAAGTATCTCTTCCTTAGACCATGAGATCGTGTAACTCCCGGATACCGTAGGAGTGCTTTGGGTGTACCAAACGTCACAACGTAACTGGGTGACTATAAAGGTGCACTACAGGTATCTCTGAAAGTGTCTGTTGGGTTGACACGGATCGAGACTGGGATTTGTCACTCCGTGTTACGGAGAGGTATCACTGGGCCCACTCGGTAGTGCATCATCATAATGAGCTCAAAGTGACCAAGTGTCTGGTCACGGCATCATGCATTACGGTACGAGTAAAGTGACTTGCCGGTAACGAGACTGAACGAGGTATTGGGATACCGACGATCGAGTCTTGGGCAAGTAACATACCGTCTGACAAAGGGAATAGTATACGGGGTTGCTTGAACCCTCGACATCGTGGTTCATCCGATGAGATCATCGAGGAGTATGTGGGAGCCAACATGGGTATCCAGATCCCGCTGTTGGTTATTGACCGGAGAGCTGTCTCGGTCATGTCTGCATGTCTCCCGAACCCGTAGGGTCTACACACTTAAGGTTCGGTGACGCTAGGGTTGTTTGAATATGAGTATGCAGCAAACCGAATGTTGTTCGGAGTCCCGGATGAGATCCCGGACGTCACGAGGAGTTACGGAATGGTCCGGAGGTAAAGAAAACTATATAGGAAGTGTTGTTTTGGCCATCGGGAAAGTTTAGGGGTCACCCGGTATTGTACCGGGACCACCGAGAGGGTCCCGGGGGTCCACCGGGTGGGGCCACCTATCCCGGAGGGCTCCGTGGGCTGAAGTGGGAGGGGAACCAGCCCCTAGTGGGCTGGTGCGCCCCCCCCTTGGGCCCCCCCTCCTGCGCCTAGGGTTGGAAACCCTAGGTGGGGGCGCACCACTTGCCTTGGGGGCACTCCACCCCCCTTGGCCGCCGCCCCCTTGGGAGATTGCATCTCCCAGGGCCGGCGCCCCCCCCCCCTGGGGGCCTATATAAAGGAGGGCAAGGGGGAGGGCATCCGCACCCTTGTGTCTTGGCGCCTCCCTCCCCTGCTACACCTCGTCCTCCTCCCACAGCAGCTTGGCGAAGCCCTGCCGGAGTTCTGCTGCATCCACCACCACGCCGTCGTGCTGCTGGATCATCATCAACCTCTCCTTCCCCCTTGCTGGATCAAGACGGAGGAGACGTCACGCTGACCGTACGTGTGTCGAACGCGGAGGTGCCGTCCGTTCGGCGCTAGGATCTCCGGTGATAGGATCACGACGAGAACGACTACTTCAACCCCGTTCTTTTGAACGCTTCCGCTCGCGATCTACAAAGTGGTATGTAGATGCATCTCCCCTTTCACTCGTTGCTTAGATGAACTCATAGATGGATCTTGGTGAAACCGTAGGAAATTTTTTATTTTACGTTCCCCAAAAGTGGCATCATGAGCTAGGTCTATGCGTAGTTCTCTATTGCACGAGTAGAACACAAATCTGTTGTGGGCGTAGATCTTGTCAACTTGCTTGCCACTACTAGCCTTATTTTTCTCTAGCGGTATTGTGGGATGAAGCGGCCCGGACCGACCTTACACGTATGCTTACATGAGACAGGTTCCACCAACTGACATGCACTAGTTGCATAAGGTGGCTAGCGGGTGTCTGTCTCTCCCACTTTAGTTGGAGCGGATTCGATGAAAAGGGTCCTTATGAAGGGTAATAGAAGTTGACAAAATCACGTTGTGGTTATTCGTAGGTAAGAAAACGTTCTTGCTAGAACCCAATTGCAGCCACGTAAAAGATGCAACAACAATTAGAGGACGTCTAACTTGTTTTTGCAGCAATTGCTATGTGATGTGATATGGCCAAAAGTTGTGATGAATGATGAATGATATATTGTGATGTATGAGATCATGTTCTTGTAATAGGAATCACAACTTGCATGTCGATGAGTATGACAACCGGCAGGAGCCATAGGAGTTGTCTTAATTATTGTATGACCTGCGTGTCAATGATTTAACGCCATGTAATTACTTTACTTTATTGCTAAACCGTTAGCCATAGTAGTAGAAGTAATAGTTGGCGAGCAACTTCATGGAGACACGATGATGGAGATCATGGTGTCATGCCGGTGACGAAGATGATCATGGAGCCCCGAAGATGGAGATTGAAGGAGCTATATGATATTGGCCATATCATGTCACTACTATATAATTGCATGTGATGTTTATTATGTTTATGCATCTTGTTTACTTAGAACGGAGGTAGTAAATAAGATAATCCCTTATAATAATTTCAAGAAAGTGTTCCCCCTAACTGTGCACCGTTGCTAAAGTTCGTCGTTTCGAAGCACCACGTGATGATCGGGTGTGATAGATCCTTACGTTCACATACAACGGGTGTAAGACAGATTTACACATGCAGAACACTTAGGGTTAACTTGACGAGCCTAGCATGTACAGACATGGCCTCGGAACACGGAGACCGAAAGGTCGAACATGAGTCGTATGGAAGATACGATCAACATGGAGATGTTCACCGATGATGACTAGTCCGTCTCACGTGATGATCGGACACAGCCTAGTCGACTCGGATCGTGTAACACTTAGATGACTAGAGGGATGTCTAATCTGAGTGGGAGTTCATTAAATAATTTGATTAGATGAACTTAATTATCATAAACTTAGTCTAAAACTTTTGCAAAATATGTCTTGTAGATCAAATGGCCAACGCTCATGTCAACATGAACTTCAACGCGTTCCTAGAGAAAACCAAGCTGAAAGATGATGGCAGCAACTATTCGGACTGGGTCCAGAACCTGAGGATTACTCCCTCGTTAGGTGAAGCACCCATCCCATAGAACCAAGACGTTATGAACACTTGGCAATCACGTGTTGATGATTACTCCCTCATTCAGTGCGGCATGCTTTACAGCTTAGAACCGGGGCTCCAAAAGCGTTTTGAGAAGCACGGAGCATATGAGATGTTCGAGGAGCTGAAAATGGTTTTCCAAGCTCATGCCCGGGTCGAGAGATATGAAGTCTCCGACAAGTTCTATAGTTGTAAGATGGAGGAAAACAGTTTTGTCAGTGAGCGCATACTCAAAATGTCTGGGTTGCACAACCGCCTGTCCCAGCTGGAGATCAACCTCCCGGACGAGGCGGTCATTGACAGAATCCTTCAGTCGCTCCCATCGAGCTACAAGAGCTTTGTGTTGAACTACAATATGCAGGGGATGGTGAAGACCATTCCTGAACTATTTTCAATGCTGAAGTCAGCAGAGGTTGAAATCAAGAAAGAACATCAAGTGTTGATGGTCAATAAGACCACTAAGTTCAAGAAGGGCAAGGGTAAGAAGAACTTCAAGAAGGACGGCAAATATGTTGCCGCGCCCGGTAAGCCAGTTGCCGGGAAGAAGTCAAAGAATGGACCCAAGCCTGAGACTGAGTGCTTTTATTGCAAGGGGAAGGGTCACTGGAAGCGGAACTGCCCCAAATACTTAGCGGACAAGAAGGCCGGCAACACTAAAGGTATATTTGATATACATGTAATTGATGTGTACCTTACCAGTACTCGTAGTAACTCCTGGGTATTTGATACCGGTGTCGTTGCTCACATTTGTAACTCACAGCAGGAGCTGCGGAATAAGCGGAGACTGGCGAAGGACGAGGTAACGATGCGCGTCGGGAATGGTTCCAAGGTCGATGTGATCACCGTCGGCACGCTACCTCTACATTTACCTACGGGATTAGTTTTAAACCTCAATAATTGTTATTTAGTGCCAAGTTTGAGCATGAACATTGTATCTGGATCTCGTTTGATACGAGATGGCTACTCATTTAAATCCGAGAATAATGGTTGTTCTATTTATATGAGAGATATGTTTTATGGTCATGCCTCGATGGTCAATGGTTTATTCTTAATGAATCTCAAACGTAATGTTACACATATTCATAGTGTGAATACCAAAAGATGTAAAGTTGATAATGATAGTCCCACATACTTGTGGCACTGCCGCCTTGGTCACATTGGTGTCAAGCGCATGAAGAAGCTCCATGCTGATGGACTTTTAGAGTCTCTCGATTATGAATCATTTGACACATGCGAACCATGCCTCATGGGAAAAATGACCAAGACTCCGTTCTCCGGAACAATGGAGCGAGCAACCAACTTGTTGGAAATCATACATACCGATGTGTGCGGTCCAATGAGCGTTGAGGCTCGCGGAGGATATCGTTATGTTCTCACTCTCACTGATGACTTGAGTAGATATGGGTATGTCTACTTGATGAAACACAAGTCTGAGACCTTTGAAAAGTTCAAGGAATTTCAAAATGAAGTAGAGAATCAACGTGACCGAAAGATAAAATTCTTACGATCGGATCGTGGAGGAGAATATTTAAGTCACGAATTTGGTACACACTTAAGAAAATGTGGAATCGTTTCACAACTCACGCCGCCTGGAACACCTCAGCGTAACGGTGTGTCCGAACGTCGTAATCGCACTCTATTGGATATGGTGCGATCTATGATGTCTCTTACCGATTTACCGCTATCATTTTGGGGATACGCTCTAGAGACAGCTACATTCACTTTAAATAGGGCACCGTCTAAATCCGTTGAGACGACACCGTATGAATTATGGTTTGGGAAGAAACCTAAGCTGTCATTTCTAAAAGTTTGGGGATGTGATGCTTATGTCAAGAAACTTCAACCTGAAAAGCTCGAACCCAAGTCGGAAAAATGCGTCTTCATAGGATACCCTAAGGAAACCATTGGGTATACCTTCTACTTAAGATCCGAGGGCAAGATCTTTGTTGCCAAGAACGGATCCTTTCTGGAAAAAGAGTTTCTCTCGAAAGGAGTAAGTGGGAGGAAAGTAGAACTCGATAAAGTACTACCTCTTGAACCGGAGAGTAGTGCAGCTCAGGAAAATGTTCCTGTGGTGCCTACACCGACTGGAGAGGAAATTAATGATGATGATCAAGGTACTTCTGATCAAGTTGCTACTGAACTTCGTAGGTCCACAAGGACACGTTCCACACCAGAGTGGTATGGCAACCCTGTCCTGGAAATCATGTTGTTAGACAACGGTGAACCTTCGAACTATGAAGAAGCGATGGCGGGCCCAGATTCCAACAAATGGCTTGAAGCCATGCAATCCGAGATAGAATCCATGTATGAAAACAAAGTATGGACTTTGACTGCTTGCCCGATGATCGGTGAGCGATAGAAAACAAATGGATCTTTAAGAAGAAGACGGACGCGGATGGTAATGTAACTGTCTATAAAGCTCGACTTGTCGCTAAGGGTTATCGGCAAGTTCCAGGGATTGACTACGATGAGACTTTCTCTCCAGTAGCGAAGCTTAAGTCTGTCCGAATCATGTTAGCAATTGCCGCATACTATGATTATGAGATATGGCAGATGGACGTCAAAACGGCATTCCTTAACGGGCATCTTAAGGAAGAACTGTATATGATGCAGCCAGAGGGTTTTGTCGATCCTAAGAATGCTAACAAAGTATGCAAGCTCCAGCGATCCATTTATGGGCTGGTGCAAGCATCTCGGAGTTGGAACATTCGCTTTGATGAGATGATCAAAGCGTTTGGGTTTATGCAGACTTATGGAGAAGCCTGCGTTTACAAGAAAGTGAGTGGGAGCTCTGTAGCATTTCTCATATTATATGTAGATGACATACTTTTGATGGGAAATGATATAGAATTCTTGGACAGCATTAAGGCCTACTTGAATAAGTGTTTTTCAATGAAGGACCTTGGAGAAGCTGCATACATATTAGGCATCAAGATCTATAGGGATAGATCGAGACGCCTCATAGGTCTTTCACAAAGCACATACCTTGATAAGATTTTGAAGAAGTTCAAAATGGATCAGTCCAAGAAAGGGTTCTTGCCTGTACTGCAAGGTGTGAGATTGAGCTCGGCTCAATGCCCGACCACGGCAAAAGATAAAGAAGAGATGAGCGTCATCCCCTATGCCTCAGCCATAGGATCTATTATGTATGCCATGCTGTGTACCAGACTTGATGTAAACCTTGCCGTAAGTTTGGTAGGAAGGTACCAAAGTAATCCCAGCAAGGAACACTGGACAGCGGTCAAGAATATCCTGAAGTACCTGAAAAGGACAAAGGACATGTTTCTCGTTTATGGAGGTGACGAAGAGCTCATCGTAAAGGGTTACGCCGATTCTAGCTTCGACACAGATCTGGATGACTCTAAGTCACAAACTGGATATGTGTATATGTTGAATGGTGGAGCAGTAAGCTGGTGCAGCTGCAAGCAGAGCGTCGTGGCGGGATCTACATGTGAAGCGGAGTACATGGCAACCTCGGAGGCAGTGCATGAAGCAATTTGGGTAAGGAGTTCATCACCGACCTAGGAGTCATACCCAATGCGTCGGGGCCGATCAAACTCTTCTGTGACAACACTGGAGCTATTGCCCTTGCCAAGGAGCCCAGGTTTCACAAGAAGACCAGGCACATCAAGCGTCGCTTCAACTCCATCCGTGAAAATGTTCAAGATGGAGACATAGATATTTGCAAAGTACATACGGATCTGAATGTCGCAGATCCGTTGACTAAACCTCTCTCGCGAGCAAAACATGATCAACACCAGAACTCTATGGGTGTTCGATTCGTCACAATGTAACTAGATTATTGACTCTAGTGCAAGTGGGAGACTGTTGGAAATATGCCCTAGAGGCAATAATAAAAGAATTATTATTATATTTCCTTGTTCATGATACTTGTCTTTTATTCATGCTATAATTGTATTATCCGGAAATTGTAATACACGTGTGAATACATAGACCACAATACGTCCCTAGTAAGCCTCTAGTTGACTAGCTCATTGGTCAACAGATAGTCATGGTTTCTTGACTATGGACATTAGATGTCGTTGACAACGGGGTCACATCATTAGGAGAATGATGTGATGGACAAGACCCAATCCTAAGCATAGCACAAGGTCGTGTAGTTTGTTTTGCTAGAGCTTTTCCAATGTCAAGTATCTCTTCCTTAGACCATGAGATCGTGTAACTCCTGGATACCGTAGGAGTGCTTTGGGTGTACCAAACGTCACAACGTAACTGGGTGACTATAAAGGTGCACTACAGGTATCTCCGAAAGTGTCTGTTGGGTTGACACGGAACGAGACTGGGATTTGTCACTCCGTGTTACGGAGAGGTATCACTGGGCCCACTCGGTAGTGCATCATCATAATGAGCTCAAAGTGATCAAGTGTCTGGTCACGGGATCATGCATTACGGTACGAGTAAAGTGACTTGCCGGTAACGAGACTGAACGAGGTATTGGGATACCGACGATCGAGTCTCGGGAAAGTAACATACCGTCTGACAAAGGGAATAGTATACGGGGTTGCTTGAATCCTTGACATCGTGGTTCATCCGATGAGATCATCGAGGAGTATGTGGGAGCCAACATGGGTATCCAAATCCCGCTGCTGGTTATTGACCGGAGAGCTGTCTCGGTCATGTCTGCATGTCTCCCGAACCCGTAGGGTCTACACACTTAAGGTTCGGTGACGCTAGGGTTGTATGAATATGAGTATGCAGCAAACCGAATGTTGTTCGGAGTCCCGGATAAGATCCCGGATGTCACGAGGAGTTCCGGAATGGTCCGGAGGTAAAGAAAACTATATAGGAAGTGCTGTTTCGGCCATCGGGAAAGTTTCAGGGTCACCCGGTATTGTACCGGGACCACCGGAAGGGTCCCGGGGGTCCACCGGGTGGGGCCGCCTATCCCGGAGGGCTCCGTGGGCTAAAGTGGGAGGGGAACCAGCCCCTAGTGGGCTGGTGCGCCCCCCCTTGGCCCCCCCTGCGCCTAGGGTTGGAAACCCTAGGTGGGGGGGCGCACCACTTGCCTTGGGGGGCACTCCACCCCCCTTGGCCGCTGCCCCCTTGGGAGATTGCATCTCCCAGGGCCAGCGCCCCCCCTGGGGGCCTATATAAAGGAGGGCAAGGGGGAGGGCAGCCGCACCCTTGTGTCTTGGCGCCTCCCTCCCCTGCTACACCTCGTCCTCCTCCCGCAGCAGCTTGGCGAAGCCCTGCCGTAGTTCTGCTGCATCCACCACCACGCCGTCGTGCTGCTGGATCATCATCAACCTCTCCTTCCCCCTTGCTGGATCAAGATGGAGGAGATGTCACGCTGACCGTACGTGTGTTGAACGCGGAGGTGCCGTCCGTTCGGCGCTAGGATCTCCGGTGATAGGATCACAACGAGAACGACTACTTCAACCCCGTTCTTTTGACGCTTCCGCTCGTGATCTACAAAGTGGTATGTAGATGCATCTCCCCTTTCACTCGTTTCTTAGATGAACTCATAGATGGATCTTGGTGAAACCGTAGGAAAAATTTTATTTTCTGCAACGTTCCCCAAAACAACTCTGCTCAACAAGTCAGTGACATATTTGCCTTGAGATAGATGAATGCCATGATCAGTTTTCTTAACTTCAATGCCTAGGAAATAATGTAAGTCTCCCAAATCTTTGAGAGCAAATTCTGACCGAAGATCACTGAGTAAGGCTGTAATTGCTTCATTGGACGAGCTAGTCACAATTATATCATCAACATAAATGAGAACAAAGATGGCAGTTTGAAATTTGTTGTAAATAAACAGAGAAGTGTCAGACTTTGATGGAACAAACCAAAGTGCTTGCAACTTCATACTCAACCGAGAATACCAAGCTTGGGGGGACTTGCTTGAGTCCATACAGAGCCTTGTCAAGCTTACAAACATGGAAAGGTGCATTTGGACCTGCAAACCCAGGAGGTTATTTCATGTACACCTCTTCTTCCAGAACACCATGAAGAAACGCGTTTTGTACGTCTAGCTGGCGAAGACTCCATCCCCTGGAAACATCAATAGAGAGCACAAGATGAATAGTTGCTGCTTTGACAACTGGACTAAACGTGTCCTCATAGTCAATACCATACCGTTGCTTGAACCCCTTTGCAACTAAGCGGGCTTTGTAGCGGTCAATAGTGCCATCGGATTTTCTCTTAACTCGATAGACCCATTTGCAATCAATAAGATTTATACCTTCACGATGAGGAACTAAATGCCATGTCTTGTTACGTTGCACCGCAGATATTTCTTCCTCCATTGCTTGTTTCCATCTAGTGTCCCCAAGAGCAGCAGCGAGCAACTTTGGTTCACTGGATTCCCCTGTCAAACACGTGAGACCGTGCTTGGAAATATTTTGGTAATTAATTCGGTTAATAACTCCCTGGTGCAACCTGGTTTGTGTAGAACGGACTCCAGGAGAGGGAGCCACAGAAGATCCGGGCACCTAAGGAGGATCAGCCGCAGCAGATCCCGAGGGAGATCCTGGCGCGCTGGTGGCGCCCAATCCCGAAGACGCCTCGGGACGAGGCGAGGCAGCCAGGCCCACGTCACGGTCTGACGCGGCAGTCTCACGGTCGGGAGAGATCACGGGAGTGGAGGGCCCAGGCGCGAGGGGGCGGCACGCGGAGCCCTCAGGTTGGCTGGGCCGGCATGCGCGTGGAGAGGCGGGGAAGCCAGGCGGTGGCCCAGCTGGTCGAGCCGATCCCGAAGCGGATCTGGGTGTTGTAGGCGGGACGTCGACAGCGGGCACCTGGATGGATCCCGAGGCGGATTGCATGGCAGAGGGAGGCAATCCCGAGGAGGATCCTCCAGGGGATTCCGTGCACATAAAATGCTGCACTGTAGCACCATTTTGAACACCATTTTGAACACCGTTTTCAACACCATTTTCACTGTTTCTTTCACTGTTTATTGCTGAAACACAAAGCTCAGGTATAAAGTTAGGAGGGTTAGTCAAATATTGATCATCACAATTATTTTCTTCCCCATTTTCATCATTGGAGAGATTCGAGGGAAAAAGAAGAATTTCTTCGCGAAGAAGGGCACCGGCATTTGGATGGAGTGTGGCAAAGGGAAACTGGGTTTCATCAAAGACAACATCCCGGGAGATATACACTCGACCGGTAGAGACATCTAAGCACTTAACTCCTTTATGTTGTGGACTATAGCCAAGAAAAACACACTGTTTCGAATGAAACATGAGTTTACGATTGTTGTATGGACGTAGGTTGGGCCAACATGCACACCCAAATACACGAAGTGGTGCATAATCTGGTTTGACATGTAAAAGACGCTCAGTGGGAGTTTCATTTTTGATGACACGGCTGGGTAGAATATTAATAAGATGCACAGCTGTGAGAAAGGCTTCATCCCAAAACTTTAGTGGCATGGACGCAGCAACAAGCAAAGCAAGGCCTACCTCAACAATGTGTCTGTGTTTGCGCTCTGCCGAGCCATTTTGCTGGTGAGCATGGGGGCAGGAGACATGGTGAGATATTCCCAACTTTTGAAAAAAGGAGTTGAGTTTTTCGTACTCACCACCCCAGTTGGATTGAACGGCAAGAATTTTGCTATTAAATTGTGTTTCAACAAGTGCTTGAAAGTTTTGGAAAACTTGAAACACATCACATCTTTTCTTAAGAAGGTATATCCACGTATGTTTGCTAAAGTCATCGATGAAGCTGACATAATAAGCATGTCTACCAACAAAAAGAGGAGCAGGACCCCATACATCAGAGAATATGAGCTGCAAAGGTTTAGTAGACACACTAGTTGAGACAGGATATGGCAACTGATGACTTTTAGTTCTTTGGCAAGAATCACACACTGTTTCAGAGTTATGCTCTCCAACAACTGAGAGATTATTTTTGCTAAGAATTTGCTTGACAACAGAAAAAGAAGGATGGCCCAAACGGGCATGCCATCTCTCTATAGAGAGTCTAATGGCACTACACACTTGTTTATTAAATCTGCTAACTTTAGGAATCAAAGGGTAAAGTCCATCCACGCATCTACCTCGATAAAGGATTTGCTTCGTGACCTGATCCTTGATCAAGAAAAAGAATGGGTGAAACTCTAGAAAAACATGATTGTCAAGAGCAATACAATGTACAGAGAGAAGGTTTTTCGATGAACTAGGACAATGATGAATATTGTTAAGATGTGTATCTCTATGCAGGGAATGAATAATTGAATGACCAATATTGCTTATCTCCATACCTGAACCATCAGCATAATGGACTTGATCATGCCCGTTGTATCTTTCATGCATGGTGACCTTCTCTAGCTCATGAGTGATGTGGTCGGTGGCTCCAGAATCAACATACCAATTTGAATCTACACCATAGCTTGTGTTTGCCGTAGCAGCAATTTTCTTCTTTTGTGAGTTATCTTCAGCATATCGCCACTTGCATTCTTTTGCTATGTGATTAGTTCTCTTACAAATTTGACACTTGCCCTCATATTCATCATACCCATGAAAGTTGTTGTTGTAGTTGTTTTGGCCGCCCCTATTGTTGTTGTAGAAGGGTCGGCCTCCTCCCTGGTGATGGTTGTTGTAGTTGGAGCCGCTGCCATCGCTGTTGTTGGACTAGTGGCCGCCACCACCCCCTCTGTAGTGGTTGTCGTTGTCGCCGTAGTGGCCTCCGCCGCCACCGTTGTTGGGGTAGTAACCGTCGCCGCCGTGTCCAGAATCACGACGGGAGCCGCCGCCGCCGCCGCCTCCGTTGCCGCGGTAGCCTTTGGGCGGGCCACCTCCACGGCCGCGCGATGCAGCATTGGCTGACGACTTGAAGGCGCCGGCGCCCGTGCCCTGGAACATCTCCACCCTCTAATCGAAGGTAGCAACCATGCCGAAGAGTTCATCTACAGAAACATCATCAGGGCGAACATCAAGGGCAGAGATGATTGGTTGGTAATCCATGTCGAGGCCAGAGATGATGTGAGAGACGAGCTCTTTTTGTGATAGGTTTGCCGGCTGCAGCTAGTTCATCGGCAAGGCCTCGCATGTGGCCAAAGTAGGTGGCGGCAGATTGGGTTCCTTTCTAGGCGGTGGTGAGAGAGATGCGAACGTGGTTTGCTTTGGAGCGGGACTGGGCAGAAAATATATTGGAAAGGGCTGTCCAGATTGCATGAGATGTATCTAGGGAGGCAACCTGAACTAGCACCTCCTTGGAGAGATTGCGGAGTAGATAGGCGATGATTTGTTGATCCTGGATCAACCAAGGAGCATAAGCAGGGTTAGGAACGACCTGATCTTTGCCCTCAGAGGTTTTGCTGACTAGGGTTTTTTCTGGTGCGGCGATGGTTTTGTCAAGATATCCAAAGAGACCGGCCCCCATGATTTGGGAGCGGGCTTGAGCACGCCAGAGAACATAGTTCGATCTGGTGAGAGGTTCTGAGACATTGTTGTTGAGGCCGGAGGAAACTACAGTGGTGGAGGTCGACATAGTCGAGTTTGGGAGGGAGGAGGATAGCTAGACGAGGTGGAAGAAGATCGCTCTGATTACCATGTGGAAAGTTGTGGAAGCGTTCCTACTCTCCATACAGGGAGAGCCGCATGTTATATATTGATATGTGGCGAGAGGCGTCTCGTGACGTTACAGGATGCGATCGTGAGCTAACGATCGAGAGATACAATAGGGAGAAGAGATAGAAAGATAAGAGAGAATTAAAAGAAACTCTATCTCTAACTACCTAAAATAAACATGACACATATGTAACATAATAAACGTGACATGATGTTTAACACTCATAAGCTAGCAAAAGTCGCAGTGGGTGAGGAACCGGACCACGTGTGGCGTAGTTTCCCCCCTGATTGTATCCTGGATGTTATCTCGGATGACATTCCGAGCTTTGGTTAATTAATGCAAGTACTTTCCCTAAAAAAAACTATCCTACACGAGACCTATCTTTAGTGCAGCGCCTCAACTGTCCTACACGAGACCGATCATCTGTTGGTGCTGTGGTGGCTGACGTCAAGCATGCAACATTCCGGCAAAAACGATAAATTTGACCCATGAACGAAAAGAATTCATAAAATAAACTCTCATTGAATAAATTTCATATAGCTGACCTTTTTGTGTAGCGTCCGACAACTAAGCGTCACACTACATTGTGCAACGCCTCACTGACAGGCGTTACACGTCTGGCCAGCTTCGCACTCCGGACTGCCTGAAAATTGCTAAGTCATAGTGTCTAGGCGTTGCACTACATCTTCAAGCGGCCACTAGTGTAGGATAGTTTGTGAAAAGGTCAGCTGTGTGAACAAATTTCATGAACAGTTCAGTTTGTGAAATACTTTCTTCTCGAGGTTAAATGTGTACATTTTGCCCAACATTCCACTTGACCCTGACACTCCGTGATCTAATACAAGAAATTCGCCAGCATTTTAATGTAGCTTGCTCATGTTTGAGCTCAATCATGTGTGAACCCTAGTGGTCTTTGTGTTTTTCTTTCTGTGCCAGAGTGCATCCGGGAGACTGTTAATTTGTTTGCTTAGTCAATAAAGAGAGCACCGGACAAGAAAAAGAAGCAAGCACGGCCTGATTCGCATTCCCAGTATGACACATCAGAATGAGATGATCAAATCTAACAAACAACAGCTAGTAAAAAAAAGTTATCCATCCAGAACCATACATGCCCTCACAATTTTTGCATCTAAAAAAACTGGAAAAAGAACAACAGTCATGATTTGTGACAATCCTGTCCGAAATGGACAGAGGCTTTTATATATTGTTATAAAGATTACAGACATGATGTGATGGCAGCACTCCTGCGCTTGCGGTAACAATCACCGAGGGGGCGGTGCGACGGAACAGTGATCGCTTTGCCAAACCGTTCCGAGGTGACACGAGCCCATTGACGAATCTCGCTCTCTGGCATGCCCATATTCAGCACAGGAGCGCATTCTAGTGTCACCTGTGGTTCTATGGCCACATGCTCAAGTGCAGGACTCTTCTCAAGGATGCAACACAAGAGCTCAACCTGAGCCCGGTAACACCTGAACCCGCTCATGTAGACTGTCTTCAGGTGATCAAGGCGATGAATACAGGAGACTTCCTCCCTGTCCCCTCGCCTTGCCAGCATTTGGCTCCCAACTTGTGATACATCATCTGTTTCAGGAGCAACAATTCATAGTCAATCAATATAATATTGCAGTACAGCTTTACTCGTTCTCAAACATCAACCTGTAAGCATGCAGTCTACATATATGCCAAAATTAATGTACTCAGAAGTCAGCAGATGAGAGTGTTGCTCTTGACGCTGCTGGCACACATTGGCCTGAGCCCATTGGGCGTGTGGTTCCTGTGGGTGATGATGTTGTGGTGCCTGGAGTGCCGGTGCCTAACCTTGGAGACATGTTCGCCATCAAGTTTGTTGAGTATCTAACAAACTTGGATTCTGCAATATCGAAGGCATTTGGATGTCTCTTGAGGGAAAATGCACGGGGGAACAAATGTAAGGATGGTGGTGCTCACCCTCAATCCGGCATCCGCAAGAAGAAATCCAACAAGTGCAAAGGCAAGAAGGCTGGTGATAATGGAGAGGCACAAGTGGTTTCATGATGCGGCTCTCTTGGCTGCAAACAGGGGCTCGGGTGTGTTTGTTGTCTTTGTCGATGTGTTTTTCTCATGTTGTAGCGGGTCGGTGGGGTTTCACTGCTGTTATTGTTTTTTGCTCTGACGTTGTGGTCTTGTGGAGCCATAGTTCGCGAGTAGTCCGCATGAGTCGAGAAGTTTGTGACTTGGCTTTCGCCTGGTTTTACGTAAATTAACTGGGCAACTATCGTCTTCTTAATTAATGGATGAGGCAAATCTTTTGCATCCGTTTCAAAGAAAAAAAATGCGCATCTATGTTTAATCTGGAAAACTCAAGAAAGAGTACTCACATGCAATTTCAGCGTCTCTAGCTGGGGCGCAAAAGCCAAATAGTGCGCCAGTTGAAGAAGACCACTGTGGCTATTTGGAACCTTGGTGTCGATTTTTATTTCACAAGTCAGATGCCTCAAATTCGTATACATGCATGCAGGTCTTCTTGTCACCATGTGTACCTGAAACATGACCAAAACAAGAAACATTAGCATTCGCTGTTTGAAGAACTGTGAGGTAAATGATGAAAATGGTAAACAGCCGGGGTACCTGTGAGATCCAAACGGGAATATCTGCCTTCATATAAGCATGCATTATTAGCACCTTGACTGCCGAAATACTGGGAATCACAGTGAATGCATGCCCAAGTTCTTTATTATCTGTTTCAAACATTACTGTAGCCTTTTCTAATTTTGAGCAACCATGAAGTTCTATAGGAATCACATCCCCTTTGTACTCAAAATGGGTAAGGCCAGTAACATGAAAATCAATCATCTGGACAGGCATACGGGAAATTAGCAAATGTCTAAGTTTATTGAGTTGGTGTGGTATATTGAGATCAGTCACACCCGAGCAAGCAATGAGCTCCAAGTCCTCAAGACTAGAACAACTTAATAGCAAGCCTGGAAAATCTCCAGTTATTTTAACAGAGTGCAGAAGAAGCCTTGTGAGTTTTGTAAAGCCACGTATATCTGAGTGTGGCTTTATAGAAACATCTTTCAGAAATAACGACTCGATAAAAGGGCCATCTTGAGCACATAAAGCGTCAAGAGGGAAGTGATAAACTCGTTTTGTTATTCTTCTTGACCAGAGGTTAATATCTATGATCTTCGCCTTTGCTGCCGTGGCAAAGTAAATCCACCTATTAAGATGATCGGAGGACTTCTGCTGGAGGCCACACCTGATGCTGAACTTGTTGAGCCCTGTTCCACTGTGCTGTTGTATAATAGAATTGACCGTCTCAATGAACTTTGCTCTTTCTATTTTGACACTGTCCTCATCAGTGGACCGGTCTTTGGTGCCATCAAAACAGAGATTAGGATGGTGCATCCAGAGTTTGGTCCAATTTCTGGACACAATGCTGGTCCTTGCAACCTCTTTCAGTGAAAGCAGAGACAATATAACAGGTCGAATATCCTGGGACAAGAAAGGATGATAAGGGTTAAGTTTTGATCAAAAATATCTGATAGGCATGGTAATCTGATAAAAGTACTCCCTCTGTTCACTATTAAAAGATGTTCTAACTTTTTTCTAATCTAATGTATGTAGACATGTTTTAGTGTGTTTGTTCACTCATTTCTATCGCGTACTGGGCCATGAGATGGGCCATGGTGAACATTGGACTGACATATGGGCCCATGGTGGCAGGGAAGGCTTTCTTGACATCGACCATGAATCGCCGGCCGCCACTACAACCACGCCAGAGATCCACGACCAGGCATCACTCACGCCAAGCTGCACAATTGAGTAGCTTGACATGGCTGCGTTCGCCCCTGGCGACAAGCTCGAGGTCGCCCCAAGGCTGGCCTCACCAAGGCAGCGAGCCATGACGTGGCACTTGCAATGCACTCTCTTCCTATAGGTACTACTTCATCTAGCTTGCTGCTTTTGTATCAGAATATGCTTCCAGGATGGGTATGCAGATTGTTCTGTGCGGTTCGAGCTCTGGTCATCCTGGAGACATCATGATTTTAGTCCGAGGGCATCATCATGTCGATCAAGTTGGCACTATGTTGTGTATTTCGGGCGAGCATCTCCAACTACACTTTTCTCGTCGACCAGCTTGGGGCTAAACCAACTTTCTCGCCCATTGGACCGACATGTGGTGGACATTGGACCGACATGTGGGCCCATGGTGGCAGGGACGGCTGCAGAAGGAGAATAGTCAGATCTCAGATCTGAGAGGGGACGAACAGAACAGAGCGATGAACTCTATCTCCTCGTCCTCAGCTCTTCTTCCTCGCTCTCTCTGGATTTCCTATATCTAATGTGAGATTGCTTCCGTCTACCTCCCAAACCCCAGCTTCCCTCTTCAATCCCCTTCTCTGTGAGATTTGTGAGCTAGGTTCATAACAATTTCAGTCCATATGTAGTCCATACTGAAATATCCAAAACATCTTATAATAGTGAACGGAGGGAGTACTGGCTCAGTGCGTCAACATAATGTAAACTGGTAATTCCCCAACCAACCAAAAAAAGTGGAGAGGAGACACAGGGCAACGGAAAAGAAATGATTTTTACCTCGGGGAAATCCTCCATGTGGAAGGAGGATAGCCCGGGTTCGTCGCTGAGGCCGCTGTGGCCCTCCGTCCTCCTCCGCTTGGTCGCCGCTTCATCCTCCATACTGCTGCAGGAAGGGAGGCAATCAAATCAAACGAAACAAATCACGGGTCCTCTACTGCAGGAAATAATATAGGCGACTGACCCGACGCCGACCCCGACCCCGACCCTGATTCCGTTCCACACTTATATAGGATTTGCTGGCAACCCCTTTCCCTTTGAAACAGGATACTAGGATTTGTTTGGAACCCATTTCCCTTTGGAAAAGGGATCTACTAACCTATCGGGAAATGGCGGAGGAGACCAGAGAAGAGATCAAATCGATGGAGAACAGCCGAGTGAGAGCTAATGAGGGACCTATGATGGTAATCGTAGTGCTACTTTATATACTAGGAGTAACATGAGGAGTTGCGTCGTCTCCTCAGGCTTCGGTCATGCTATCGGGTGTCTCCCCAACCGGTCGATTGGGAGTGGGGGCTCGAAGAGTAAAAAATTGCGCCGTTCCGTCTCCTACCGGCGACTGCCAGCCAATTCAATTAACAGTGACGCCTCGTGCCGTATATTAAATATACTGTGTTCTATACAAAGTTTCGATTATTTAGACTAGCCATAGTGGGAGTAACTTAGGTAAGGTAGTAACATAATTACATAACACATCCCAAGACATATATGCTTATGTGGCATGGAGTTAATAAGAAGAGAGGTGCTTGTGGTAACATGATATGTTACCATAACATAACGCATCTCAATGCAAAATGAGTCTACAACATAATAAATGAAGGCTTGCATGATACTCCCTCCCTCCGAAAATACTTGTCCTCAAAATGGATCAAATGGATGTATCTATAACTAAAATAAGTCTAGATACATCCATTTTTAGGACAAGTATTTCCGAACGGAGGGAGTACTATACTTATGTTACTACCCACTATGATAGTAGTAACATAGGCTAGTAACATATGTATGTCACTAGTCTAAGTTACTATCCACTATGACTAGCCTTATGAAAAATATTGATATTTCAGTAGCTGGTCAATCATCAGAGTACTACTCAGTCTAGCGGGTCCGGAGTATTAATTTTTGTCAGATAGGGACATGCATACATCAGCCTCTTCTTTCTCCCTTGCAAACAAATTCATGGACTTTATTCCATCTTAGCAAAGTAAAAATGTGACGCCCGGATAATTAAGCTATAGTAACCCTCACCAAATGATGCCACGTCACCTCGATTTCTGTTGTTAATCACGCGTAGTTCAAGACCGATTTGAAATTCAAATTTAAAATAAAGTCAAACCAGTAAAATTTTCAAATGTCAGAACTAAAAAGTACAAACGGTGACAAGTAAAGCATAGGTAATTATGGTGAAGAAACCACCCTTTTATAAAATGTTTGAATGCTCTAAAATGATTTAAGCAGTAGCTAAAACAACTAAATAAATGCCTTTTGTATTTTATAAAATACTAAACTATTTTATTTGGGGGTTACACCTTTTTGTGACCGAGGTATAACTAGTAATAATAATTTAGGTGCAACCTTTATGTTTTATAAAACTAAAATAATATAAATCCGTAGAAGAAAATTAATAAAAGAAAAGAGATAAAACAGAAAAACAAAAGACAAAAAAAAAAGGAGAGAAGGCCACCCCCCCCACTGGGCCAGACGGCCCAGCCGGCCAGGCCCCCCCCCCCAACCGGCCCAACTGGGCAAAGGCCCAGCCGGCCGCCCCCATTCCCCATATCCCCCACAACCCAAACCCTAACCCCACCCCGTCACCCATTCCCCCACTCGCCCCCTCCCCCCCAGTCGCTCTTCCCCCCTCCTCTCGCCTCCCGATCCGATCTGGATCAGGGACGAACTGCCCCCCTCCCGCGACGCCAGTGCCCCACTTCCCCATCGCCTCGACCCCGACGCCGCGCCCCATCGCTCGTCGTCGTTCGAAGCCCGCGCCGCCGCCTGGACCTCGCCTCCTCTTCCCCCACTTTCCCACTCTCCTCGGGGAGAGGCCCGACCCCGTCGCCCCCGGATTCCGTCGGCCGGAACGCCGCCTCGCCGCCCTCCTCCTCAACGGACCTCGTCGCCGGACTGCCTCCCCGTCGCGCCCCGTCTCCGTCCTCCTCCTCACGCCACGCTGCCACGAACCCTACACCCCCCCCCCGTGAGCACCCCCCCTTCGCCCCCTCTCCCCTAGGCCGACACGGTCACCGCCCTCCCCGTCCGCGGTCGGCGCGCTCCGGCGCCGCCCGTTGCGCGCTCGCCGCGCTCCCCTCGACCGCGCCCCTGGACGCCCCTCCCGCACACCTCTTGCCTCGCTCCGGTGCCGCGCTCGTCGCGCCCCGGCCCGCGCTCACCGTGGCCTCGCCCGCGCCTTCCCGGTCCGGCGCCGTGGCCGCTGTTGCGCCCGCCGGCCACGCCCTGCCGTGGCCCGCCTCCCCTCTCGCCTGCAGCCGGCACCCAGCCCGCCTCGCCGGTGCTGGCGCGCGCGCCTGCGGCGGCCGCCCGGGTTCGCCCGTTAGCGGGTGGCGACCGCACCCTGCACCCAACGCCCGCAAGGCCCCATGGGCCACTGACCACAGGGGCCCGCCCCCATAACGTTTTATTAAAAAAAAGGAAAAGGAATTTAGATAAATATAATTAATAAAAATAATAATGAATAAAATTAATTAATTAATTAATTAATTAAGTAAATAATTAATTTAATTAATCCTGATTAATTAAACCTAATGACTAATTAACCTAATTAACTACTGTTAATTAAACTTAACTAAGATAATTAGTTAACAGTCACTAACGAATGGGACCCACCCGTCAGGTTGACCAAGTCAACCCTGTTGACTGCTGACGTCAGCATGACATCATGCTGACGTCATAAATTCATTTTTCGAATTAATTAATTAATTAATTAAATTCCATAAATTAATAAAATCTTTAGAAAATCATATCTTTTAATCCGTAACTCGGATTAAAATATTTTCAACATGAAAGTTGCTCAGAACGACGAGACGAATCCGGATACGCGGTCCGTTCGTCCGCCACACACCCCTAACCTATCGAACCCGCAACTTTCCCCCTCCGGCTCCTCTGCCCGAAAACACGAAACACCGGGAATACTTTCCCGGGGTTTTCCCCCCTTCACCGGTATCACCTACTACCGCGTTAGGGCACACCGAACACCGCGTATTGCCTTGATATATTTTGTGGTGCTTTGTTTGCTCTGTATTCATTATTTCTTCCCCCTCTTCTCTCCGGTAGACTACGAGACCGACGCTGCTGCTGACCAGTTCGACTACGGAGTTGACGACCCCTCTCTCTTGCCAGAGCAACCAGGCAAGCCCCCCCTTTGATCACCAGATATCGCCTACTCTTCTCTATACTGCTTGCATTAGAGTAGTGTAGCATGTTACTGCTTTCCGTTAATCCTATTCTGATGCATAGCCTGTCATTGCTGCTACAGTCATTGATACCTTACCCGCAATCCTAAATGCTTAGTATAGGATGCTAGTGTTCCATCAGTGGCCCTACACTCTTGTCCGTCTGCCATGCTATACTACTGGGCTGTGATCACTTCGGGAGGTGATCACGGGCATATACTATATACTTTACACTGTTACATTACCTGTGATACTGTTCGGAGTTGGGGGCTGAAAGGACAGGTGGCTCCACCCCGGTAGAGGTGGGCCTGGGTTCCCGACGGCCCCCGACTGTTACTTGTGGCGGAGCGACAGGGCAGGTTGAGACCACCTAGGAGACAGGTGGGCCTGGCCCTGTTCGGCGTTCGCGGATATTTAACACGCTTAACGAGATCTTGGTATTTGATCTGAGTTGGCTACGAGCCTATACGCACTAACCATCTACGTGGGAGTAGTTATGGGTATCCCGGCGTCGTGGTATCAGCCGAAGCACTTCAGACGTCAGCGACGGAGCGGCGCGCGCCGAATTGGACTGGAACGCCACTAGGCTAGGTCTGCTTTCGGCCGCCCTCGCAACGTGCAGGTGTGCTATGGGCGATGGGCCCAGACCCCTGTGCGCTTAGGTTTAGACCGGCGTGCTGGCCTCTCTGTTTTGCCTAGGTGGGGCTGCGACGTGTTGATCTTCCGAGGCCGGGCATGACCCAGGAAAGTGTGTCCGGCCAAATGGGATCGAGCGTGTTGGGTTATGTGGTGCACCCCTGCAGGGAAGTTAATCTATTCGAATAGCCGTGATCTTCGGTAACAGGACGACTTGGAGTTGTACCTTGACCTTATGACAACTAGAACCGGATACTTAATAAAACACACCCTTCCAAGTTCCACAGACAACCCGGTGATCGCTTTTCCACAGGGCGACGAGGGGAGGATCGCCGGGTAGGATTATGCTACTGCGATGCTACTGGAGATGCTACTTGGAGATGCTACTTGGAGATGCTACTTGGAGACGCTACTTGGGGGACTTCAATCTACTCTCTTCTACATGTTGTAAGACGGAGGCTGCCAGAAGCGTAGTCTTCGACAGGATTAGCTATCCCCCTCTTATTCTGGCATTCTGCAGTTCAGTCCACTAATATGGCCTCCTTACACATATACCCATGCATATGTAGTGTAGTTCCTTGCTTGCGAGTACTTTGGATGAGTACTCACGGTTGCTTTCTCCCCCCTTTTTCCCCTTTTCCTTTCTTTCTGGTTGTCGCAACCAGATGCTGGAGTTCAGGAGCCAGACGCCACCATCGACGACGATCCCTACTACACCGGAGGTGCCCCTACTACGTGCAGCCCGCTGACGACGTCCAGGAGTAGTTAGGAGGATCCCAGGCAGGAGGCCTGCGCCTCTTTCGATCTGTATCCCAGTTTGTGCTAGCCTTCTTAAGGCAAACTTGTTTAACTTATGTCTGTACTCAGATATTGTTGCTTCTGCTGACTCGTCTATGATCGAGCACTTGTATTCGAGCCCTCGAGGCCCCTGGCTTGTATTATGATGCTTGTATGACTTATTTATGTTTTAGAGTTGTGTTGTGATATCTTCCCGTGAGTCCCTGATCTTGATCGTACACGTTTGCGTGCATGATTAGTGTACGATTGAATCGGGGGCGTCACAAGTTGGTATCAGAGCCGACTGCCTGTAGGAATCCCCCTTCCAACTCCTTGGCCGAAGTCGAGTCTAGACTTTACAAAACTTTTACTAACATGGCTGTGCGGCCCATGGGCCCACGTCGCCATTGGGTGGTACTAGGATCTTTTACTCCTCGACCTATACTCTGGGACTCTGATCTCTCTACTATTCGGGTTAATTGAAGTTTAGTAAATCTAACAATAGGATCTCGTTATCACTTTCACCCGGAGAGCCCCTTGTTACTGATGATCGTCTGCTGCACCAGAAGACCCTGAAGATACTCTCCGTTGTTAACCCGAGAACTTGTGTTCATCGCGTTTGCAATCCCCCTTCCACCGCAAACCCTTATGGATAACTACGTGCAATTGTTATTCTTACATTCATCCCCAGTTGGTCTTGTTATTACAAGATAACCTGATAAACTCGTCGTTGTTTCGATAATCCTTTGAGCTTACTGCCTTGCTGTTCTTTGTCACCTGAATACCCCTACGGTTAATTATTGCACTTATCGAGTATCCGCTCATCCCCAGTTGTTCATGAGTTTCACAAAAGTCTTCAAAATACTATTCGATCTTCCGAAAATCCTTTGGAGCCTTTGGCTCTTGAATTTCTTGCTTGCTCGCATTATGGTTAATCCCATAAGTCTCGTAGTCTTATTGACATTCATTGTCATTATCATTTTGAGTCTGTTGACTCAATATGTTTGCGAATACACGCAATCATCATTGATCCTTATAAATTACCTTTCCGGCTGAGCTTCCATTCTTTTAACTGGAGTTGGTTCTCGACCAATCCAATTGTCGTTGGTTGTACCCTAAGGCTATTCAACTTATCCATCCCTAATCAGAGCATTGCTTTTGATCCCTTGATTTGGAAATCATAATTCCTTTGCATTTGACAATTGAGTTAGTCAGTTGTTTCTATAATCTGATCTCCTTGCATTCTTCTTCCTCTAGTTGAGTACCGATACTCGTATCAGATCCCTTGTGGACCATCAAGTCCTTTGTTGGATTTATCTGACAACGCCCTTCATATTCAATAACCTTGTGAGCCTTTCCTCGAATACATAATGCCTTTGGTAAATTGTATCCTCTGCTTTTCTCAACCATGCTCTGCCATCGAGTTTGTGTTATTTACTCTTGAAACTTGTGGTATATGTTTCTAAGAAGCCCCTATGGGTTGAACATATGCCTTCTCTAAACCGTGTGAACCTGAAAGTTTTCACGAGTCATACCCTTCTGGTGCTTCACCAGACAAAATTTCAACACTACAACTTCATCGAACGTGAGAAGTGAATGAAAGGTTATGCATTGGAGAAGTGGGAGTCGACCTTGAACTTGTGTTCATGCCCATGGACGCGATATATATCCTATCATGAAAGCTTCTTGTAACAATAACTATTTCCTTGATAACTAACCTATGGTATCTGTGAATTGATCCCTTGCAACCGTGGTTCCGACCATGATTGTTCTTCTTTGATCTCATTTCTCGGACAAGTTAAAACAATTGTCTCCTATGGATCAATACGCCAGTCCAACCTTTACTTTGATCTTGTGTCGAGTATTACCCCCCTGGTATCTCGAGATTATCATGGAACTGCATAACTTCTTATGAGTTCTTCATCAAGCGCTACCTTCCAACTAATTCCAATTTTTCACGGGCTCCGAGTTATTGAACACTCAAAGACACCAATAACTGAACCGAGTCCGCTCTTCGGTTCAACAACTCTTCAGTAAGCTTCTATAAGTACGAGTTTGTACCCGATCACGCCATTCCTAGCCTGTTTGGCTATATCATTGTCGTGACGATTCTAACTGTGCTACCTGGTCCTTATTCTCGGAGCACCAATTTTCGACGATGAACTAACCTTACGTCGATCCTCATCGTCATATCATTTCGCCTTGAACAACAAGCTTGGTTTCGAGTTTGTGTCGTACCCTTGGTTCCAATAACCTTTCACTTCATCATTACTTGACTTGATGTCGTTACCGATCGATTACATCTTCATGAACTCTCGCGACAAAGGTGTCGTGATCATCAACATTCTGAGCTCATCCAGGATATCAATTGAATTCATGATGAGACATACCATCCTTGCCCTTGATGAATGGTATTATCGTCGACCACTTTATTGCCCTCCCACCAACACAAGCTTGTTCATGTTTGGTGTTATACCTTGAGTTCCTTGCTATCCAGCAATTGTTCTTCTTTACCTTGGAGTATTACCTTTATGTCAAGAATGTTCTGAGATTTGTTCCACCTCTTGAGAATTCTTGACATAGAAATACTTCTCACCATCCCCATTCTATCTTGGTCCCCGTGTTAATTCCAACAAGTGAACGGTGTTGTTTGGATTCTTTCCTTCTAGCAACCCTATTTTTTTTGAAGTTAATGGTCGAAAGTTCATTCTTAGGCTATTGACTATTGAATCACCATTCTGACATTGGTCGTGCAACCCAACCCATATTTCGGGTGCACCTTTCAACCAATGTTTAATCATGTATGTTTTCCTCGAGCATACATTTTATACCATTTGATCTGACAAATGTCATCTTCTTGTTCACATTATTGTGGAAATCCATCTTTTGGAAATCTCAATGAATTGTCGCTGAGTCAATCAGCCACCTCCTCACCTCTCCTTGGTTTAATGATGAACTATTGTTTCAGGAACCCGCTCCCATAGTTCATTTCCCGAGAATCTTGCAATGCCATTTCAATGATTTGTGTTGCGCCTTTTCTTCTCGGACATCCTGAGTCTGAGGCATCATGACACCAATTGGATCTGAATCTCGGTCAGATATGATGGTTGGGACAACTTTCCAGGAATTATGTTGTTTGTCCTTTGATGGCCCGGTAACATGATGTCATGCCTAGCACCCCCCTGGCTGGAGGACCTATCATTATAGATTCCTTTTCAGCAAGGTTATTCATTCACCCATGAGGAAATTGTAAGACTTATTCCACAAGTTATTACTGATGGATCCTTCGTGTTTACAGAGTCTGGTCTTCACATGAAGACCATGTCAATTCTATCTCGAAGCATGTCTATGGTACTTCGATGTTTCAACAAGAACATTTGAAGCCCAATGCTAAACGTTCCTTGCTCAATTATCCAAACACCGTTGTATGGATAATGTCATGAAAATTTCTCTCCCCTCACCTAGAGGCTTTTCTACTTAATATCATGTCATGTTTATCATGTTCTGCTTGTCCTTGGGAAGGATATACCCCTGAAATATGTGTATAAACACATTTTCCATTCCATTGTTCTATTTGATCTGATGAGCACCTTTTCCTTTCCATTGTTTTGTTTAACCTTTCTTGTGATCTATATGATCTAAGCAGTAATATTCTCCTGCTTATGTAAACACCTCGGTGTACAACTCTGTCAGCAAGACCCTGTTACTATTGTTGAAAACATTCCGGTAACCACCGATGGACGAGAACTTTGCCTATTGGCCCGCCTCGTTCAACGAGCAGGAAAATGGTTCTCTTCGTCCCTCGCCCTTGGTATCGATGTTGTTGCCGACATGTCTGACAGGCTACCCTTTGACACACCTTACTATCATGACCGTGCAAAATGTCGGCCCCCTTCCTACTTTCAACCACATGGTGGGCCCATAACCCACAGTTCCACAGGATCGAAACCTAACTCTCCTGTGCTTCCCTGTTGCCAAAGTTGTTCCTCGCTCTTGGCGTCGTATGTAACTCATGAGGCACCTTCCTAGTGATCAATTCTGGTATCCTACGCAATACTTATTCCCGTTGCTTGAACCCCTTTCAGACTTTGTTTCAGGCATCGAACGATTGCCTACCCACTTGAAACTTCCCATAATAACTTCTTACTTGGCTCTCGATATTTTCGGAGGTTTCAATTCGAGAGTTACTTTCCGCCTCCCTCCCCGATGTTATCTACCAAATAGTCAACCTTGCCGAGGCCCGTTCTCCCAGAATACTCCCCCTTTATTCTTTCGTTAGTACGATGGAGTTTCCGAAGAAAGGATGCCGACTTCATCTTAATGACCTGAAGCAGAAAAATAAAGACATCAATGTAATGGATCGACCACTTCGAGAAGAGCAACCAAGACCGAGAAGACTCGTTAGTTTTTTCGCTACCAACACCTTCGCCCCTTACTCCGCCGCTTAAATCTCGGGACGAGATTTCTTGTAGTGGAGGAGAATTGTGACGCCCGGATAATTAAGCTATAGTAACCCTCACCAAATGATGCCACGTCACCTCGATTTCTGTTGTTAATCACGCGTAGTTCAAGACCGATTCGAAATTCAAATTTAAAATAAAGTCAAACCAGTAAAATTTTCAAATGTCAGAACTAAAAAGTACAAACGGTGACAAGTAAAGCATAAGTAATTATGGTGAAGAAACCACCCTTTTATAAAATGTTTGAATGCTCTAAAATGATTTAGCTAAAACAACTAAATAAATGCCTTTTGTATTTTATAAAATACTAAACTATTTTATTTGGGGGTTAGACCTTTTTGTGACCGAGGTATAACTAGTAATAATAATTTAGGTGCAACCTTTATGTTTTATAAAACTAAAATAATATAAATCCGTAGAAGAAAATTAATAAAAGAAAAGAGATAAAACAGAAAAACAAAAGACAAAAAAAATAAAGGAGAGAAGGCCACCCCCCCACTGGGCCAGACGGCCCAGCCGGCCACGCCCCCCCCCCCAACCGGCCCAACTGGGCAAAGGCCCAGCCGGCCGCCCCCATTCCCCATATCCCCACAACCCAAACCCTAACCCCACCCCGTCACCCATTCCCCCACTCGCCCCCTCCCCCCAGTCGCTCTTCCCCCCTCCTCTCGCCTCCCGATCCGATCTGGATCAGGGACGAACTGCCCCCCCTCCCGCGACGCCAGCGCCCCACTTCCCCATCGCCTCGACCCCGACGCCGCGCCCCATCGCTCGTCGTCGTCCGAAGCCCGCGCCGCCGCCTGGACCTCGCCTCCTCTTCCCCCACTTTCCCACTCTCCTCGGGGAGAGGCCCGACCCCGTCGCCCCCGGATTCCGTCGGCCGGAACGCCGCCTCGCCGCCCTCCTCCTCAACGGACCTCGTCGCCGGACTGCCTCCCCGTCGCGCGCCGTCTCCGTCCTCCTCCTCACGCCACGCTGCCACGAACCCTACACCCGCCCCCCGTGAGCACCCCCCCTTCGCCCCCTCTCCCCTAGGCCGACACGGTCACCGCCCTCCCCGTCCGCGGTCGGCGCGCTCCGGCGCCGCCCGTTGCGCGCTCGCCGCGCTCCCCTCGACCGCGCCCCTGGACGCCCCTCCCGCACACCTCTTGCCTCGCTCCGGTGCCGCGCTCGTCGCGCCCCGGCCCGCGCTCACCGTGGCCTCGCCCGCGCCTTCCCGGTCCGGCGCCGTGGCCGCTGTTGCGCCCGCCGGCCACGCCCTGTCGTGGCCCGCCTCCCCTCTCGCCTGCAGCCGGCACCCAGCCCGCCTTGCCGGTGCTGGCGCGCGCGCCTGCGGCGGCCGCCTGGGTTCGCCCGTTAGCGGGTGGCGACCGCACCCTGCACCCAACGCCCGCAAGGCCCCATGGGCCACTGACCACAGGGGCCCGCCCCCATAACGTTTTGTTAAAAAAAAAGGAAAAGGAATTTAGATAAATATAATTAATAAAAATAATAATGAATAAAATTAATTAATTAATTAATTAATTAAGTAAATAATTAATTTAATTAATCCTGATTAATTAAACCTAATGACTAATTAACCTAATTAACTACTGTTAATTAAACTTAACTAAGATAATTAGTTAACAGTCACTAACGAATGGGACCCACCCGTCAGGTTGACCAAGTCAACCCTGTTGACTGCTGACGTCAGCATGACATCATGCTGACGTCATAAATTCATTTTTCGAATTAATTAATTAATTAATTAAATTCCATAAATTAATAAAATCTTTAGAAAATCATATCTTTTAATCCGTAACTCGGATTAAAATATTTTCAACATGAAAGTTGCTCAGAACGACGAGACGAATCCGGATACGTGGTCCGTTCGTCCGCCACACACCCCTAACCTATCGAACCCGCAACTTTCCCCCTCCGGCTCCTCTGCCCGAAAACACGAAACACCGGGAATACTTTCCCGGGGTTTTCCCCCCTTCACCGGTATCACCTACTACCGCGTTAGGGCACACCGAACACCGCGTATTGCCTTGATATATTTTGTGGTGCTTTGTTTGCTCTGTATTCATTATTTCTTCCCCCTCTTCTCTCCGGTAGACTACGAGACCGACGCTGCTGCTGACCAGTTCGACTACGGAGTTGACGACCCCTCTCTCTTGCCAGAGCAACCAGGCAAGCCCCCCCTTTGATCACCAGATATCACCTACTCTTCTCTATACTGCTTGCATTAGAGTAGTGTAGCATGTTACTGCTTTCCGTTAATCCTATTCTGATGCATAGCCTGTCATTGCTGCTACAGTCATTGATACCTTACCCGCAATCCTAAATGCTTAGTATAGGATGCTAGTGTTCCATCAGTGGCCCTACACTCTTGTCCGTCTTCCATGCTATACTACTGGGCTGTGATCACTTCGGGAGGTGATCACGGGCATATACTATATACTTTACACTGTTACATTACCTGTGATACTGTTCGGAGTTGGGGGCTGAAAGGACAGGTGGCTCCACCCCGGTAGAGGTGGGCCTGGGTTCCCGACGGCCCCCGACTGTTACTTGTGGCGGAGCGACAGGGCAGGTTGAGACCACCTAGGAGACAGGTGGGCCTGGCCCTGTTCGGCGTTCGCGGATATTTAACACGCTTAACGAGATCTTGGTATTTGATCTGAGTTGGCTACGAGCCTATACGCACTAACCATCTACGTGGGAGTAGTTATGGGTATCCCGGCGTCGTGGTATCAGCCGAAGCACTTCAGACGTCAGCGACGGAGCAGCGCGCGCCGAATTGGACTGGAACGCCACTAGGCTAGGTCTGCTTTCGGCCGCCCTCGCAACGTGCAGGTGTGCTATGGGCGATGGACCCAGACCCCTGTGCGCTTAGGTTTAGACCGGCGTGCTGGCCTCTCTGTTTTGCCTAGGTGGGGCTGCGACGTGTTGATCTTCCGAGGCCGGGCATGACCCAGGAAAGTGTGTCCGGCCAAATGGGATCGAGCGTGTTGGGTTATGTGGTGCACCCCTGCAGGGAAGTTAATCTATTCGAATAGCCGTGATCTTCGGTAACAGGATGACTTGGAGTTGTACCTTAACCTTATGACAACTAGAACCGGATACTTAATAAAACACACCCTTCCAAGTTCCACAGACAACCCGGTGATCGCTTTTCCACAGGGCGACGAGGGGAGGATCGCCGGGTAGGATTATGCTACTGCGATGCTACTGGAGATGCTACTTGGAGATGCTACTTGGAGATGCTACTTGGAGACGCTACTTGGGGGACTTCAATCTACTCTCTTCTACATGCTGTAAGACGGAGGCTGCCAGAAGCGTAGTCTTCGACAGGATTAGCTATCCCCCTCTTATTCTGGCATTCTGCAGTTCAGTCCACTAATATGGCCTCCTTACACATATACCCATGCATATGTAGTGTAGTTCCTTGCTTGCGAGTACTTTGGATGAGTACTCACGGTTGCTTTCTCCCCCCCCTTTTCCCCTTTTCCTTTCTTTCTGGTTGTCGCAACCAGATGCTGGAGTTCAGGAGCCAGACGCCACCGTCGACGACGATCCCTACTACACCGGAGGTGCCCCTACTATGTGCAGCCCGCTGACGACGTCCAGGAGTAGTTAGGATGATCCCAGGCAGGAGGCCTGCGCCTCTTTCGATCTGTATCCCAGTTTGTGCTAGCCTTCTTAAGGCAAACTTGTTTAACTTATGTATGTACTCAGATATTGTTGCTTCCGCTGACTCGTCTATGATCGAACACTTGTATTCGAGCCCTCGAGGCCCCTGGCTTGTATTATGATGCTTGTATGACTTATTTATGTTTTAGAGTTGTGTTGTGATATCTTCCCGTGAGTCCCTGATCTTGATCGTACACGTTTGCGTGCATGATTAGTGTACGATTGATCGGGTGCGTCACAAAAAACATTCTTATCTTTTAAACCATAATTTTGTATTTGAAATAATTTATATATTTGAACTCTTGATGCCGCCAAGGCCTTTAAAACTAGACCGATCTTGGATACATTTCAAACACATTTAAATTCCAACATTTCACATTTCATATGTGGAACTAATATATTTCACTTGAAAAAACTGAAACAAGTTAATAAGATATTTCAGAATTATGAAATAATAAGTACAGAAAATGAAATTATAATATACAATTTTGAAACTGATTATTTGAAGATGTGAACAACGTATTTCAACTTTTGTGCTTACTATTTCACAATTCAGAACTAACATTTCACTTTTCACTGTCTTCTTTCGCAAAAATAATATATCAATTGCACATTTCACAATTCAAAACCTACTTTTCACTTTTTGCTCGCTTGTTTCACCAAATAAATCGATTGCACATTACTCAAAAACTATTTCATTGTTTTCAAATAGATTGTTTCATAGTTTCGAATAATCAATTTCATAATGATACATTATAATTCACTTTATGTACTTACTATTTTACAATTCAGAACCAACATTTCACTTTTCACTAGCTTGTTTCACAAAAATAACACCAATTTCAATTGTACATTTCTCAAATAACCTGTTTCACTCTTTTGAAATAAATTATTTCATATTTTCAAATAATCAATTTCACAATGATACATTAGAATTTCACTCTCCGTGGTATTTCACAATTCATAGCCTACATTTCATTTTCACTGGCTTGTTTCACAAAAAACATATTTCAATTGTACATTTATCAAAAAAAACTATTCCACACTTTTGAAATAAATTGTTTCACATTTTCGAACAATCAGTTTCACAATGATACATTATAATTTCACTTTCTGTGGTTGCTAGTTCACAATTCAGAAGCTACATTTTCACTTTTCGCTGGCTTTTTGACAAAAATCACATCAATTTCATTTGCAATTTTTGAAATAACATATTTCACTCTTTTGAAAATAAACGGTTCCACATTTCCAAATAATCAGTTTCACAATATCACATTTCAGTTTCATTTTTTTTTCACTTTCAAAACCAATATTTCACTTCACTATCTTGTTTCACAATATAAGCAAAATTGGTTTACTTCTAAAGGTCTTGGCGCCCGGAGTTCAAATATATAAATTATTTCAAAAACAAATTTAAAATTTAAAAGATATAAATGTTTTTAATTGGTCAAGATGAAAAAAAAGTCCATGGATTTGTTTGCAATGAAAAGCGAAAAGACATATGCATGCGCGTGTGTGAGAAGAGAGAGAGAGAGTGAGTTGTAACATCAATGCCTGCCATGCAAGGACAAATAGCATGGGACAATAGCTGTACTCGACTGGGTATTCAGTTTGTATAACAAAATAAGTACTTTTTTGGACCGAATCTTAAAGCAGCTATGGAATGGTGAGATTATCACCGGTAGGAGACGGAACCGCACAATATGACTTTGCGAGTGGGAGCTCCCTCGGGCCTCTGCCGCCAATGTCGGCGGCGGGTGGGCCAGGCTATCCGAGTTTTGTCGCTCCACTCGTAGTTTGCAGTCAGATCGCAATGGATGACTGTTTTTTTTCTGCTACCTAAGAGCATCTACAGCTGGACTTCTCAAACCCACCTCATACGCCTCGGCGGACGCCCGGTCACTGCCCACTCATGATTTTTTGACCCAGACGACTCCTCAAACGCCTGGACTGGTCGGCACCCCCATATCTAGCCCAAATATGGGACGGATATGGGGCGCCTGCGCACGCCCGCCACATCGGACCCGACCCACGCTGGCCCACCCGACCCCACATAAAATCCTCCCCATCCGTTCGTCGGACCAAATCCTAGCCACTTCACTCCCCTCCCCTACACTCCCATCCGCCACCCAAGCTCATCTCCGGCTCCTTACGATCGTCTCCGGCATGGCGGGCACCGGATCCGAGTCCTTCACCTCCAGATCCTTCGACCCCGAGCTCATCCCGCGCGGCCCTGAGAAGGAGATGGTCGTCCGGCTTGCGCTCCACCGCGCCCGGGAGGAGGTCCGTGGACGGCTGCGCTCGGACTCCATCCGTCGGAAATCGCTTGTGTCCGCCCAAATGGGGCATGGTGCGGCGCTAGGTGGGTCGTCGCTGCCTCGCTGAAGGCCGTGCGGTCCGTCTGGCGTCCAAACACGCTTGCGAATGCGCAACCCCTCCGGTGGCATGCCGATGTTGGGGACGCATATACATCCATTTTGCATCATGTTTACCTACTGTTATTTATATTTTTTATTGCATAATAATGCTTTTTGGAGTAATTCTAATGCCTTTTCTATCATAATATGCAAGGTACACACAAAGGGGGAGAGTTCTGTCAGCTGGAAATCTGGACCTAAAAAAGCTACGTCAGGCTACCTATTCTGCACAACTCCAAATGAGCTGAAACTTTACGAGGATTTTTATGGAATAAATAAGAAATATTGGAGCAAATAAGTACCCGGAGGGGCCCACCCTGGTGAGCACAAGACACCAGGGCGCGCCCTGGTGGGTTGTGCTCATCCAGGCCCACCTCCGATGCCCCCCTTCTGGTACATAAGTCATTTTGACATAGAAAAAAAATCAGGAGAGGACTTTTGGAACGAAGCGCCGCCGTCTCGAGGCGGAACCTGGGCAGGAGCACTTTTTCCCTCCGGCGGAGCGATTCTGCCGGGGAAACTTCCCTCCTGGAGGGGGAAAATCATCGTCATCATCATCACCAACAACTCTCCCATCTTGGGGAGGGCTATCTCCATCAACATCTTCAACATCCCCAACTCCTCTCAAACCCTAGTTCATCTCTTGTGTTCAATCTTTGTACCGGAACTATAGATTGGTGTTTGTGGGTGACTAGTAGTGTTGATTACATCTTGTAGGTGATTACTATATGGTTTATTTGGTGGAAGATTATATGTTCAAATCCATTATGCTATTTAATACTCCTCTGATCTTGAGCATGTTTATCATTTGTGAGTAGTTACTTTTGTTCTTGGGGTCACGGGAGAAATCATGTTGCAAGTAATCATGTGAACTTGATATGTGTTCGATATTTTAATGATATGTATGTTGTTATTCCCTTAATGGTGTCATGTGAATGTCGGCTACATGACACTTCACCATATTTGGGCCTAAGGGAATGCATTGTGGAGTAGTTATTAGATGATGGGCTGCGAGAGTGACAGAAGCTTAAACCCTAGTTTATGCGCTATTCTGTAAGGGACCGATTGGATCCAAAAGTTTAATGCTATGGTTAGAATTTATTCTTAATACTTTTCTCGTAGTTGCGGATGCTTGCGAGGGGGTTAATCATAAGTAGGAGGTTTGTTCAAGTAAGAACAACACCTAAGCTCCAGTTCACCCATATACCAAATTATCAAAGTAGCGAACACGAATCAACCCAACATGGTGAAAGTGACTAGATGAAATTCCCGTGTACCCTCAAGAACACTTTGCTTATCATAAGAGACCTTTTGGCCTGTCCTTTGCCTCAAAAGGATTGGGCTACCTTGCTGCACTTTTGTTACTACCACCGTTACTTGCTCGTTACAAATTATCTTGCTATCAAACTACTATGTTACTTACAATTTCAGCACTTGCAGACATTGCCTTGCTGAAAACCACTTGTCATTTTCTTCTGCTCCTCATTGGGTTTGACACTCTTACTTATCGGAAAGGCTATAATTGACCCCATATACTTGTGGGTCAGCTATTTTCTGGCGCCATTGTCGGGGAGTGAAGCGCTTTTGGTAAGTGGCAATTGGTAAGGAAACATTATTACTACATGCTGAAATTTATTGTCACTTGCTACTATGGAAAACAATCATTTGAGGGGTTTGTTCGGGGTATCTTAACCTCGACCGGAACCACAATTAGTTTCCCCTCAACCTACTGCACCTACTGGAAATATTGAATATGAAATTCCTTCGGGTATGGTGGAACAACTGCTAGCTAATCCTTATGCAGGAGATGGAACCGAACATCCTGATATGCACTTGATATATGTGGATGAAATTTGTGGATTGTTTAAGCTTGCAAGTTTGTCCGGAGATGAAGCTAAGAAGAAGGTTTTCCCTTTATCTTTGAAGGTAAAAGCATAGACATGGTATAGGCTATGCGATGATATTGGATCTTGGAATTGGAATCAGTTGAAATTGGAATTCCATCAAAAAAATTATCATATGCATCTAGTTCATCGTGATCGGAATTATATATATAATTTTTGGCCTCATGAATGGTAAAGTATCGTTCTAGCTTGGGGGGGGGGGGCTTAAGTCAATGTTATATTCATGCCCCAATCATGAGATCTCGAGAGAAATTATTATTGAGAATTTTTATGCTCGGCTTTCTCGTAATGATAAATCCATGCTCGATACTTCTTGTACTGGTTCTTTTATGAAGAAGACTATTGAATTCCGGTGGGATCTTTTAGAAATAATTAAATGCAACTCTGAAGATTGGGAACTCGATGAAGCTGAAGAGTCGGTATTGAACCTAAGTTTGATTGTGTTAATTCTTTTATGAATACCGATGCTTTTCAAAAGTTTAGCACTAAATATGGACTTGACTCTGAGATAGTAGCTTCCTTTCGTGAATCTTTTGCTACTCATGTTGATCTCCCTAAGGAGAAGTGGTTTGAATATAACCCACTTATTAAAGAAGAAATTAAAGAACCGGTAAAAGCTAAGGAAGAAACTATCATTTACAATGTTGATCCAGTTGTTCCCACTTCTTATATTGAAAAACCACATTTCCCTGTTAGGATGAAGGGACATGCTAAAGTTTCAACTGTGGTCAACAAAAGTTATATTAGAACACCCAAATGAGCTGAACAAATCAGAGTTGAACCTAGTCTTGCTATGGTTAAAGATCTCTTGGTCTATAATATGATGGGCATGTTATTTACTTCTGTAATGAAGCTGCTAGAATTGCCAAACCCGATAAAAAAATAAACATAGACCGGTTTATTGGCATGCATGTTGTCTCAATCAAGATAGGAGATTACTGTTATCATGGTTTATGTGATATAGGTGCTAGTATGAGTGCTATTCATTTTTCCTTATATGAAGAAATTAAGAATGAAATAGCACCTGCTAAAATAGAAGACATAGATGTTACTATTAAACTTGCCAATAGAGATACTATATCACCAATTGGGATTCTTAGAGATGTTGAAGTCTTGTGTGGGAAAATAAAATACCCTACTGATTTTCTTATTCTTGGTTCCCCATTTGTCCCATTATCTTTGGTAGACCTTTATTGAACATTGTCAATGCTAGAATAGATTGTGAGAAACAACAAACTGTCGGTGTTAGCTTTGGTGATGAATCTCATGAATTTAATTTTTCCAAGTTTAGCAGAAAACCTCATAAGAAAGATTTTCCTAGTAAAGAAGAAATAATTGGTCTTGCTTCTATTATTGTGCCTCCTACTGATCCTTTAGAACAATATTTGCTAGACCATGAAAATGATTTGTATATGCGTTAAAGAAATGAAATAGATAGAATCTTGTTCGAACAACAACCTCTGCTTAAACACAATCTACCCATTAAAACTCTAGGAGGTTCTCCTCCACCTAAAGGTGATCCTGTGTTTGAATTAAAACAATTGCCTGACACTTTGAAATATGCTTATCTTGATGAGAAAAAGATATATCCTATTATTATTAGTGCTAACCTTCCAGAACATGAAGAAGAAAACTTATTGAAAAATCGAAGGAAGCACCGATCTGCTATTGGATATACTCTTGATGATCTTAAGGGCATTAGTCCCACTCTATGTCAGCACAAGATTAATATGGAGCCTGATGTTAGACCCATTGTTGATCACCAACGTCGGTTAAATCCAAAAATGAAAGAAGTGGTAAGAATGGAAATATTGAAACTTCTGGAAGCAGATATAATCTATCCTATAGCTGATAGTAGATGGGTAAGTCTTGTTCATTGTGTCCTTAAGAAGGGAGGTATAACTGTTGTTCAGAATGATAAGAATGAACTTATTCCACAAAGAATTGTCACAGGCTACAGAATGGTAATTGACTATAGAAAATTAAACAAAGCAACTAGAAAAGATCATTACCCTCTGACTTTTACTGATCAAATGCTAGAAAGATTATCCAAGCACACACATTTTTGCTTCCTTGATGGATACTATGGGTTTTCACAAATACCTGTTTCACAACCTGATCAAGAAAAGAGCACTTTTACTTGTCCTTTTGGAACTTATGTTTATAAATGTATGCCTTTTGGTTTATGTAATGCAACTGCTACCTTTCAAAGATGCATGACTGCTATATTCTCTGATTTTTGTGAAAAGATTGTTGAGGTTTTCATGGACGACTTCTCTATTTATGGGAAGTCTTTTGATGATTGTTTAAGCAATTTGATCGAGTTTTGCAGAGATGTGAATAAACAAATCTTGTCTTAAATTGGGAGAAGTGCCACTTTATGGTTAACAAGGGTATTGTTCTGGGCCATAAAATTTCTGATAGAGGCATTGAGGTAGACAAAGCTAAGGTTGATGCAATTGAGAAAATGCCATGTCCTAAAGATATCAAAGGTATTCGTAGTTTCCTTGGTCAAGCTGGTTTCTATAGGTGGTTTGTCAAAGACTTTTCTAAAATTTCTAGGCCTCTTAATTAGAAATCTTTTGCAAAAGGATATTCCTTTTGTTTTTGATGATGATTGTGTGGAAGGTTTTGAAACACTCAAGAAAGCCTTGATTTCTGCACCTGTTGTTCAACCACCTGATTGGAACTTGCCTTTTGATATTATGTGTGATGCTAATGATTATGTTGTTGGTGTTGTTCTAGGACAAAGAGTAGATAAGAAATTAAATGTTATCCATTATGCTAGTAAAACTCTAGACAGTGCTCAACGAAATTATGCTACTACTGAAAAAGAATTCTTCGCAGTGGTGTTTGCTTGTGATAAATTTAGACTCTACATTGTTGATTCTAAGGTGACCATTCACACCAATCATGCTGGTATAAAATATCTTATGGAAAAGAAAGATGCTAAACCTAGACTCATTAGGTGGGTTCTTTTGCTACAAGAATTTGATTTGCATATCACTAATAGGAAAGGAGCAGAGAACCCCGTAGCTGATAACTTGTCTAGGCTTGAAAATATGCTTGATGACCCACAACCTATTAATGACAGCTTTCCCGATGAACAGCTAGCTGCGATAAATGTTTCTAATAGTACACCTTGGTATGCTGATTATGCTAATTATATTGTTGCTAAATATATACCACCTAGCTTCACATACCAACAAAAGAAAAAAAATTCTTCTATGATTTAAGACATTACTTTTGGGATGACCCACATCTTTATAAAGGAGTAGATGGTATTATTAGATGTTGTGTAACTGAGTATGAACAGGAACAAATCCTATGGAAATGTCACTCTGAAGCTTATGGAGGACATCACGCGGGAGACAGAACCGCTCATAAGGTATTGCAATCTGGTTTTTATTGGCCTACTCTTTTCAAGGATGCCCGTAAGTTCGTCTTATCTTGTGATGAATGACAAAGAATAGGTAATATTGGTAAGCATCAAGAAATGCCTATGAATTATTCACTTGTTTTTGAACCATTTAATGTTTGGGGATTTGATTTCATGGGACCTTTTCCTTCCTCTAATGGGTATACTCATAATTTGGTTGCTGTTGATTATGTTACTAAGTGGGTAGAAGCTATTCCAACCAGTAGTGCTGATCACAACACCTCTATTAAAATGCTTAAGGAAGTTATTTTCCCAAGGTTTGGAGTCCCTAAATACTTAATGACTGATGGTGGTTCACACTTTATTCATGGTGCTTTCGGTAAAATGCTTGCTAAGTATGATATTAACCATAGAATTGCATCACCCTATCATCCTCAGTCTAGTGGTCAAGTTGAACTTAGCAATAGAGAAATAAAACTAATTCTACAAAAGACTGTCAATAGGTCCCGGAAGAATTGGTCTAAGAAAATAGATGATGCACTTCGGGATTATAGAACAACATATAAAAATCCTATGGGTATGTCTCCTTATAAAATGGTTTGTGGAAAAGCTTGTCATTTGCCTCTTGAGTTAGAACATAAAGCATATTGGGCAATTGAAGAACTCTACTATGATTTCAAACTTGCTGGTGAAAAGAGGTTATTTGATATTAGCTCATTAGATGAATGGAGAACCCAAGCTTATGAAAATGCAAAGTTATTTAAAGAAAAAGTTAAAAGATGGCATGACAAAAGAATCCAAAAGCGTGAGTTCAAGGTTGGAGAATATGTTCTTTTATACAACTCTCATTTTAGATTCTTTGCAGGAAAACTCTTCTCCAAATGGAAGGACCCTATGTTATCGAGGAGGTTTATCGATCTATAGCTATCAAAATAAATAATGCCGAAGGTACTAACCCGAAGGTTGTTAATGAGTAACGAATAAAATATTATATCTCAGGTACACCCATTAATGTTGAAAGCAATATTATTCAAACTATGACACCGGAAGAACACATAAAGGAAACCTTCCGGAACACTCCAGAAACATGAAAAAGGGAGGTACGTGATACGGTAAGTAAATGGACTCTGAAAAATCCGCAAAAATGTTTTTTGTCTGTTTTGGAATATTTAAAAAATCAGGAAAATAAGAAACTACCAGGAAAGTGACCCTGGTGGGCACAAGACACCAGGGCGCGCCTGGCACACCAAGACTTCCCCAACAAGCCAGCTCCACCCTTGGCGTGTTCCTCAACCTAGCCACGGGTCAGCTCCCGTCCCATCCAGGCCCTACGATGGGACGAGTCTCCATCTACCAATGACCAAGGCAACAGTGCTCCGCCCATGCCTCTGGTCAGGTGGAGCGTGGCAACAGTGCCCCTCACCTACCTGACGGAGCGCCACTGTACCCGACTCGACTCGGCCACTCCCTAATGATCGACAAGACAGCGAACAGTGCCCCTAGGCAAGCAGGGCCCGCGCCTAGGGGAACCCGGCGAACCTTGGTACCCAGCGGGTCCCAGCTTCGGGTTCCCAGACGCTGACAACCCAGCCCTACGACATTGTAACATTACCATTGTAACCCTGGGGGGTTGGCCTATAAAATCCCCCAGGAGCCCTCATGCATACGGGCAAGCACGCAGAGAAGTAGCCAACTGATCAGTAGAACACACAAGCACACACAAGGAGAAGGAGCAACTTGAGCACAGGCTAGCCTTCCTTCTTCCTCCAAACAGCTCTAGGAGCAACTCTGTACTGTTGCGTATCAACCACACTCGGCAGGACTAGGGGTGTTATCTCTCCCGAGAGCCCCGAACCTGGGTATGTCTTGCGTTTCATGCTCGCTCATGCCGACCTCGCCTCTGGAGCCCACCAATGCCCTCGAGCCTCCTCCTCTCTTTAGCCATCCCTTGGCATCTGCGTGCGCCCACCATGATAGTTGGCACCCACCATGGGGTAGCTCGAGGTCCTGGCCGAGAGCATGCTTCAGACGGGGCTCCTCTCTGACTCTGATGAGCCCGTCATGCTGGCGGACGACATCATCGACGTGCTTGCCGCCTCCTTCGCCGCACTGCGCATCTCCAATGTGCCTGTGGCCGATGAGTACCCCAGCGAGGTACTTGGATTTTTTCGATTCCCCTCTCTCCCTCGACGGTGGTGCTCCCGCCGGGGCAATGGACATCCACGTGGAGGTCTTCATCACCGGCACCGACGCCTCTTCCTCGTCGAGCGCGGCGAGGAAGGCCGCCGAACCCAAGGCCGCAGCGGGTCGGGCCGCCTCCCCCAACCCATTGCGCGCCACGATATAGAGCCTTCGCATCCCCATCGGCACCAACATCGATGCCTCCAACATCGCCGAGGCCCGGGCTCGGCTCGAGGAGGACTGCCAGCACTTGCTGGACCTGACCGAGATGCTCGCCGTCATGCAGTGTCGCCTGGATTCCACTCAGATGGAGCGCAACACCACCTATAGCTTCACGCCTGCCGTGTCCGAGCCAAGCAAGGTCGCTGATGTGCGAGCCCGGGGCGGCGTGATCGGCCGCACCTTCGGCACCATCCCGCCTGTCTATGAGACTCCCGTGAAGAACATGTGCGTTGCCCAGGCGGCCGCAGTCGGCATGGACCAGCTCGTGAGCGAGGAGCTGAGGGATTGCCTGAAGCGGGTGAACGACCTCCTCGACATGGCCAACACGCAGCAAGACCGCCTCAACCAACTCACCAAGCCGGCGAGATCCGGCTCCGCCCGTGTTGGCGAACCCGGCGACCATCAGCACACGACGTCCTCACCACCCGGCGAGGCGCACTCCGGCCGCACCCTGACCCGGCGAGACCCCGCCCCGACGACCGCTGGCGGCTTAGATGACGAGCCGGCCCTGGAAAACCGGCGCGGACTCGACCAACCCAGCCGGCGTCCGGCTCCAACCGACCCCCCCCCCCACAGCCCGGTCGCCGGCCGACTCGGCGCACGCGCCATCAATGACACAGACGCTCGCCACCGCCTCGACTGGCTCGCTTTCTCCCTGGAGGTGGAGGAGAGCGGCGCCGTTGGTGAGGGAGTCCTGGATAAGGGGGTATCCGGACAGCCGGACTATATACTTTGGCCGGACTATTGGACTATGGAGATACAAGATTGAAGACTTCGTCCCGTGTCCGAATGGGACTCTCCTTGGCGTGGAAGGCAAGCTTGGCGATCCGGATTATAGATCTCCTTCTCTGTAACTGACTCTGTGTAACCCTAGCCCCCTCCGTGTCTATATAAACCGGAGGGTTTAGTCCGTAGGACACAACAACAATCATACCATAGGCTAGCTTCTAGGGTTTAGCCTCTCTGATCTCGTGGTAGATCAACTCTTGTAATACCTCCATCGAGAGGGCATGAACCTGGGTAAACATCGTGTCCCCAGTCTCCTGTTACCATTAGCCTTAGACGCACAGTTCGGGACCCCCTACCCGAGATCCGCCGGTTTTGACACCGACATTGGTGCTTTCATTGAGAGTTCCTCTGTGTCGTCGCTGTAAGGCTTGATGGCTTCTCCGACCTTCAACAACTCCATCCAGGGTGAGACTTTTCTCCCCGCACAGATCTTCGTGTTCGACGGCTTCGCACCGTGGGCCAACTCGTTGGCCCATCTAGAGTAGATTGATAGCTACGCCCCCAGCCATCAGGTCGGGTTTGGAAACCTAAACTACATTGCCGACATCCGCGGAGACTTGATCCTTCACGGACTGGAGCCCATGTCAGGAGCGCTGAACGACTGCCACGCGCTTGACTTAGATCTGCCGTTGGGCAGTATTCGGAATATCGCGCCTACTACGACTCCGGACTTCGATTCGGAGCAAATTGTGCCTCCCAAGGATGGGTGGATGGACCCCGCCCCGGAGGCCGCACACTCATCGGCGTTAGGGCCGAACATAGACTCCGCTTTTAAGGAAACATGTGTCTCCGAACCCCCAGACTTGTTTTCAATCATAGGTTCCGGGCTGCGTGCATCCATGCCCATCGAGTCCGATTGGGCTCCAATAATGGAATTCACCGCCGCAGATATCTTTCAGCACTCCCCCTTCGGTGATGTGCTCAATTCGTTAAAATCTCTCTCTTTATTAGGATACTCGTGGCCGGATTATACCTGGCCCGTGTGGGATACGGATGACAAAGAAAATCGCGACCCACCCACCACCCACTTTATAGCCACTATCGATGACCTAACAGACATGCTTGACTTCGACTCTGACAACATCGATGGTATGGACGTCGATGCAGGGGACGATCTAGAACCACCGCCCACAGGGCGCTGGACCGCCACTTCATCATATGATGTCTATATGGTGGACACGCCGAAAGAAGAAATGGTGACAAAAAGGACAAAACGGAGGATAAACCCCCCAGACACAAGCAAAAACGACGGCCAAGCGCTGCTCTAAGTCCAGTCACAGTAAAAATAGCGATAACAACACAAAAAAGGATGACACTCCGGTTGGCTCCGAAGGCAACAACGACCATAGGGACCCAGCGATGGAGCAGGATAAGCCAGGTCACGCCGAACATAGCCCGGAGCAGACGCCCGATCACAGCGATCCAGAGGACCGAACTCATCACACCGCCTCCAAAGAGGAGGATAATCCGGTTGACGATGCATTCATCATCCCGGAAAAACGTTTGGAACAAGATAAACTCCGCAGAAAGCTCTTGGCCATGGCGAGGAGCCTGAAGAAGCAGAAGCAAAGGCTTAAAACCACACAGGATACGCTCAACCGAAGATGGAGCAAGGTGCTGGTCACCGAAGGAAAATGTGGCGACGATCGCCACACAAAGAGCTACCCAAAGCGCAAACTGCTACCCGAATTCGACGACGAAGCCGCAACGCCCATTCCGCCAAAGAACAATACGGCCACTCGGCCGGACAAACCACCTCATGGCCGCGATAGAGCAGCCACTGATATCGCACACGATTTACGTGAGCTCTTGGACAAAAAGGCCAGTGCGGCCAGATCCATCTACGGATCCAGAGGACACGCTCCGACGCGGGATTATGGTCACCACAATGATCATACTGATCGAATACCAGTCCGAAATCAAGACCGGGAGCAACAACAGCCGACAGCATGTCGTGACATGGCCAGATACAGAGGGGCTGCACACCCCCTGTGCTTCACCGATGAGATGCTGGATCATGAATTTCCACAAGGATTCAAACCCATGAATATAGAGGCATACAACGGAACGACGGATCCTGGGGTATGGATTGAAGATTTTATCCCTCACATACACATGGCTCGTGGGGATGACCTCCACGCCATCAAATACCTTCCCCTCAAGTTAAAAGGACCAGCTCGGCACTGGCTGAAGAGCCTTCCTGAAAACTCAATTGGAAGTTGGGAGGAACTTGAGGATGCTTTCAGGGCCAACTTTCAAGGAACCTATGTCCGACCTACGGATGCAGATGATTTAAGTCATATAATACAACAACCCTGAGAGTTAGCCCACAAGCTTTGGAGCCGATTCCTCACTAAGAAGAATCAAATTGTCGACTGTCCGGATGCCGAAGCCTTAGCGGCCTTCAAACATAGTATCCGAGACGAGTGGCTTGCCAGACACCTCGGCCAAGAAAAGCCAAGGACGATGGCAGCCTTAACAAGCCTTATGACCTGCTTTTGTGCGGGCGAAGACAGCTGGTTGGCCCGTAGAGGCACCAACGACCCGGGCACATCCGAAATTCGAGATGGCAACGGGAAGCCACGACACACTAAGCACAAACGTCGAAATAACGATAGTCCGGACAACACGGCGGTTAACACCGGATTCACGGGCTCTCGACCCGGCCAGGGAAAGAAGCCATTTAAGGGCAGCAAAGAGGGATTGTCCGACCTGAATAAAGTCCTGGATAGATTGTGCCAAATCCATGGCACCTCCGACAAACCTGCAAATCATACCCACAGTGAATGTTGGGTCTTCAAGCAGGCCGGCAAATTAAACGCCGAACACAAGGGAAGGGAAACACCAAGCGAAGACAAGGATGAGCCTCGCCAGCCGAACACGGGGGGCCAGAAAAAATTCCCACCAGAAGTCAAAACGGTAAATATGGTACATGCAACTCATGCAGAGTTCGTCGCCCCCAAATTCAATCCCTGGGCAGCCTGCCTGATCACTTTTGATCACAGGGACTACCCGGCCAGTATCCGACATGGAGGATCGGCTGCCTTGGTGCTCGACCCAATAATTGATCGATACCATCTCACTCGAGTCCTAATGGACGACGACAGTAGTCTTAATCTGATATATCAAGACACCGTCTGCAAGATGGGGATAGACCCATCCAGAATAAGCCAAAATAGCGCCACCTTCAATGGAGTTATACCTGGCGTTGAGGCCCACTACTGGGGCTCCCTTGTATTAGAAGTGACATTCGGTTCTCCCGAAAACTTCAGAAGCGAGGAACTACTCTTCAACATCGCTCCCTTCAGCAACGGTTATCATGCATTACTTGGAAGAACGACCTTCGCTTGCTTTAACACAGTACCGAACTACGCCTGCCTTAAACTTAAGATGCCCGGTCCACGTGGCGTCATAATGGTTAGTGGAAACATAGAGCAGTATGCGGCAGCCCCTGCTGTCGGACTATAGCCGGCCTCTCCCACCAAAAACATGATCGGTCGTCAAGACCACGGACACAGCTAGCCGAGTCCAGCACACCATTTTTCACAATAGCTCGGATAAACCTGAGCTAGGTGTTGTACCCATAAATAATATCAGGGGCTGCAAACATGTAATAAAGCCCATAGTTTAGCTTGCCTCATTAATAGGCAAATATCTCGTATCTCTAACATCCATCGAGAATAACTAACTTCTCGCACGCTTACTCTTTTACATGAGTTTTCGTTTTTACAGACACTATCCGTGCGACACCCTTCCAGGATACAGCACAACGGAGACAAAGGCGCATACGTGCAGCAGGGCCCCGCTCAAAGGTTTCTCTTTAGATTAAGCCCATGTGTAAACCTTCTTTACTGTGTTTTGTTGCTTGACATCCCATGGGTATTTCATACACCCAAAGGGACACTGGCGTTATAGGATTTTCGCCACGATAGATCAATGCACGTACCTGGAATTACAGGGTCAAGGGCGTTACTCAGCCCGGTATATGTTATAAAGTCTGAATACCTTCGGGAGTGTTTGGCGTCACGAGTTTGGCCTTATATGCATCAGCTCCGAATCATGTCTTTGGTCAAATGTTGGGTTAGCCCGGCTCCTGGGTTTGCTGCCTTACGTTCCATTCTATCGGCTAAGGCGGCCAAAGGAGAACTACTGCGATTGTGCCCTGGTTCTTCCGGATGAGCACCTCAGTAGAGAAAGCCGAAAACTGACTGTCATGATACAGTGAGAGACTGGTCAACCACTCGAGGACTCATCAGAATCTATAGGATTCCTCCGCATCAACGAAGGATCGGTTTTCCGGTCAAGTACGCACACCGTATCCGGATGCACACGGAAGTACCAGGGGCTACATAGTAGCCCCACCTTTTCAACTCCCATGGCCAAGTGAAAGTGTTACAACTATATAGTCCGGTTGCCTGGTTCGACGTGCGATCACCTCCTTAATGGACCAAGACGTTGGATCAAGTGTCTTTACGCCTATTTTCTCGAACACCCCCGCATTATATGCGTGGGGGCCAAAGACAACGACTGCTAACTTTCATGTTATATGCATACATAAACAGCCACACAAGAGACATTATAATACTTTCAGGCAAAAGTATAAAAAACAGCCTCTATAATTAAACACATAATTGTTTACAATTAATAGATTCATCACTCGAACATGACATTCTTCGAGCACCGAGCCTCTATTCTACGGGCACCTTCTATGACCTGCTCAAAATAGTGCTTGGCTGGGTCTTGGCTTCCTGCCGGACCCTGGGTTGCAATGCTGGTGGCCTCCATATCCGCCCAATATGTCTTCACACGGGCAAGGGCCATCCGCGCACCCTCTATGCACGCCGACCTCTTCTCGGCATCTATTCGCACTCTGGCGCCAAATAATTGTTGCACCAAACCAAAGTAACTGTCCGGCTTCGGCCCCTTCGGCCACAGATGGTCTATTACAGACCTCATTGCGAGGCCGGACAACCTATGGAGCTCGGCTATAGCGGCCATCTTATCACTCAAGGGTAATGAGCGCGCTGGGGCATTAAATTGCAACCAGAATAGTCTTTCTATTTCATTATCTTTATGGTCCCTGAACAACTTTGTCGCATCAGCCGCACTCTTCGCCAAGTCCGCATACTCATCTGCAGCACTCCATAGCTAATCCAACGTAGCATTTTGGATCTAAAAACTTCATCCGCAACAAATAACGATTTCTAGCTGCGATTTCTTCGGCTTGTCGAAGTTCCTACCGCGTGTCTCTAATTTCAGAGCGCGTCTCCTTAGCCGAATCCAGCGCCTTCTTCAGGTCAGCCCCCTTTGCCCGATTCTCCTTCTCGAGAAGCTCATACCGGCCGGCGGCGTCCCTCAGCTCCACAGCCATCTCGGCTATCTTTTCTTCGCTTTGGAGATGAGCGGCTTGTTTGGCTTTCAAGTCTTCGGCTGCCTTTAGTGCAGCCGCATTGCTGACCCGGGCTTGTTCCTTGGCTAGGGAAAGCTCCGCCCTTAGGGCCTCAATGGCAGCAGCTCCGCCTGCAGCCACATCACATCATATTAATATTACAACCTTCTTACAATTTCCTAAAGCAAATAAGGAAAACGAGTACATACTCTGTGACTCGTCAATCCGCTTATTTATAAGCGTGACATTAGTATCCACCACATCAATTTGTCGCCTTAGTTCAGCAAGTTCAGCATTCCGGTCTATCGCCGGACCCTTAGCAACCTGCACATCAATACAAGTGCGATGATTGCCTGGGATTGTGATCCTCCGTTTGCCGCCATCGGCTGGTAACCACAGTCTCAGGGGCTACTATCTATACAGAGCACATCTATCGCGTGCGGTGCAACCAAAAAATTGTGTATTTCGTTGCTTACCTCAAAGCCTTTGAGCAAGCTCCTAAAAGCTTCATTTAACCCACTTGTAGTGGAGGAAATTTTCTCCAACACTATACCCATTAGTGTACGGTGATCCTCCGAGAGAGCAGCTGACTCCAGGAGGCCCGTCAGTATGTTCGGCCGGACACCAGACTCTCCCGGGCCCTTTTCATTGTCCGCCACAGGAGCCAAACACGCTGGGCTCGGGGCGGCCGAAGTGTTAGCTTCTGGCCCCATTGGATCTGGACTCCTCCGTGATGATACCTAAGGGTCGCCTGCCCCACGGGGTGGAGAGGTAGGTGGGGTTTCACTCTCCATCATCTCCGGAAGAAGATCCCCCGAGGATGAACCCTGTTGAGATGAACTGCTAGCCGGACTGCAAAAAATAGGTCCTGGTTATTACTCTCAGAGGAAAAAGCAATAAGCTTCTTGTTTATTAAACTTACAGCTCGGTGGAGGGCTGGCCCGTTAGAGGGCACTGTGTGGTAAGGACGCCCTTCGGGGCAGGGCCCTTTGGTGAAGTTTTCTTCCCTTGTTTAGGCGCCCCCGCTTCCAAGTCTTCGGAAGCGGCCCTCTTCTTCACGCGGGGGGAGGAAACCTCAGAATCACCTCCCCGATTCTCCTCCTCTGCCGAGACATTAATTCCCCCGGTTCGGATGCACAATGTGTGAGGCTCACCCTTGGCTTTTCCGCTCTTCCCTTCGCCTTTCTCCGATGGCACTTGTCTCAGCGCCCGCTCAAGCATCCTGGCTATTGCCGGACCGGGCAGGCCTTCGAGAAGCAGGGCCGGACACCTGATCCTCTCTGCCTTACTAAGCCAATCCTGGTCACGGACAGTATTCAGAACAATGCTATGAAAAATATAAGCAAAGTGTTCGGTTATAGGGTTACTTACTTGGGTATCTGGGCGATTGCAACTCAGGCTCGCATCCTCGGTGGTGTCCGGACACTTTATTCGTGGTCCGAAGAACAACTTATACATTCCTTCGGGTGTCATGCCGAAGAAGTGCAGAATAGTTCGCGGACCTTCTGGATTGAACTCCCACATCTGGAGAGGTCGACGTTTGCACGGCAGGGCCCGCCGAACTAGCATTACCTGGATTATTTTGACAAGACTAATGTCCCTCTCGAGAAGCTCCCGAATGTGGCTCTGCAACGTTGGTACATGGTTTGCAGGCCCCTAGTCCAGCCCCACGTTGGCACACGACGCCAGTTGAGGCGGAGGGCCCGAGCGGAAGGCAGGGGCGGCCGCCCACTTTGAGCCTCGGGGAGCTGTGACATAGAACCACCTCCGTTGCCATAGATCGGATACCTCCGGGAAGGAGCCTTCGGGCCACGGGGCATCAGCGTTCCTGCTTATTGCAGCGCCCCCGCACTCTGCTGGTCGCCCTTCAATCATCTTTAGCTTCACATTGAAGGTCTTGAGCCACAGGCCGAAGTGAGGGGTGATGCGGAGGAAAGCTTCGCACACGATGATAAACGATGAGATGTGGAGGGTGGAATCCGGAGCTAGATCATGAAAATCTAGCCTGTAATAGAACATGAGCCCCCTCACAAAGGGATCAAGAGTAAAGCCCAAGCCCCGGAGGAAGTGGGAAACAAATACGACACTCTCATTGGGTTCGAGAGTGGGGATGATCTGCTCGGGGGCAGGAAGCCTATGCTTGACATCGACGGTCAGGTATCTGGCCTCCCTGAGCTTCGCAATGTCCTCTATGACAGAGGAGGCCATCCTCCGGCCTTCAAGGTTGGATCCGGACATGGTTGAAGATCCTAAGTAGCTAAGCTTGAGCCTCGGGTGTTGGAACTCGAGGGGCAGAAAGGCGCAAGCATGGTAAGAAAAGGGATAGGCCTTGATCCCTCTATAAAGGGGGGGGGGGGTATATCAAGCGTCCCCAACGTGGTCATTTGGGACTTGCCTAAAAACACAGAGTTATGCTAACAGGCACGGTTGGGTTACCCATACCCGTATTGATGAGGATCCCGCGATAAGAGGGACACAATCTCTGCTTCGGCAAGACATGCCAAAGGAACTGCCTCGTAATGTGTACGGTAGCTGGTTATAAAAGAAACGGTTCGAATAATGACCGGGCCGTGGCGTGATGTCACGCCACAAAGAGTTGTTAGCAGATTAGATTCGTGGTCTGTTATTCTCTCTATGGTGGTATACGGAATTTATCTTGCAGAATCGGACACAGTCCTTGTGTTCAGAATTTATCTTGGAGTATTCGGAGATGGAACCCGCCTTGCAATGCCGAAGACAATCTACGCGCCGGATTCATTGTCATTGAAGCCTGGTTCAGGGGCTACCGAGGGAGTCCTGGATAAGGGGGTATCTGGATAGCCGGACTATATACTTTGGCCGGACTGTTGGACTATGAAGATACAAGATTGAAGACTTCGTCCCGTGTCCGGATGGGACTCTCCTTGGCGTGGAAGGAAAGCTTGGCGATCCGGATTATAGATCTCCTTCTCTGTAACCGACTCTGTGTAACCCTAGCCCCCTCCGATGTCTATATAAACCGGACGGTTTAGTCTGTAGGACACAACAACAATAATACCATAGGCTAGCTTTTAGGGTTTAGCCTCTCTGATCTCGTGGTAGATCAACTCTTGTAATACTCATATCATCAAGATCAATCAAGTAGGAAGTAGGGTATAACCTCCATCGAGAGGGCCCGAACCTGGGTAAACATCGTGTCCCCAGTCTCCTGTTACCATTAGCCTTAGACGCACAGTTCGGGACCCCCTACCCGAGATCCGCCGGTTTTGACACCGACAGTCGGGCCGGCGTGTTTCGGTCCACGCATCCGGGATGAGCCCTTTCCCAAAGGGTTCACGCTCCCCCGCGACACCCCCAAGTACGACGAAACCATGAAGCCGGAGGACTGCCTCACCGACTACACCACTGCCATTGGCATCGCAGGCGGCAACCAACGACTCGTTGTGCGCTACGCGCCGCTCATGCTCCAAGGGTCGGCCCGCACCTGGTTGAACAGCTTGCCAGTGGGCAGCGTTAACACGTGGGTCGACTTCAAGCAGGATTTTGTCCACAATTTCACGGGGACCTACCCGCGACCCGGCCGCCCCAGCCAGCTCGCCATGTGCGTGCAGGGGCCGGCGGAAACCGGCTGCGAGTACCTCGCATGCTGGACCGAGCTCCGGAACAGCTGTGAGGGCATCCACGAAGTCCAAGCAATCTATTATTTCGTCAACGAGTGTGGGATGTCACCCTCCTTAAGCACAAGCTCTTACGCTCCGAGCCGACCACCATGGCCGCGCTCATGGTGACGGCGGACAAGTACGCATGCTGACTCCACCATGAAGATCCAGGTGGCGCTAGATGAGGCCAGCAAAGCAAAGTCGATTCCCCCTCTGAAGCCGGTCGACGAAGGCAGCCGGCAGTGGCACAACCAGCAGAACAACAAGGGCAAGGCCGACCAGCTGGCTCAACGCTACGACAACCAGCTCGTCGCAGCCACCGAGCCGGCGACCTACCCAGCAGCCAAGCACCGACAGATCGGCAAGATGGCGTGGCAACCCGCCATGACCTTCAAAGAGATGCTCGACACCCCCTGCAAGCACCACAGCGGCGTGAGGCCGTCCACGCACATGCTTCGGCAGTGCGCCATCACCAAGCGCATAATGAGGGGCGACGTCCTGCCTCCTCCGGCTCCGGCTTCGGGAGTGGGTCAGCCGCCTCCACCTCCTCCCCGCCCCCAGCTGGCGGCACGATGCGCGACGATGTCTACCCGGATCAGAACGCGGCCTACGTCGTGTTCACCAGCCTCAGCAATGACAAGCGCAACGAGTGCCTCCTTCGGCAGGAGGTGAACACCATCGTCCCGGCCAAGCCGGAGTACATGCACTGGTCGGACCGCCCGGTCACATGGACCCGGGAAGACCACCCGACTGTTATGCCGAATCCGGGTGGCTATGCCCTCGTCCTCAACCCCACCATCGTCACACCTCGGCACATGTGCAAGTTCTCCCAAGTCCTCATCGACGACGGCAGCAGCATCAACATCCTCTACCACGACACCATGACAAAGCTCGGCCTCGAGGCCAGAGACCTGATGTATACTATGCAACCTTCTACTTGTAGACGTTGTTGGTGTTGGGGAACGTAGTAATTTCAAAAAAATTCCTACGCACACGCAAGATCATGGTGATGGCATAGCAACGAGAGGGGAGAGTGTTGTCCATGTACCCTCGTAGACCGTAAGCGGAAGCGTTATGACAACGCGGTTGATGTAGTCGTACGTCTTCACGATCCGACCGATCCAAGTACCGAACGTACGGCACCTCCGAGTTCAGCACACGTTCAGCTCGATGACGATCCCCGGGCTCCGATCCAGCAAAGCTTCGGGGATGAGTTCCGTTAGCACGACGGTGTGGTGACGATGATGATGTTCTACCGGCGCAGGGCTTCGCCTAAACTCCGCGACGATATGACCGAGGTGGAATATGGTGGAGGGGGGCACCGCACACGGCTAAGGAACGATCCGTAGATCAACTTGTTCTGTTGTTCCTAGAGGTGCCCCCTGCCCCCGTATATAAAGGAGCAAGGGGGGAGGGGGCGGCCGGCCTAGGAGGGGCGCGCCAAGGGGAGTCCTACTCCCATCGGGAGTAGGACTCCCTCCTTCCTTGTTGGAGTAGGAGAAAGGGGGAAAGAGGGGGAGAGGAGGAAGGAAAGGGGGGCCGCACCCCTTCTCCAATTTGGACCAGAGGGGGGCTGCGCGCCTCCTTCCTTTCGGCCTCTCTCCTCTATTCCCGTATGGCCCAATAAGGCCCATATACTCCCCGGCGAATTCCCGTAACTCTCCGGTACTCCGAAAAATACCCGAATCACTCGGAACCTTTCCGAACTCCGAATATAGTCGTCCAATATATCGATCTTTACGTCTCGACCATTTCGAGACTCCTCGTCATGTTCCCGATCTCATCCGGGACTCTGAACTCCTTCGGTACATCAAAACTCATAAACTCATCCAATGTCCATAGTCAGGAAACCATGACTATCTGTTGATCACAACGAGCTGGTCAACTAGAGGCTTACCAGGGACATAGTGTGGTCTAAGTATTCACACGTGTATTACGATTTCCGGATAATACAGTTATAGCATGAATAAAAGACAATTATGATGAACAATGAAATATAATAATACTTTTATTATTGCCTCTAGGGCATATTTCCAACAGACATGACCTAGAACTATTCTCGGTCGATAACCAATAGCGGAACCTGGATGCCCATATTGGCTCCTACATATTCTACGAAGATCTTTATCGGTCAAACCGCATAACAACATATGTTGTTCCCTTTGTCATCGGTATGTTACTTGCCCGAGATTCGATTGTCGGTATCCAATATCTAGTTCAATCTCGTTACTGGCAAGTCTCTTTACTCGTTATGTAATGCATCATTTCGTAACTAACTCATTAGCTACATTGCTTGCAAGGCTTATAGTGATGTGCATTACCGAGAGGGCCCAGAGATACCTCTCCGACAATCGGAGTGACAAAACCTAATCTCGAAATACGCCAACCCAACATGTACCTTTGGAGACACCTGTAGTACTCCTTTATAATCACCCAGTTACGTTGTGACGTTTGGTAGCACCCAAAGTGTTCCTTCGGTAAACGGGAGTTGCATAATCTCATAGTTACAGGAACATGTATAAGTCATGAAGAAAGCAATAGCAACATACTAAACGATCAAGTGCTAGGCTAACGGAATGGGTCATGTCAATCACATCATTCTCCTAATGATGTGATCCCATTAATCAAATGACAACACATGTCTATGGTTAGGAAACATAACCATCTTTGATTAATGAGCTAGTCAAGTAGAGGCATACTAGTGACTATATGTTTGTCTATGTATTCACACATGTATCATGTTTCCGATTAATACAATTCTAGCATGAATAATAAACATTTATCATGAAATAAGAAAATAAATAATAACTTTATTATTGCCTCTAGGGCATATTTCCTTCAGTCTCCCACTTGCACTAGAGTCAATAATGTAGTTCACATCGCTATGTGATTTAACATCAATATTCACATCTGTATGTGATTAATACCCATAGTTCACATCATCATGTGATCAACACCCAAAGGGTTTACTAGAGTCAATAATCTAGTTCACATCGCTATGTGATTAACACCCAAAAGAGTACTAAGGTATGATCATGTTTTGCTCGTGAGAGAAGCTTAGTCAACGGGTCTGTCATATTCAGAGCCGTATGTATTTCGCAAATATTCTATGTCCACAATGCTCTGCACGGAGCTACTCTAGCTAATTGCTCCCACTTTCAATATGTATCCAGATTGAGACTTAGAGTCATCTGGATTGGTGTAAAAGCTTGCATCGTTGTAACTTTTACAACAGGCTCTTTTATCACCTCCATAATCGAGAAACATCTCCTTAGTCCTCACTAAGGATATTCTTGACCCATGTCCAATGATCTACTTATTAGATCAAAATTGTATTCCTTTGCCAAACACAGAGCAAGGTATGCAATAGGTCTGGTTCACAGCATAGCATACTTTATAGAACCTATGACTGAGGCATAGGGAATGCCTTTTCATTCTCTTTCTATTTTCTGCAATGGTCGGGTCTTGAGTCTTACTCAACTTCACACCTTGTAACACAGGCAAGAACTCCTTCTTTGAATGTTCCATTTTGAACTATTTCAAAAATTTATCAAGGTATGTACTCATTGAAAAATCTTATCAAGCGTCTTGATCTATCTATATAGATCTTGATGCTCAATGTGTAAGCAGCTTCACCGAGGTCTTGCTTTGAAAAACTCTTATTCAAGTATCCTTTCATGCTATCCAGAATTTCCATATCATTTCCAATTAACAATATGTCATCCACATATAATATTAGAAATGCTACAGAGCTCCCACTCACTTTCTTGTAAATACAGGCTTCTTCAAAAGTCTGTATAAAACCATATGCTTTGATCAACTCATCAAAGCGTATATTCCAACTCCAAGATGCTTGCACCAGTCCATAGATGGATCGCTGGAGCTTGCACATTTTGTTAGCACCTTTAGGATTGACAAAACCTTCTGGTTGCATCATATACAACTCTTCTTTAAGAAGACCATTAAGGAATGCCATTTTGTTTATCCATTTGCCAGATTTCATAAAATGCGGCAATTGCTAACATAATTCAGACAGACTTAAGCATAGATACGAGTGAAAAACTCTCATCATAGTCAACACCTTGAACTTGTCGAAAACCTTGAAGATCCATTTAATCTCAATGTCTCGCCGATCATTGGGCAAGTCAATCAAAGTCCATACTTTGTTTTCATACATGGATCTTATCTCAGATCTCATGGCCTCAAGCCATTTTGCGGAATCTAGGCTCACCATCGCTTCTTCATAGTTCGTAGGTTCGTCATGGTCTAGTAACATAACTTCCAGAACAGGATTACCATACCACTCTGGTGCGGATCTTACTCTGGAAGACCTACGAGGTTCTGTAGTAACTTAATATGAAGTTTCATGATCATCATCATTAACTTCCTCACTAATTGGTTTAGTAGTCACAGGAACAGATTTCTGTGATGAACTACTTTCAAATAAGGGAGCAGGTACAATTACCTCATCAAGTTCTACTTTCCTCCCACTCACTTCTTTCGAGAGAAACTCCTTCTCTAGAAAGGATCCATTCTTAGCAACGAATGTTTTGCCTTTGGATTTGTGATAGAAGGAGTACCCAACAGTTTCCTTTGGGTATTCTATGAAGACGCACTTCTCCGATTTGGGTTCGAGCTTATCAGGTTGAAAACTTTTTCATATAAGCATCACAACTCCAAACTTTAAGAAACGACAGCTTAGGTTTACTTCTAAACCATAGTTCATACGATGTCGTCTCAACGGATTTAGATGGTGCCCTTTTAACGTGAATGCAGCTGTCTCTAATGCATAACCCCAAAATGATAATGGTAAATCAGTAAGAGACATCATAGATCGCACCATATCCAATAAAGTGCGGTTACGACGTTCGGACACACCATAACATTGTGGTGTTCCAGGTGGCGTGAGCTGTGAAACTATTCCACATTGTTTTAATTGAAGACCAAACTCGTAACTCAAATATTCGTCTCCGCGATTAGATCGAAGAAACTTTATTTTCTTGTTATGATGATTTTTCCACTTCACTCTGAAATTCTTTGAACCTTTCAACTATTTCAGACTTATGTTTCATCAAGTAGATATACCCATATCTGCTCAAATCATCTTGTGAAGGTCAGAAAATAACGATACTTGCCACGAGCATCAACACTCATTGGATCGCATACATCGGTATGTATTATTTCCAATAAGTTAGTAGCTTGTTCCATTGTTCCGGAGAACGGAGTTTTAGTCATCCTGCCCAAAAGGCACGGTTCGCAAGTATCAAATGATTCATAACCAAGTGATTCCGAAAATCCATCTTTATGGAGTTTCTTCATGCGCTTTACACCGTATGACCCAAACGGCAGTGCCACAAATAAGTTGCACTATCATTATTAACTTTGCATCTTTTGGCATCAATATTATGAATGTGTGTATCACTATGATCGAGATCCAACAAACTATTTTCATTGGGTGTATAACCATCGAAGGTCTTATTCATGTAAACAGAATAACAATTATTCTCTAACTTTAAATGAATAACTGTATCGCAATAAACACGATCAAATCATGTTCATGCTCAACGCAAATGCCAAATAACATTTATTTAGGTTTAACACTAATCCCAAAAGTATAGGGAGTGTGTGATGATGATCATATCAATCTTGGAACTACTTCCAACACTCATCGTCACTTCCCCTTCAACTAGTCTCTGTTTATTCTGTAACTCCTGTTTTGAGTTACTAATCTTAGTAACCGAACAAGTATCAAATACTCAGGGGCTACTATAAACACTAGTAAGGCACACATCAATAACCTGTATATCAAATATACCCTTGTTCACTTTGCCATCCTTCTTATCCACCAAATATTTGGAGTAGTTCCACTTCCAGTGACCATTTCCTTTGTAGTAGAAGCACTCAGTTTCAGGCTTAGGTCCAGCTTTGGGCTTCTTCACGGGAGTGACAACTTGTTTGCCATTCTACTTGAAGTTTCCCTTTCTTTCCCTTTGCCCTTTTCTTGAAACTAGTGGTCTTGTCAATCATCAACACTTGATGCTCTTTCTTGATTTCTACCTCCGTCGATTTCAACATCACGAAGAGCTCGGGAATTGTTTTCGTCATCCCTTGCATACTATAGTTCATCACGAAGTTCTAGTAACTTAGTGATGGTGACTAGAGAATTCTGTCAATCACTATCTTATCTCGAAGATTAACTCCCACTTGATTCAAGTAATTGAAGTACCCAGCCAATCTGAGCACATGCTTACTAGTTGAGCGATTCTCCTCCATCTTTTAGCCATAGAACTTGTTGGAGACTTCATATCTCTCAACTCGGGTATTTGCTTGAAATATTAACTTCAACTCCTGGAACATCTCATATGGTCCATGACATTCAAAACGTCTTTGAAGTCCCGATTCTAAGCCGTTAAGCATGGTGCACAAAACTATCAAGTAGTCATCATATTGAGCTAGCCAAACGTTCATAACGTCTGCATTTGCTCCTGCAATAGGTCTGTCACCTAGCGGTACATTAAGGACATAATTCTTCTATGCAGCAATGAGGATAAACCTCGGATCACGGATCCAATCCGCATCATTGCTACTAACATCTTTCAACACAATTTTCTCTAGGAACATATCAAAATAAACATATGAAAGCAACAACGCAAGCTATTGATCTACAACATAATTTGCAAAATACTACCAGGACTAAGTTCATGATAAATTAAAGTTCAATTAATCATATTACTTAAGAACTCCCACTTAGATAGACATCCCTCTAATCCTCTAAGTGATTACGTGATCCATATCAACTACACCATGTCCGATCATCACGTGAGATGGAGTAGTTTCAACGGTGAACATCACTATGTTGATCATATCTACTATATGATTCACGCTTGACCTTTCGGTCTCCGTGTTCCGAGGCCATATCTGTATATGCTAGGCTCGTCAAGTTTAACCTGAGTATTCCGCGTGCGCAACTGTTTTGCACCCGTTGTATTTGAACATAGAGCCTATCACACCCGATCATCACGTGGTGTCTCAGCACGAAGAACTTTCGCAACGGTGCATACTCAGGGAGAACACTTCTTGATAATTAGTGAGAGATCATCTTATAATGCTACCGTCAAACAAAACAGAATAAGATGTATAACAGATAAACATCATATGCAATCAAAATATGTGACATGATATGGCCATGATTATCTTGCGCCTTTTGATCTCCATCTCCAAAGTACTGTCATGATCTCTATCGTTACCGGCACGACACCATGATCTTCATCATCTTGATCTATATCAATGTGTCGTCACATGGTCGTCTCGCCAACTATTGCTCTTGCAACTATTGCTATCGCATAGCGATAAAGTAAAGCAATTATTTGGCACTTGCATCTTATGCAACAAAGAGACAACCATAGGGCTTCTGCCAGTTGCTGATAACTTCAACAAAACATGATCATCTCATACAACAACTTATATCTCATCACGTCTTGACCATATCACATCACAACATGCCCTGCAAAAACAAGTTAGACGTCCTCTACTTTGTTGTTGCAAATTTTACGTGGCTGCTACGGGCTGAGCAAGAACCGTTCTTACCTACGCATCAAAACCACAATGATAGTTCATCAAGTTAGTGTTGTCTTAACCTTCGCAAGGACCGGGCGTAGCCACACTCGGTTCAACTAAAGTTGGAGAAACAGACACCCGCTAGTCACCTGTGTGCAAAGCACGGCGGTAAAACCAGTCTCGCGTAAGCGTACGCGTAATGTCGGCCCGGGCCGCTTCATCCAGCAATACCGCTGAACCAAAGTATGACATGCTGGTAAGCAGTATGACTTGTATCGCCCACAACTCACTTGTGTTCTATTTGTGCATATAACATCAACGCATAAAACCTAGGCTCGGATGCCACTGTTGGGGAACGTAGTAATTTCAAAAAATTTCCTACGCACACGCAAGATCATGGTGATGGCATAGCAACGAGAGGGGAGAGTGTTGTCCACGTACCCTCGTAGACCGTAAGCGGAAGCGTTATGACAACGCGGTTGATGTAGTTATACGTCTTCACGATCCGACCGATCCAAGTACCGAACGTATGGCACCTCCGAGTTCAGCACACGTTCAGCTCGATGACGATCCCCGGGCTCCGATCCAGCAAAGCTTTGGGGATGAGTTTCGTTAGCACGACGGTGTGGTGACTATTATGATGTTCTACCGGCGCAGGGCTTCGCCTAAACTCCGCGACGATATGACCGAGGTGGAATATGGTGGAGGGGGGCACCGCACACGGCTAAGGAACGATCTGTAGATCAACTTGTTCTGTTGTTCCTAGAGGTGCCCCCTGCCCCCGTATATAAAGGAGCAAGGGGGGAGGGGGCGGCCGGCCTAGGAGGGGCGCGCCAAGGGGAGTCCTACTCCCATCGGGAGTAGGACTCCCTCCTTCCTTGTTGGAGTAGGAGAAAGGGGGAAAGAGGGGGAGAGGAGGAAGGAAAGGGGGGCCGCACCCCTTGTCCAATTCGGACCAGAGGGGGGCTGCGCGCCTCCTTCCTTTCGGCCTCTCTCCTCTATTCTCGTATGGCCCAATAAGGCCCATATACTCCCCGGCGAATTCCCGTAACTCTCCGGTACTCCGAAAAATACCCGAATCACTCAGAACCTTTCCGAACTCCGAATATAGTCGTCCAATATATCGATCTTTACGTCTTGACCATTTCGAGACTCCTCGTCATGTTCCCGATCTCATCCGGGACTCTGAACTCCTTCGGTACATCAAAACTCATAAACTCATAATATAACTGTCATCGAAACCTTAAGCGTGCGGACCCTACGGGTTCGAGAACTATGTAGACATTGTTGGGGAACGTTGCAGAAAATTAAATTTTTTTCTACGGTTTCACCAAGATCCATCTATGAGTTCATCTAAGCAACGAGTCTAGGGAGAGAGTTTGCATCTACATACCACTTGTAGATCGCGTGCGGAAGCTTGCAAGGTGATGATGTAGTCGTACTCGACGTGATCCAAATCACCGATGACCAGCGCCGAACGGACGGCACCTCCGCGTTCAACACACGTACGGGACGGGAGACGTCTCCTCCTTCTTGATCCAGCAAGGGGGAAGGAGAGGTTGATGAAGATCCAGCAGCACGACGGCGTGGTGGTGGATGCAGGTCGTCACAGCAGCAGGGCTTCGCCGAGACTACGAGGGAGAGACGTAACGGGGGAGGAGGAGGCGCCAGGGGCTGGTGTATGAAGTCCCTCCTCTCCCCCACTATATATAGGGGTGCCAGGGGGGGCGCCGGCCCTAGTAGATGAGATCTACTAGGGGGGGCGGCGGCCTAGGGGAGGTTTCCCTCCCCCCCAAGGCACCTAGGGGTGCCTTCCACCACTAGGACTCCTCCTAGGGGGAAACCCTAGGCGCATGGGCCTATAGGGGCTGGTGCCCTTGGCCCATGATGGCCAAGGCGCACCCCCTACAGCCCATGTGGCCCCCCGGGACAGGTGGCCCCACCCGGTGGACCCCCGGGACCCTTCCGGTGGTCCCGGTACAATACCGATAACCCCGAAACTTGTCCCGATGCCCGAAATAGCACTTCCTATATATAATTCTTTACCTCCGGACCATTCCGGAACTCCTCGTGACGTCCGGGATCTCATCCGGGACTCCGAACAACATTCGGGTTTCTGCATATACATATCTTCATAACCCTAGCGTCACCGAACCTTAAGTGTGTAGACCCTACGGGTTCGGGAGACATGCAGACATGACCGAGACGCTCTCAGTCAATAACCATCAGCGGGATCTGGATACCCATGATGGCTCCCACATGCTCCTCGATGTTGTCATCGGATGAACCACGATGTCGAGGATTCGATCAAACCCTGTATGCAATTCCCTTTGTCAATCGGTACGTTACTTGCCCGAGACTCGATCGTCGGTATCCCAATACCTTGTTCAGTCTCGTTACCGGCAAGTCACTTTACTCGTACCGTAATGCATGATCCCGTGTCCAACACCTTGGTCACATTGAGCTCAATATGATGATGCATTACCGAGTGGGCCCAGAGATACCTCTCCGTCATACGGAGTGACAAATCCCAGTCTCGATCCGTGTCAACCCAACAGCTACTTTCGGAGATACCTGTAATGCACCTTTATAGTCACCCAGTTACGTTGTGACGTTTGATACACCCAAGGCACTCTTACGGTATCCGGGAGTTACACGATCTCATGGTCGAAGGAAGAGATACTTGACACTTGCAAAGCTCTAGCAAAACGAACTACACGATCTTTTATGCTATGCTTAGGATTGGGTCTTGTCCATCACATCATTCTCCTAATGATGTGATCCCGTTATCAACGACATCCAATGTCCATAGTCAGGAAACCATGACTATCTGTTGATCACAACGAGCTGGTCAACTAGAGGCTTACCAGGGACATAGTGTGGTCTAAGTATTCACACGTGTATTACGATTTCCGGATAATACAGTTATAGCATGAATAAAAGACAATTATCATGAACAATGAAATATAATAATACTTTTATTATTGCCTCTAGGGCATATTTCCAACAGTCTCCCACTTGCACTAGAGTCACCAATCTAGTTACATTGTGATGAATCGAACACCCATAGAGTTCTGGTGTTGATCATGTTTTGCACGCGAGAGAGGTTTAGTCAGCGGATCTGCGACATTCAGATCCGTGTGCACTTTGCAAATCTCTATGTCTCCATCTTGAACATTTTCACGGATGGAGTTGAAACGACGCTTGATGTGCCTGGTCTTCTTGTGAAACCTGGGCTCCTTTGCGAGGGCAATAGCTCCAGTGTTGTCACAGAAGAGTTTGATCGGCCCCGACGCATTGGGTATGACTCCTAGGTCGGTGATGAACTCCTTCACCCAAATCGCTTCATGTGCTGCCTCCGAGGCTGCCATGTACTCCGCTTCACACGTAGATCCCGCCACGACGCTCTGCTTGCAGCTGCACCAGCTTACTGCTCCACCATTCAACATATACACGTATCCGGTTTGTGACTTAGAGTCATCCAGATCTGAGTCGAAGCTAGCGTCGACGTAACCCTTTACGACGAGCTCTTCGTCTCCTCCATAAACGAGAAACATGTCCTTTGTCCTTTTCAGGTACTTCAGGATATTCTTGACCGCTGTCCAGTGTTCCTTGCCGGGATTACTTTGGTATCTTGCTACCAAACTTACGGCAAGGTTTACATCGGGTCTGGTACACAGCATGGCATACATAATAGATCCTATGGCTGAAGCATAGGGGATGACACTCATCTCTTCTTTATCTTTTGCCGTGGTCGGTGACTGAGCTGAGCTCAGTCTCATACCTTGTAACATAGGCAAGAACCCCTTCTTGGACTGATCCATTCTGAATCTCTTCAAAATCTTATCAAGGTATGTGCTTTGTGAAAGACCTATGAGGCGTCTCGATCTATCTCTATAGATCTTGATGCCTAATATATAAGCAGCTTCTCCAAGGTCCTTCATTGAAAAACACTTATTCAAGTAGGCCTTAATGCTGTCCAGAAATTCTATATTATTTCCCATCAGGAGTATGTCATCTACATATAATATGAGAAATGCTACAGAGCTCCCACTCACTTTCTTGTAAACGCAGGCTTCTCCATAAGTCTGCATAAACCCAAACGCTTTGATCATCTCATCAAAGCGAATGTTCCAACTCCGAGATGCTTGCACCAGTCCATAAATGGATCGCTGGAGCTTGCATACTTTGTTAGCGTTCCGAGGATCGACAAAACCTTCCGGCTGCATCATATACAGTTCTTCCTTAAGATGCCCGTTAAGGAATGCTGTTTTGACGTCCATCTGCCATATCTCATAATCATAGTATGCGGCAATTGCTAACATGATTCGGACGGACTTTAGCTTCGCTACGGGAGAGAATGTCTCGTCGTAGTCAATCCCTTGAACCTGTCGATAACCCTTAGCGACAAGTCGAGCTTTATAGATGGTAACATTACCATCCGCGTCCGTCTTCTTCTTAAAGATCCATTTGTTTTCTATCGCTCGCCGATCATCGGGCAAGTCTGTCAAAGTCCATACTTTGTTTTCATACATGGATTCTATCTCGGATTTCATGGCTTCAAGCCATTTGTTGGAATCCGGGCCCGCCATTGCTTCTTCATAGTTCGAAGGTTCATTGTTGTCTAACAACATGATTTCCAGGACAGGGTTGCCGTACCACTCTGGTGCGGAACGTGTCCTTGTGGACCTACGAAGTTCAGTAGCAACTTGATCCGAAGTACCTTGATCATATCATTGGTTTCCTCTTCAGTTGGTGTGGGCATCACAGGAACGGTTTTCCTGAGCTGCCCACTTTCCCGTTCGAGAGGTAGTACTTCATCGAGTTCTACTTTCCTCCCACTTACTTCTTTCGAGAGAAACTCTTTTTCCAGAAAGCATCCGTTCTTGGCAACAAAGATTTTGCCTTCGGATCTTAAGTAGAAGGTATACCCGACAGTTTCCTTAGGGTATCCTATGAAGACGCATTTTTCCGACTTGGGTTCGAGCTTTTCAGGTTGAAGTTTCTTGACATAAGCATCGCATCCCCAAACTTTTAGAAACGACAGCTTAGGTTTCTTCCCAAACCATAATTCATACGGTGTCGTCTCAACGGATTTAGACGGTGCCCTATTTAAAGTGAATGTAGCTGTCTCTAGAGCGTATCCCCAAAATGATAGTGGTAAATCAGTAAGAGACATCATAGACCGCACCATATCCAATAGAGTGCGATTACGACGTTCGGACACACTGTTTCGCTAAGGTGTTCCAGGCGGCGTGAGCTGTGAAACGATTCCACATTTCTTTAAGTGTGTACCAAATTCGTGACTTAAGTATTCTCCTCCACGATCTGATCGTAAGAATTTTATCTTTCGGTCACGTTGATTCTCCACCTCATTCTGAAATTCCTTGAACTTTTCAAAGGTCTCAGACTTGTGTTTCATTAAGTAGACATACATATCTACTCAAGTCATCTGTGAGAGTGAGAACATAACGATATCCTCCGCGAGCCTCAACGCTCATTGGACCGCACACATCGGTATGTATGATTTCCAACAAGTTGGTTGCTCGCTCCATTGTTCCGGAGAACGGAGTCTTGGTCATTTTGCCCAAGAGGCATGGTTCGCACGTGTCAAATGATTCATAATCAAGAGACTCTAAAAGTCCATCGGCATGGAGCTTCTTCATGCGCTTGACACCAATGTGACCAAGGCGGCAGTGCCACAAGTATGTGGGACTATCGTTATCAACTTTAAATCTTTTGGCATCTACACTATGAACATGTGTAATATTACGCTCGAGATTCATTAAGAATAAACCATTGACCATCGGAGCATGACCATAAAACATATCTCTCATATAAATCGAACAACCATTATTCTCAGACTTAAATGAGTAGCCATCTCGTATTAAACGAGATCCAGATACAATGTTCATGCTCAAACTTGGCACTAAATAACAATTATTAAGGTTCAAAACTAATCCTGTAGGTAAATGTAGAGGCAGCGTGCCGACGGCGATCACATCGACTCTGGAACCATTCCCGACGCGCATCGTCACCTCGTCCTTTGCCAGTCTCCGTTTATTCCACAGCTCCTGCTGTGAGTTACAAATATGAGCAACGGCACCGGTATCAAATACCCAGGAGTTACTACGAGTACTGGTAAGGTACACATCAATTACATGTATATCAAATATACCTTTGGTGTTGCCGGCCTTCTTATCCGCTAAGTATTTGGGGCAGTTCCGCTTCCAGTGACCCTTCCCCTTGCAATAAAAGCACTCAGTCTCAGGCTTGGGTCCATTCTTTGACTTCTTCCCGGTAACTGGCTTACCAGGCGCGGCAACATCTTTGCCGTCCTTCTTGAAGTTCTTCTTACCCTTGCCCTTCTTGAACTTAGTGGTCTTATTGACCATCAACACTTGATGTTCTTTCTTGATTTCAGCCTCTGCTGACTTCAGCATCGAGAACACTTCAGGAATGGTCTTTTCCATCCCCTGCATGTTGTAGTTCATCACAAAGCTCTTGTAGCTTGGTGGGAGCGACTGGAGGATTCTGTCAATGACCGCCTCATCTGGGAGGTTAATGTTCAGCTGGGTCATACGGTTGTGCAACCCAGACATCTTCAGGATGTGCTCACTGACAGAACTGTTTTCCTCCATCTTACAACTGTACAACTTGTCGGAGACATCATATCTCTCGACCCGGGCATGAGCTTGAAAAACTAGTTTCAGCTCTTCAAACATCTCATATGCTCCGTGGTGCTCAAAACGCTTTTGGAGCCCCGGTTCTAAGCTGTAAAGCATGCCGCACTGAACGAGGGAGTAATCATCAGCACGAGACTGCCAAGCATTCATAATGTCTTGGTTCTCTGGGACGGGAGCGTCACCTAGCGGTCCTTCTAGGACATATTGTTTCCTGGCAGCTATGAGGATGATCCTCAGGTTCCGGACCCAGTCCGTATAGTTGCTGCCATCATCTTTCAGCTTGGTTTTCTCTAGGAACGCGTTGAAGTTCATGTTGACATTAGCGTTGGCCATTGATCTACAAGACATATTTGCAAAGGTTTTTAGACTAAGTTCATGATAATAAAGTTCTAATCAAATTATGAACTCCCACTTAGATTAGACATCCCTTTAGTCATCTAAGTGTTACACGATCCGAGTCGACTAGCCCGTGTCCGATCATCACGTGAGACGGACTAGTCATCGTCGGTGAACATTTTCATGTTGATCGTATCTTCCATACGACTCGTGTTCGACCTTTCGGTCTCCGTGTTCCGAGGCCATGTCTGCACATGCTAGGCTCGTCAAGTTAACCCTAAGTGTTTTCGCTGTGTAAAACTGTCTTACACCCGTTGTATGTGAACGTAAGAATCCATCACACCCGATCATCACGTGGTGCTTAGAAGCGACGAACTGTAGCAACGGTGCACAGTTAGGGGAGAACACTTCTTGAAATTTTTGTAAGGGATCATCTTATTTACTACCGTCGTCCTAAGTAACAAGATGCATAAACATAATAAACATCACATGCAATTATATAGTTGTGACATGATATGGCCAATATCATATAGCTCCATTGATCTTCATCTTCGGGGCTCCATGATCATCTTGTCACCGGCTTGACACCATGATCTCCATCATCATGATCTCCATCATCGTGTCTTCATGAAGTTGTCACGCGAACGACTACTTCTACTTCTATGGCTAACGCGTTTAGCAATAAAGTAAAGTGAGTTACATGGCGTTCTTCAATGACACGCAGGTCATACAAAAAATAAAGACAACTCCTATGGCTCCTGCCGGTTGTCATACTCATCGACATGCAAGTCGTGAATCCTATTACAAAGAACATGATCTCATACATCACAATTCATCATTCATCACAACTTTTGGCCATATCACATCACATGATCAATCGCTGCAAAAACAAGTTAGACGTCCTCTAATTGTTGTTGCATCTTTTACGTGACTGCAATTGGGTTCTAGCAAGAACGTTTTCTTACCTACGAATAACCACAACGTGATTTTGTCAACTTCTATTTACCCTTCATAAGGGCCCTTTTCATCGAATCCGCTCCAACTAAAGTGGGAGAGACAGACACCCGCCAGCCACCTTATGCAACTAGTGCATGTCAGTCGGTGGAACCGGTCTCACGTAAGCGTACGTGTAAGGTTGGTCCGGGCCGCTTCATCCCACAATACCGTTGAGCAAGAAAAGACTAGTAGAGGCAAGTAAGATGACAAAATCCACGCCCACAATAAAGTTGTGTTCTACTCGTGCAAAGAGAACTACGCATAGACCTAGCTCATGATGCCACTGTTGGGGAACGTTGCAGAAAATTAAAAATTTTCCTACGGTTTCACCAAGATCCATCTATGAGTTCATCTAAGCAACGAGTCTAGGGAGAGAGTTTGCATCTACATACCACTTGTAGATCGCGTGCGGAAGCTTGCAAGGTGATGATGTAGTCGTACTCGACGTGATCCAAATCACCGATGACCAGCACCGAACGGACGGCACCTCCGCGTTCAACACACGTACGGGACGGGAGACGTCTCCTCCTTCTTGATCCAGCAAGGGGGAAGGAGAGGTTGATGAAGATCCAGCAGCACGACGGCGTGGTGGTGGATGCAGGTCGTCACAGCAGCAGGGCTTCGCCGAGACTACGAGGGAGAGACGTAACGGGGGGAGGAGGAGGCGCCAGGGGCTGGTGTATGAAGTCCCTCCTCTCCCCCACTATATATAGGGGTGCCAGGGGGGGCGCCGGCCCTATTAGATGAGATCTACTAGGGGGGGCGGCGGCCTAGGGGAGGTTTCCCTCCCCCCAAGGCACCTAGGGGTGCCTTCCACCACTAGGACTCCTCCTAGGGGGAAACCCTAGGCGCATGGGCCTATAGGGGCTGGTGCCCTTGGCCCATGATGGCCAAGGCGCACCCCCTACAGCCCATGTGGCCCCCCGGGACAGGTGGCCCCACCCGGTGGACCCCCGGGACCCTTCCGGTGGTCCCGGTACAATACCGATAACCCCGAAACTTGCCCCGATGCCCGAAATAGCACTTCCTATATATAATTCTTTACCTCCGGACCATTCCAGAACTCCTCGTGACGTCTGGGATCTCATCCGGGACTCCGAACAACATTCGGGTTTCTGCATATACATATCTTCATAACCCTAGCGTCACCGAACCTTAAGTGTGTAGACCCTACGGGTTCGGGAGACATGCAGACATGACCGAGACGCTCTCAGTCAATAACCATCAGCGGGATCTGGATACCCATGATGCCTCCCACATGCTCCTCGATGTTGTCATCGGATGAACCACGATGTCGAGGATTCGATCAAACCCTGTATGCAATTCCCTTTGTCAATCGGTACGTTACTTGCCCGAGACTCGATCGTCGGTATCCCAATACCTTGTTCAGTCTCGTTACCGGCAAGTCACTTTACTCGTACCGTAATGCATGATCCCGTGTCCAACACCTTGGTCACATTGAGCTCAATATGATGATGCATTACCGAGTGGGCCCAGAGATACCTCTCCGTCATACGGAGTGACAAATCCCAGTCTCGATCCGTGTCAACCCAACAGCTACTTTCGGAGATACCTGTAATGCACCTTTATAGTCACCCAGTTACGTTGTGACGTTTGATACACCCAAGGCACTCTTAAGGTATCCGGGAGTTACACGATCTCATGGTCGAAGGAAGAGATACTTGACACTTGCAAAGCTCTAGCAAAACGAACTACACGATCTTTTATGCTATGCTTAGGATTGGGTCTTGTCCATCACATCATTCTCCTAATGATGTGATCCCGTTATCAACGACATCCAATGTCCATAGTCAGGAAACCATGACTATCTGTTGATCACAACGAGCTGGTCAACTAGAGGCTTACCAGGGACATAGTGTGGTCTAAGTATTCACACGTGTATTACGATTTCCGGATAATACAGTTATAGCATGAATAAAAGGCAATTATCATGAACAATGAAATATAATAATACTTTTATTATTGCCTCTAGGGCATATTTCCAACAGACATGACCTAGAACTATTCTCGGTCGATAACCAATAGCGGAACCTGGATGCCCATATTGGCTCCTACATATTCTACGAAGATCTTTATCGGTCAAACCGCATAACAACATACGTTGTTCCCTTTGTCATCGGTATGTTACTTGCCCGAGATTCGATCGTCGGTATCCAATACCTAGTTCAATCTCGTTACTGGCAAGTCTCTTTACTCGTTATGTAATGCATCATTTCGTAACTAACTCATTAGCTACATTGCTTGCAAGGCTTATAGTGATGTCCATTACCGAGAGGGCCCAGAGATACCTCTCCGACAATCGGAGTGACAAAACCTAATCTCGAAATACGCCAACCCAACATGTACCTTTGGAGACACCTGTAGTACTCCTTTATAATCACCCAGTTACGTTGTGACGTTTGGTAGCACCCAAAGTGTTCCTTCGGTAAACGGGAGTTGCATAATCTCATAGTTACAGGAACATGTATAAGTCATGAAGAAAGCAATAGCAACATAATAAACGATCAAGTGCTAGGCTAACGGAATGGGTCATGTCAATCACATCATTCTCCTAATGATGTGATCCCATTAATCAAATGACAACACATGTCTATGGTTAGGAAACATAACCATCTTTGATTAATGAGCTAGTCAAGTAGAGGCATACTAGTGACTATATGTTTGTCTATGTATTCACACATGTATCATGTTTCCGGTTAATACAATTCTAGCATGAATAATAAACATTTATCATGAAATAAGAAAATAAATAATAACTTTATTATTGCCTCTAGGGCATATTTCCTTCAGTCTTCCACTTGCACTAGAGTCAATAATCTAGTTCACATCGCTATGTGATTTAACATCAATATTCACATCTGCATGTGATTAATACCCATAGTTCACATCATCATGTGATCAACACCCAAAGGGTTTACTAGAGTCAATAATCTAGTTCACATCGCTATGTGATTAACACCCAAAAGAGTACTAAGGTATGATCATGTTTTGCTCATGAGAGAAGCTTAGTCAACGGGTCTGTCATATTCAGAGCCGTATGTATTTCGCAAATATTCTATGTCCACAATGCTCTGCACGGAGCTACTCTAGCTAATTGCTCCCACTTTCAATATGTATCCAGATTGAGACTTAGAGTCATCTGGATTGGTGTAAGAGCTTGCATCGTTGTAACTTTTACAACGGGCTCTTTTATCACCTCCATAATCGAGAAACATCTCCTTAGTCCTCACTAAGGATATTCTTGACCCATGTCCAATGATCTACTTATTAGATCAAAATTGTATTCCTTTGCCAAACACAGAGCAAGGTATGCAATAGGTCTGGTTCACAGCATAGCATACTTTATAGAACCTATGACTGAGGCATAGGGAATGCCTTTTCATTCTCTTTCTATTTTCTGCAATGGTCGGGTCTTGAGTCTTACTCAACTTCACACCTTGTAACACAGGCAAGAACTCCTTCTTTGAATGTTCCATTTTGAACTATTTCAAAAATTTATCAAGGTATGTACTCATTGAAAAATCTTATCAAGCGTCTTGATCTATCTATATAGATCTTGATGCTCAATGTGTAAGCAGCTTCACCGAGGTCTTGCTTTGAAAAACTCTTATTCAAGTATCCTTTCATGCTATCCAGAATTTCCATATCATTTCCAATTAACAATATGTCATCCACATATAATATTAGAAATGCTACAGAGCTCCCACTCACTTTCTTGTAAATACAGGCTTCTTCAAAAGTCTGTATAAAACCATATGCTTTGATCAACTCATCAAAGCGTATATTCCAACTCTAAGATGCTTGCACCAGTCCATAGATGGATCGCTGGAGCTTGCACATTTTGTTAGCACCTTTAGGATTGACAAAACCTTCTGGTTGCATCATATACAACTCTTCTTTAAGAAAACCATTAAGGAATGTAGTTTTGTTTATCCATTTGCCAGATTTCATAAAATGCGGCAATTGCTAACATAATTCAGACAGACTTAAGCATAGATACGAGTGAAAAACTCTCATCGTAGTCAACACCTTGAACTTGTCGAAAACCTTTTGCGACAATTCTAGCTTTGTAGATAGTAACACTATCAGCGTCCGTCTTCCTCTTGAAGATCCATTTAATCTCAATGTCTCGCCGATCATTGGGCAAGTCAATCAAAGTCCATACTTTGTTTTCATACATGGATCTTATCTCAGATCTCATGGCCTCAAGCCATTTTGCGGAATCTGGGCTCACCATCGCTTCTTCATAGTTCGTAGGTTCGTCATGGTCTAGTAACATAACTTCCAGAACAGGATTACCGTACCACTCTGGTGCGGATCTTACTCTGGAAGACCTACGAGGTTCTATAGTAACTTAATCTGAAGTTTCATGATCATCATCATTAACTTGGGAACCAAGGTATCAATCCAGGTATCAATCCAAGGTATCAATCCAGTAGGAGGCTCCTCAAAAGTCCCTCGTACCTACACAAACAAAGAAGAACCTTGCAACCAACGCGATAAAGGGGTTGTCAATCCCTTCACGGAAACTTGGGAAAGTGAGATCTGATAGAGATAATAAGATGGGATAAATATTTTTGGTATTTTTATGATATAGACTAGAAAGTAATGGAAACAAAAGATAGATGGAAAACTTATATGATAAAAGATAGACCCGAGGGCCATAGGTTTCACTAGTGGCTTCTCTCAATATAGCATAAGTATTACGGTGGGTGAACAAATTACTGTCGAGCAATTGATAGAAAAGTGCATAGTTATGAGATTATCTAGGCATGATCATGTATATAGGAACCACGTCCGCAACAAGTAGATCGAAACGATTCTCGGTATACTACTATTACTCCACACATCGACCTACTCCTGCCTGCATCTAGAGTATTAAGTTCATAAGAACAGAGTAACGCATTCAGAAAGATGACATGATGTAGAGGGATAAACTCATGCAATACGATATAAACCCCATCTTTTTATCCTCGATGGCAACAATACAATACGTGCCTTGATGCCCCTGCTGTCACTGGGAAAGGACACTACAAGATTGAACCCAAAGCTAAGCACTTCTCCCATTGCAAGAAAGATCAATCTAGTAGGCCAAACCAAACTGATAATTCGAAGAGACTTGCAAAGATAACTAATCACACAAAAAAGAATCCAGAGAAGATTCAATTATTTCTCATAGATAAACTTGATCATAAACCCACAATTCATCGGATCTCGACAAACACACCGCAAAAAGAGTTACATCGAATAGATCTCTGAGAAGATCGAGGAGAGCTTTGTATTGAGATTCAAAGAGAGAGAAGAAGCCATCTAGCTAATAACTATGGACCCGAAGGTCTGTGGTAAACTACTCACAACTCATCGGAGAGGCCTTGGAGATGATGTAGAGGCCCTCTATGGTCGATTCCCCCTCCGGTGGAGCACCAACGAAGGATCCAAGATGGGATCTCGCGGATACAGAAGGTTGCGGCGGTGGAATTAGGTTTTCATGGTGCTCCTGGATGTTCTCGAGGTACGTGGATATATTTAGGAGGAAGAGGTAGGTCAGTGTAGCCACGAGGGGCCCACGAGGGTGGCACTACAAAAAAAGACACATCCGTGACATTTTGGGCCGAACAAAATTTTTTCTGTCATACATATGACACTTCTATGACGGTAATTGTGAAAAACCCGGTATCATCATAGATGTGATGGGATCCTACTTCTATGACAAAAAATCATGACAGAAAATGGGCTTTTCGTCCTTGGCGGGCCGGAGACGCAGCTGCATGACATTCTTTGGGCCGTCCATGACAAAAAAAACCGTGGTAGAAGCGAGGGCGAGGAAAATTTCGGGAGTTCCCGGTTACAGTGGGAGGTCGGGGGCCGAGCGATGCGCGTTTCTCTCGTACACGTACGTGCGTGTGTGCGAGGCGTTGGCTCTAACTCAACCCGAGCAAGGCGTTGGGCTCTAACTGAACCCGAGCAATTGGACTGTAGGCTACGTGTTACTGAACCCGAGCGATCAATCGATGGCTGTTAACTGAACTCGGTCGAGCGATTCCTTC